>NC_068355.1:119500429-119832429 GCF_020536995.1 Dreissena polymorpha | reverse complement strand
CTCATACTTAGCAGATATAATATGAATTTCACCCTTCATTGTTTGCCATGAAATAGTTTAGTAGTTATACTGTTGTTCTTTTTTTTTTTAGAAAAAAGCATAATTATGTTGAGCAAACGATGGCTGTTTTGACTAAACACCTGTTATAGGATAGGCAACAGTTTATTCTCTTGATGAAGCAGTAATTTCAGTGAAGATATTACTGTGGAACAAGCATAGTTTATCAATGTTTTCTAACATATGGTGCCCGCAATAAATATATTGATGATTAATTTATTAATTTTCATTTCAAAATATACTATTGTTTTCATTAAAAGAAACAATGACAATACTCTGATTACTATGCAGATTTTGATGGTCCATGTGTATAATAAACAAAACAATAATATTGTGCTATCTCTATAATACAATTGGACCATGCTCTGTAAAAAAAGTCTTAAATGCATATGCGTAAAGTGTCGTCCCAGATTAGCCTGTGGAGTCCGCACAGGCCAATCAGGGACGACACTCTCCGCATAAACTTGTTTTTTATTTCTAAGAGGAGACTTTCTTCAAACGAAAAGTATAAAAGCGGAAAGTGTCGCCCCTGATTAGCCTGTGCGGACTGCACAGGCTAATCTGGGACGACACTTTACGCACATGCATTTAACCCCTTGTTAACAAAGCGCGGCTCAATTTTATTAATACTTAATTTGATATTTTCACAAAAATAATGTTTAACATGAAACAATTCCATGAATGCAAATGATACGTGTAAGATTTCAATTTAATAAAATGTAGACAATTCTATGGTCACCACCTTAATTATATTATTTTGATTGCTTGTAGAAGGTTGCAAATATTTCATTATCATCATTGCAATCGTTCACAAACTATATTTGCCACTCCTTGTGCCATCTGAGCTTACTAAACTTTCATCTTACTGTCAGTTTGGATTGTATGACGATAATAATACATACCCTATATGTAATTATTATGTGATTCGATTGACATTTTCTAACAGATCAAGTGTTAATTGAAGAAATAATATGACATTCTTCATAAAAGAATTTCAAAATTTCATTCTGATTAACATTTGTGATTTTGTAGAAAATAAGGGCATACACGTATAATTTTTTCGTTTAAAGCAGTATGAAAATAAATAAAACTATCAAGCATGTTATAGTATGTTAAGGGAATCTCATGTTTACATATTTGTGTTTCTGCATACATATTTGAATTTATGGAATTCTCTGTAAACTCAGAACTGTTTTCTTATTGTGTATGTTTACATATTTCTATGCTATTTTTGAAAACAGTTCGGTGTGAAAAATGTATTTTTTAACATTGCAAATGTGTATCTTAATGTTTTGTGGATATGTTCATTATATGATCAGTGAAGAAATGATCATTTTGAACAAACAAACGTTTCTGGTGAGTTGTATCATCTTTTGACCTCAATAAAGATTTCCAAACATAATGGTCAGATTATGACATAATGTGTCATAATATGTGTCAATACCATTAAATACTTGAGTAAATGTTTTCTTTATGCGAACTGATTTTCAATACATGTGATACGCACACATTTGTTGTAATCATTGCAGTCACAATAAATGTCTTAACATGTACTGCAAATAATAAAGTATATATTTTTATATTGTTTTAAATAGCCCCACATATATATTTGAACATATATTCAATCTCCGATGTTCAACAAGTTTTGAGGGTTTTCCTAGGTCTGTTTCTTAGGGTTGTCCAATTATTTTATTATTGCAACGAGTTGTTCTGCATAAATATTGAAATACTTGTTAAATGATTTAAGTTCCGTGTATTCAACAACGAGTTTGAGTTCGATTTAGTTTACCGATGCGATGACTACTCAATAACAATATGTAAGTTTTTCCCATAGATGACGAAGCGGCACCTGTAAATAAACTTGGAAATACATACACACGCACATTATCAAGTGCATTAAATATTTGAATTTTAATTGTGCAATTTTGCCTTAACTATCGCTTACACGTAACATCTCGGAGTTTGCATAATGCTGCAGGATGATGATCTTGAATATACGAATGATATCATATCACAGTTGAAGCTGAAGCGTACATTGACTTCATTTAAACTTTAAAACGAACACCAATTTGCATTTGCTATGATGAAAATTAATTTATTTGGTGATAAGAGTCACAAAAAATGTCAATGTATTATTTCTAGGATGGGACCGAATATCCGAATATTGGAATGTTCGAAAATCGACCGAATATTCGAATCCAAAATTCATAATCGAATATTCTATTTTTATGCAAAGATACTTCAAAAAAAGTTTATAAGTACATGTACAAAGTCGCAGTTTGGGTTTAGTGCAGACAACTTTTCTGTATAAGTCATTGTTTTGATTACAGCTGCCAACAATGAACGAGATGATAATTAGCAAACGGGAGGGTATAAGGAGAGGGACCAATCGCCAATTTACTTAAAATTTATATCAGAACAGAACAGAACAGATTATTGAGTTAATGATAGTAACAGTCGCTCTCCTATTTCACCGAGAGATGTATTATTGTAGATGGCATCATTTATTATCATTATCATTGTAACCTTTATAATAATTATTATGTAGTAATGTATTTTTGTTATGCAAAACATTTTGCTTTGATTAAAAATGAAATTTTAAGTGAATTGGGTTCCTTTAATTTCTACATTTAATCAATCCAAAATAATGAGGAAAAACAATGATAATAGCATCATCATAATTTAAGTGACCGCATTGAGTCTGTAGGAAAGAAAATGGGTGGCATAGATTACATCGAGAAAAAAGTGTGTAACTTGGAGGATATAAATGAACTATGGGTTGCTCTTGAAGACCGAGTCCGGAAGGTACATGAGCGCGTGACGCGTCTTGAGGACAAGGTGGACGGGGCGGATCTCTACTCGGCACAGATGTCTGAGCTGGGACAGGAGCTGGAGAATGAGAGCGATACCCTGCGTGACAACGTGACGTACCTTCAGTCGCAGTCTATGCGGAACAATTTAATATTCACCGGGGTAGCGTAGGACAATTCGACTTGAAGCGAGTCACCAGAAACGACGGAGCGGAGGCTTCGCCAGCACCGTCATGAAGCCTTCAAAATACAACATGACGTTGCAGACCCCATAAGGTTTGAAAGGGTGCACTGTTCACTGGGTTCACCAATATCTGGCAAGGTGATAAATATTGTGTCCAAATTCACCTATTTCAAGGACAGAGAGAGCGTTCGAAAGCGCTGGAAAGAGCTCGATTGGACTGTGTACCGTGTTTTCGAGCAATTTCCACTGGACGTTATCGAAAAACGGCGTCAGTTAGTGCCAAATATGAAAGAGGCAAGGCGGCAGGGCAAGCGAGCGTACCTGATATTTTATACCTTCTACATCGACGGAAGCGCGGTGCGAACGTAGGGGCACGATGGCGGTGAGGTATCCATATTTTGATGGAATGTACAGGAACTGAGTGAATGTAAAAAGATCTAGTGCTGAGTTTGTAAATAATTAAGGTTCTTCTGATATATTTTTCCTGTTTGAATCATGGACCAAAGCCTCGAGTAACATTAACATCAATGGCTATCAATCTTTTTTTAGAAAGTTTCAACACAGGAAAGCACAGCGTTGCAGCGTTGGAATTGTTATTTATTTTAAAGATCAGCTAAAAGATGTCATCGAAATTGTACGTATCCATGTACAACACTATTATTTGATTGAAACTTGAGCATGATGTTTTAATACTGCTAGTGATATGTATATATGTGGAAGCTATGTATGGGGAGAAGATTCGCCAGTTTATAATACCATTAACGTGGATCTTTTTGATATTTTAGAAAATGATATTTCATATTATTCTGAACTTAGAAGTGTCTTTGTTGCAGGAGACCCGAATAACAGAACCAGTAATAAATGTGATTTTATTGTATATGACTCAATTAACAATGTACTTGACGATATTGACTATATACAAGATCACTCCTCTATTAGGGCCTCTGTTGATACTATACATAATAATCACGGGATTAAATTGCTCGAATTATGTAAATCAACCACTTTATCAATGGACGAATAGGTGACAGTTGTAAACAAACATTCTATTCAATTAACGGTTCATCTGTAATTGATAACTTATTGACCAATGAAAGTAACTTTCCATTGTTATCAACATATGCTGTTGACGAATTCAACGAGTGGAGTGATCATGCTCCGTTACACTTATAATTATTTTGTAATAATTGTTTTTCTAGTTACGAGACATTCATTGATGTTAAATATAAATGGGACAGTTCGCATAGGTATGAATTTCACTCAAGAATTATTTCGAAACTTTCTATTTTTAATGATATTGTTAGAAGTATTAATAATTCGAGCCAATTGTCAATTAACTCCATTTTAGACAAATTCACGGCCACAATTCGCAGTGAAGCGGATGAGTTATTCGTAAAATCGCATACGTACAGTTAAAAACCTTCATTCAATATTGACATTTGTTTAAAACATGCATATTGGTTTAACGATGAGTGTATTACTGCACAAAATCACTACCATGACCCATTAAAATATTTTAGCCTAAACAAGACCGATTAAAATAGAAAATTGTTGTGCGAAAACAAAACTGTTAATACGCAATAAATCAATAAAAATAAAAAATAATGCATATCAGCGTAAAATGGTGGAAATTAAATGTTAAAACAATAAAAAGCCGAAAGAATTTTGGAAAAATTTTAAATCAAAAAATAAGGGTAATTGTAATTAACTTCCTTTAGATGTATATAGTCAGTATTTTGAAAATTTGAGTAACTCTTATTCGGAAAATAATAATGCAGAGGCAGAATTTGTTTTGTTCAAATAATAACTTTGACTTTGAAAATTGTACTTTTCAAGAATACAACCTATAACGGTTAATGAGGTCTTAAATACAAGTAAACATTTGAAAAGTATTAAAGCGCCTGATGGTGACAGTATTTTAAACGAATATTTTATTGAGTGTATTGATATATTATCCGGTCATTTGTGTGATGTTTAAAAAAGTATTTTAACCTCGGGCTATTTTCTTGAAAAGTGGACAGAAGGTATAATTATAACATTGCATAAAAAAGGCTCTGAGGATATTGTAAATAATTAGAGAAATAACCATTGTTAGTTGTTTTCTAAGCTATTTACAACTATTTTAAACAAGCGCATCAAATCATTTTGCAAAAGATAATTGTAAAATTTCGGATGCACAATTCGGATTTAGAAAAGGGTGTTCAACCGTTGATGCAATATATATTTTTATGTCAGTTGTACAACATTTTTTAATTGAAAAAAAGGCGTCTGTATGTTGTTAACGTTGATATGCTTAAATGTTTTGATATATAGCAATGCATTATGGATAAAAATGTACAAATCCGGTATACAAGACAAAAAATTACGAATAATTAAACATATGTATGAAAATGTCAAATCATGTGCAAAAGCATCTGCGACATACTCTGAATACTTTAGCTAAGCCGTTGGTTTACGACAAGGGGAGGTAATGTCTCCTATTCTTTTTTATTATTTGTCGAGGATTTGGAACTTTTCTTTCAATACAGCGTTCATTCTGGTTTAAATATAGAATATATCATTTTGATTTTATTGTAATTAGCATACGATAAGGCAAATTGTTGGTAAATCACCAGTAGAATACAATCTCATTTAAACAATCTTTACCTTTATTGTAATTCATGGGAACTGACTGTTAATACTAGCAAAACAAAGGGAAGTTAGTTTCAAAAAGGGGGGTTAACCCGTTATAATTCGGCATTAAACGAATTAATAGACATAAAAACGCGTCGAGATAATAACATTATCGCGTTTTATGTTATATTTTACTGTAAACATGCACACATACTGTTTATTATGAGAGAAAATGATATTCGAACATCTAACATCTCGAAGGTCAAGAAATGAAACAACAAATTTGTCGATGGTTTTGCTTCAATAACTTTTTTATTCCGTGGTCTACGGTATTGAAACAAAAAACCGAGGGAGCACAAACATCGTAGAGCCGAAAGGGCTTATTCATTTATAACAAATATAAAAATAAACTGGCTTACCGGGTGAAAATATCCGCTACTCCTTCACGAAAAACACGAAAACGACGCTATCTTGGAAGTTTAGTTCCAACTAACCTCACTTAAACCCGGTAAGCTAACGTATACGCATGCCCCCCCCCCCCCTGTGAATGCAAACAGTACGATCTTAAACAGAGAATTTTATGTATATTGTTTGATGCCTTTGTTGGCTCGATTGTAAATTATGCATCAGAGAAATGGGATTTTAATAAATTAAAAGATATGGAACGCATTCGCTTAAAATTTTGCAAATGGTTGTTGAATGTTAAAAGCAACACATGTGATGCAATGGTGTATGGTGAATTAGGTAGACACCCACTATATGTAAATAGATACGTTCGTATTGTAAAATATTGGCTTAAAGTTGTAAATAGTGAAAATATTATCATACAAGCGGTGTATAACCTAGTGATAAATGATTGTGATAAAGGGTATAACAATTGGGTATCGAATGTTAAAAAGTTGTTAAATGATTATGGATGTTGATATTTATTCGAAAATGCAACTATGATTTATACAAAGTCGTTTGTATGTGAATTAAAATGAAGAATTATAGATACATTTAAGCAATAATGGTTTGGCAATGTGAATATTAGTTCTGTTTTAGATATGTATATGATATTCAAATCAACTCTTAAATACGAAACGTATTTAGATTTACTGCCAAACAGTTTGCGTACATACCTTGTTAAACTAAGGGCTTCTGCCCACCCTTTGAGAATTCAAGCTGAAGATACACACGTAACCATATTTATCGTAATGAACGATACTGTCAATGGTGTGATCAAAGGGACATAGACGACGAATTCCATTGTATATGCAAATGTCCATGTTTCCGTCAAATAAGGCAAAAATATATAAAAATGTTTACTATGTGAATCAATCAGTTTTTTAGTTCCATTCTTTATTGAACTCAACTTGTAAAATTGAAATTATAAATTTGTGTTAATATACGAAGGAAGCTCTAACCGTACGATATTCTATCACAAATAATATTGTCAACTAAAACTAAGTATTACCTTACTGCCAATGAAATGATAGATAGTATACTATGGTAATATAAAGTCATCCTACTTTGTTAATTATTCTTTGTCTCAAATGTTAGATTACATTTTGTTATAACCCATACGTTGTAATATATAGACACATGACAAAATTTTATATTATCTTTCATGTATTTAGACGATGTATATTTGCATAAGTCTTAATAAACTGTCTGTTCTGTTCTGTTTTATAATAATAATCGAAAGGATAATGAAGATGAATAAAAAATAAACAAGACTGTTGCCAAGCAATAAAAGTCCCCTACCGGTTCTAGTCTATTTGTTGCCATAGCAACCATAATTATTGACGTAGGAACAACATGAAATGACGTGCATACTCTCCATATTGCCATCTGTCCATGTTTCAAGTTTCATGAAAAATTATGAAGACCTTTTAAAGTTATCTCAGGATCCAGAAAAGTGTGACAGACTGACAGACACACAGAGCGCAAACCATAAGTCCCTCTCCGGTTTCACCGGTATGTGTAAAATATATGTTTCGCACATATGTTTTAAAGATAATATCATTGTTTAAAAATAAGAGGTAGACACGTTTTACACTCTTTTATTTTAAAGTTGAAATTCTCAGTATTATAACGTCCCGCTAGCCAGTTGCAAACAATGCGTCATGAGACTCAGGGATATAGAGGATTAAGAAATATGCTGATAGAAGCCATCATCCGATATTGCATATTGCGAAAACGCTTGTACTTATTGTCTTGTTGATTTTGCAAATTAAATAGGTAATAATTGTTGTTAAGCGATATTATTGCATTAACAGTTATAATAAATTTTTATTCATTAATGACTTTTGTTAAAAGAATAAACAAATAAACTTGCATATTCTGCCCATATTGCCAATCTATGCGGTGATCCGAAATGTATATCACATATGATTATACGTATACTGATTCTGGTATTGGCAAAGGGAAATCAAATAGCTTCTTTGTTTGAGAAAGTTTATAATTAATATTATAACAATGACAAAAATAGGAACAATACAAAAAAATCAAAGTACTAGTACATGCTAAACTGCTAAAGAGTCATCCATTAGCTATTGAAAGCAGAAACTATATTATAACTGCAGTGTGATTCATACATACAATACGTATTATTGAGTTTGGAACAACAAAAATCCGTAAGAAACTATGTATGCACTGTTTCATTTGTTTAACATGAATAAGGACTGCTGAATAAAGTCAATACACTAGTACTTTAATAAACGACTGGGTATAAGGTTAAAAAATGCAAAACCTAAACACAACCGTAATACCATTACAAATAAAAGGTAATGCGTATGATATACAAAGTACGACTGGTGTAGATAGTAAAACATGAAATATTAACACATTAAAACTTATCGTCAATGAATATATTTCAAAGTAATCATAGCTTAGTATGGGAACCAGCATGCTATCGCCACCAAATAAACATGAACAATCTTCCAAGAACGAATTGTTACATTTATTACATGTACTTAGTCACACAATAAATGTACTGTAGCAAAACAATATTTCAATGAATAACTACATACGTATTAACGTTGTATGAAAATCGATTTTTAAATGAATCCAATAGTTTGCACATGAACCAACAAATCGAGATCACCAATTGCAATTCTTGCAATTAACTATTTGACAACTTAGAAAATATATCAGACTTTAAAGGGGCCTTTTCACATTTTGGTAAATTAACAAAATTGAAAAAAAATGTTTAAGATTCGCAAATTTTCGTTGTATTTATGAATTTTGTGAGTAAAAAGTAATACTGAACATTGACCATGCTCTAAAATATCTAGTATATGCATCTTTTGACAATTTAAACACTTGAAAATTATAAAGCATTGCAGAGACGTAGATAATAGAGATAGGCAGCTCGCCAAATATCGGCAAACTCTCGCACGTCGCGGGTTTCGGCGAGATAAGCGCGCAACTGTTTTCGGTTGCCACGGTAGTTAACACGCTTATCAACATTTCTGAAACACGCTTTCGCGTTCCAGTTTTTGAATTGTGATTTGAACAAATTTTATTTTATTAGAATGTATGCAGTATTATCACACAACTGTAATGTGACAATTAAAATGAATCACATGCCGAATTGTTTTATTTAGCGATTATGTCCGGCTCAATGTAAAGAAGTGAAACTCCAGCTGCTGGAGCAGTATTGAATTCTTATTATAAACAATTAGTTGGTCCTTTATTTAAGGCAAGTGAAAAAACAATGATTACCGGTATTTAAAGATGGCTTTTGAATTACGATAAAGTATTCAATTAAAGGAGCGATCAGAATCTTATGACAAACAACTAATACTAGGTTGTTTAAATTAGATTTTTCATTTTTCATTTTAATTGCAGTGTTTTAATTCGATTAATCCGAATGCCATTTACCAGTAATATAATATGAATAAAGCTCTGAACAAATTTTTCTTCTTATGGAGAGAATCTATTCTCGGTCTGCTCTAATTGAATGTTTGGTTTCTTTGTTCTCTTTAATTACCGCTAAATTCAATGCACGAATTTACCAATTATAACATTACCACCTAGAGTATATGTATAGAAATCTTCAGACCCGTATACTGTGCCAATCTCCGATATTTAGCATATCGATCAAGTTATTTAGTCACTTTTCTGAGTCTCTTCACCATGTCTTAGACGGATTTGGTGTCATGGGATGACGAGGATTAAAATCTGGATTAACTTCTAGGTATACCGATTATGATGAACATTGTGATAGTGGAATTGTTCAGGACATTACTCAGTCAGTTGTTATGAGTGACCAGAATGCAAGAAGTTAATGAAAATCACATCTGGATTCCTTATGTTGTAAGGAAGCATATTATAAACTTGAAAAGCATGCCCTCTTATGTACAAATTGATAAACTAAATGAAATTTTGCCCGGCTTCTACATAGGAGCCTATGCAACCATTTTTGTTATACAGTCTCTTATAAATCTCTGTAGTAACAATTTTAGTCTGTGCAATAAAAGAATGCATGAACATAGTTTTTACAGTTTAATGACATTTCATCAAAACTTCATAATTCATGAAGACATATCAATACATCTGGCATAACAAAAATTAATTAAGCAATTTATCAAACATTTCACATATTAAGCAAGTTGTTGATATTACAAATACAATATTGGAAGATAACAGCTAATATTCTGCAATTATGCAGGCAACAAACATATAAGCATAAGAGCCAGTATGGTATGGGGCAGGGTATTAATGTTGCTGGAGAATAATCATAATCACATAAGATTTTTCATCAGGAGATTGGACTGTCAATGTTACTTTCAGAGTGTTAACATGTTTTTACCATAGCCATATAAGGAAAAATGCCCCGTCCCCCTGGTCGCCATGTTTTTAAACCAACCGGAACCATTTTCGAACTTGTCCAAGATATAATCGGCACAAATTGTCTGACCAAGTTTCATGAAGACCATAAATGTGGCCTCTAGTGTGTTAAAAAGGTTTTTCTTTAGCCATATATAGCCATATAAGGAAAAATTCCCCGCCCCCTGGTGCCAATGTTTTTGAACCAACTGGAACCATTTTTTAACTTGCCCAAGATATCATTGGGACAAATCTTCTGACCAAGTTTCATGATGACGGACGATAAACCGGAACCATTTTTTAACTTAAAGAAAACTAAAAACCTAAGTTCTCAGTTATTGAGTTATCCTAATCGAGCAGGAAACCATCGTCAAGTGCTGTTGGGGATGATTCATGAAGTACATGTCGAGATCGCTTGTGCTTCTTCTGCACCCCATAACTCAATCGCTCTTTCCTGGGCATGGCCAAACTGAAAGTACAAATGAGCATATCAGATGAACAACATATCATATGATATGTATTATATGCTATTCTAAATTTAGATAAAAAATATAAAGGCCACATGGAATTTATAAAGAAGGCATATAATGTTTCGTAAGTGAATTATTTTTCTTTCTATCAGCATTTTAACCCGATAACATTCCGGCTGTTCAATTGACTTGTTACTGCATATTGTAATACTGTAAATTTCTCCATTAGATATAACCGACTTCTGCAGTTGACGTCCCAAAAAGCCAGTTACCTTTAAAATAGGATTTACTTGTGTTACATGAATGTTACGTTGTAACTTAAAAACACTTCCGTAATACATTTCCTTTTCTTGTAATAGGATAAGCTTCATTTTTATTACCATGTATTGTGTGGTATTAAATATTACCAGAGCTAAGACACCTTATTAAATTACATTCCTTTATTATAAATTGATCAACAAGCACCTGTTCTACACTAAATTCTTAGATTTAATATTCATTGATCACCAGATTAAAATGTAATTATTAAATTCTTATATGAAATGACTCTTGTTTTAAAACTTAATTTATAAATTAAATTATATATTAAATGATCAATTAAATAAAACCTTCCTTAACTTATAAAGCTGAAGCACTTTTTTTATTAAGCACTTTCTTCAAAGGTGTTAACTACAAAAATAAGCAAACTATTCTTTATACTAATTTACACAAAGTAAAATTGCGAATGCGAATGAAGTTGAATGTTGATTATAAACAGTTGATTTAATTTGGGAGGGATAATCTCTTATCTGGTACCAACTGTGTCTGCCATAATCAATTTGAGATATATCCACTGATAAGGCACATTTCAACACCCATATAGCCATAAACTAGATGACAAAATTGGCAGTGCTGTATGGAATATTACACAACATTAGTAATTGGTCAATTTGATATCTATCTTGGGTGGTTTTTATGGATATTTGGGAAAGTAAAGAAATTAATAAAGGAATCCTTCACTGTGTGCACTAAAATTGAATCCAGATAATTTTCATAACAGAGATATGCTAAGTTTTATTGTTTATGAAATCAATACTAATTAAGGTAGCGCACCTCTAATGGGCACATATCCAAATATAATCTAATTAATTATTTTCCTAATCAGCATCATTTCACTGAACTACATGCAAATTTGTAGGTAGGCTTTCCATGCTTTTTAAACAAATATACCGATTTTTCAAAACCACCCCCACGCTCGGCTTTTGTCCAGTTTATTTTCACCCCTGGGGTATATAAAAGTTCCATAATTCATTCAAATTTCCAAATATGGGCATGCAGTTGGTGTGTACAGATGCTGTAAAGGTGTTTAAAGTTTAAACAAGATGAAATAAGTATTCTTTTACAGACATTTATTTTTTACAAATTTTTATCTATGGAAGAGCGCCATGAAATGTAAGTGATTTCAGCCAAGTAAAAATTGGGTCGGTTAAAAACAAAGTGTCATAAAATTCAAAATAGTATCATTTAAGTCATATTTTAAACTTAGTTTTTATTTTCAACAGTAAATCACCCAATTTCGCCATAACGTTGTTTTAATTTTAATAATTGAAGAATGTGCATTAAAATTGCAACATATTTAACAATAAATATAGCTTATATGCCATATTAAATCAAATTACGTTAGAAAATAAATAAAACGCGTCGCAAAAAAGTATACGTCGTCGGCAGGATTCGTACCTGCGCGGGAATATCCCAAAAGATTTCTAGTCTATCGCCTTAACCACTAGGCTACGGCACCTAATAGTAGGCTCTTCAACCTTCGAAGAAATCGCGGGAAATCATTAGAGGTGCGCTACCTTAAGCATTGAATCACAGGTTGAATTTGAGCTTTAATTCCATTAAATACTAGCCATAAACCTTGTCAACTGTCATCAAAATGCTTGAAATCAAGCATTTTCCCATAATCTTTCTCCTCGAATTGCCAGCATTAGTCCATTTCTTTGTAACAAATTAATTTTTTTATTCATTTTTGTATAGTTTAAATCATATAAGTATATGATTATTTATTTAAAAAAAGCAAGTTATACACAGTCTTCAAATTTTTTTCAAAAAGGCTGAAGGAAAATGTCTGAAAGACTGGATCAATTAAAAATTGCAAGAGTTCATTATTTAAAGGAATATCACAATGAAAATATGAGCAGCCATAAAACTCAATCTGCACTGTAAAATAATAAAGTTTATGTTACAGTCCATAGTATATGCTTTAAGTTTTAGTGGGTTCAACTATGAAGAGTTGGATGGAAACTTGTTTTGGATTAAAACATGCACCTGCAAAATGGGGTGTATAAAATATGATGTAACATTTCTTAAGCAAAGGAATATCACTATGAAACTGAGGTGCTAAATAAAGTAAAAGCAGCACATTAGAAAATATCAGTTATTATATGATGCAATGCACCCCTTTTAGCTTTGGTCACTCAAAATATGCAAGGTTTTCGCGGAAAATAAAAACGGCTGAATGCAAATATCTGAAAAACAGGATAAATTAAAACTTGCATAATTTCATTATTTAAAGGAATATCAAAATGAAAAAATGGGCAGCCGTAAAACTCAGTCTTCACTTTAAAATGCTACCATTTACTATTAATGACATGATCCATAGTACGTGTTTTCAGTTTTAGTCGCTAGAACTATGAAGAGATTGGACGGAAACATATTTTTGGTTAAAGCATGCACCCACACACAGGTGGTTAGCGTGTGGCTATGATATTAATTAGTGAAAACATCATTTAGAATGATAAATAATCATATTATAACGAAAAATTAACTTTTCTGAAAAAAAATATTTCACTATCAAATATATATATAACAAGGTATGCAACTCAAAATCACCCCATAACGGGGTGCATCGCTTTGAACAGCCATATCTTCATCAATTGTGCAGCGATTTTCACGATCTCGGTCTTATTCAACGCAGAAATGAATTTCCTTTCTGGAAATGTATATGTCTTACAATATTTTTACAAATGCTGGGTCAACTTTTAAGAAATAACACGATACACAACACGCATGACCCAGTTGACAGTGATCATGCTGTCTTTAAGACTGAAATCTTCACGGAGTAAAGGGCAACTTCCCTACAAAGTTCATGTAGTTCGATACCATAATTCAATAAAACGTATGAAAAAACATTATTACCGTTCTTGTCGTTACATTCTGCATCAAGACTAACTGTCCAGCGCCGTTTGAAACCTTTGTTTACATACATTTCAACTCACTGACATTTTAAACATACGAGTGATTTCATTGGTCCAATGCGGAGGTGTGTCTTTACAACTGGAGATTTCATTCATAAAGAATACATGATCACTGTCAACTGGGTCATGCGTGTTGTGTATCGTGTTATTTCTTAAAAGTTGACCCAGCATTTGTAAAAATATTGCAAGACATATACATTTCCAGAAAGGAAATTCATTTCTGCGTTGAATAAGACCGAGATCGTGAAAATCGCTGCACAATTGATGAAGATATGGCTGTTCAAAGCGATGCACCCCGTTATGGGATGATTTTGAGTTGCATACCTTGTTATATATATATTTGATAGTGAAATATTTTTTTTCAGAAAAGTTAATTTTTCGTTATAATATGATTATTTATCATTCAAAATGATGTTTTCACTAATTAATATCATAGCCACACGCTAACCACCTGTGCACCCACACAATGGGGTAAACAAAATCTGTTGTTATTTTCTTTTGCAAAGGAATATCACAATGAATATGTGGGACAAAATAGTTTACAGTTATCACTTTTTAAAAATATAGTTTATGATATGATGCAATGCACCCTTTTTTATCCTTAGTCACTCAAAATAAGTTTTTTTTGCGGAAAATCAAAATGGCTGAATGCAAATATCTGAAAAACTTGGATAAATTAAAAAAATGCATGATTTCATTATTTAGAATGAATATCAAAATGAAAACATGGGCAGCCTTTAAACTCAGTCTGAACTTTAAAATGATATCATTGATGATATTATCCATAGTACGTGTTTTCAGTTTTATTCGCTACAACTATGAAGAGTTTGGAGGGAAACAAATTTTGCATTAAAGCATGCACCCACAAAATGGGGTAAACAAAATCTGGTGTGATTTTCATATGCAAAGGAATATAACAATGAAAATAAAGGACTATATCTAAATAATTTATAATAAGCACTTAAAAAAATAAGATATTATGATATGATGCAATTCACCTTATTTTTTTAGCTTTGGTCACTCAAAATATGCAAAGTTTTTGCGGAAAATCAAAACGACTGAATGCAAATATCTGAAAAACAGGATAAATTAAAACTTGGATAACTTAATTATTGAGAGGAATATCAAAATGAAAAGATGGACAGCCTTAAAAAAATCAGTCTACACTTTAAAATGATACCATTGATGATATGATCTATTTTAGTACGTGTTTTCAGTTAAACTCGCTACAACTATGAAGATTTTGGAGAGAAACAAATTTTGGCTTAAAGCATGCACCCACAAAATGGGGTAAATAAAATGTGGTGTCATTTTCTTATGTAAAGGGATACCACAATGAAAATATTTGCAAAAATACAATAAAATCAGCACTTAAAAAAATATCAATTATGATATGATGCAACGCACCCTTTTTTTTTAGCTTATGTCACTTGAAGTATACATGTTTTTTTTGGAAAACCAAAATGGCTGAAAGCAAGTATGTGAAAAATAGGGTAAAATTAAAACTTGCACAACTTCATTATTTAAAGGAAAGTCGCAATGAAAATATGGGCAGACATAAAACTAAATCTGCACTTTAAAATGACACCACATATGATGTGATCCATAGGTTATATTCGAAGTTTTATTCGCTACAACTATGAAAAGTTTAAATGGAAAATCAAATGCATCGGCAAAATGAGGCAAATAAAATATGGTGTAATTGAATTATCTAAAAGAATATCATTACCAAAAAGTGGCCAGCCATTATACTGAATCAGCAATTTAATAAAAATGTCAAATGAAATAATATCCAGGTCATATTTTCTTCGTTTTATTTGTCACAAGTTTATTGGAGCAAAACGTGTCGCTTCTGAGAATAGCGTAAAAATGCAGTTATGTTTCTAACGATTCTTACCGTCACCTCCAATGATGTTGCTTGTTTACTGAACTGGTCTGGTGAAAACACTACCCAGCAATTGAAAAATAAAATATTCAGTCAATGTCATCAAGGTACTCGCTCTTAAGTTTTTTGTTTTTACCCGCTTCGGAATCAAAATGGCGTCGTCTAAGTTTTTATTCATGTCTCACGAAATCCCGTAACGTGTGAGAACTCGGCAAGCTGGGATAAATCATAAGAATAAGTTGCCAATCTGTTATCTACGTCTCTGAGCATTGCAACGCGAAACGATTGAATAATTTGGAGTGTCCTGTTGTTGTCGTTACATTTTGTGAAACTACGAGGATTGCTTATGTAATGTATAAAATATATCATTCATTGTATGAGCACGGATGGTCGAGTGGTATAAGCGAACGACTTCTACGCCAGGGGTCACTAGTTCGATCCCAGTTGAGGTTTTTCTTTCTTAAATTGTATTCTCATGGGTGAAAGTAGGAAATTCCCAAAATACTGAAAATAAAACCTGGGGGCCGATAGGGCCCCCGGTGGGTCCAGCGCAAAGGGCCCTGGCTAGGGGTCCAGGGGGCCTCCGGAAGCTCCTGCATTTTAGCTTATTTGAAACAAAGAAATCACTTCTCCTAAGCTTAAAGACACCTGTATTTTTAAGTGATTCAAAACAGAAAAAAACCCAGTTAGTTTGGCTAGAATATATCACAATCTATTTCTTAAACATTTCATGTAGATCAAATGTGATAGGCAAAATCTTTAAGATAACACTAAACTTTCTCAACTATATACAAATATTTACAGTATAATATAGATCAATTAACATGTTATAGCAATACATTTTCTGTCTTGTATTTTTAAGTAATTTGTTTTTATATCTTATCTAGTTATTAACTAATGATTTGATTTACACGTCCGGTAATTTTTCACATGCGTAACGTTCTCGGCGTGAGACTTAAACGCCTTTTTCCCATTTGATTGGTACTTGATCGTTTTGAAACAGATATCACAATATCATATGCGCTACCCGGAATGATTTTTTGTTTGTTTGTTAAACCAATCTCCCCATTTCTCTCCACGAGAGTCTCTTTCATGGAGCCATTCTCATCGCCACTTGTTTTTCACATCACTTTCAAGTTCTTTTTTTTGTCGAACCCCGGAAGCAAATACATGATTTGATCGTGTGTTTTTTTGGTTTCGGAAGTAGTTATTTTGACTTGTTCGCCATATTTTTTTGAGAGATAAGACCGTTTCATAACGTCGATTTCTATTGGTTGACCGATTTACGTAAACCAATCAAAACGCTTTTTTGGAAACCGAGTCAGATTCCCGATTAACTTCGAGTTATTCCGTGCGGTAAACCATTTGATAGACAAAGGAATCGTAAATTATCGGCAGATTTCGCTAGAATATTCTAATGCGGTGACACCATGCTGCCTTCTGCACGCGCGGAGGGTCTTGCGGGAGACATCATTGTGTCACACCGGTCTTTACTGACCTGTGTGAATGCGCGCTAAGCATTGTGGGAAACGGACTTTTTTCCAACATGGCGTTGGTAAACATAATAAACACGGAAGTGAAAAATGGTAATTAATTATTATCAAAAACAGGCCCCGATCAAACCGGGCCAGCTGTAATATATAGTTGGATGCAGTTTGTGCTTCAAAAGGAGCCACTTTTCATGTCAGTCTATTGTTTGTAAGAATCACTAAACACGTAACTTAGACTAACTAAACATGTTGCAAGACTGTATCTTCGAAATAGTTAATAAATCTAAATCATAAATAAATATTTATAATTAAATACCTGCTGAAATTTGAGAACGTAAACGATTTAAAATAAACGCTGTGAACATTGCAAGGAATCGTACATGTAGGCCTAATGTGTGAGAGGATTAGTCGGGGATAAAATAAAATGGAGTTCGAAGGATCTAACATTTTGAGGAAGACGTCATGGTATCTTGGACATTTGGCACTTTCATATATTTATTTAGTAGATACTGAAAATGCTGAATGTGCTAATTGCAACATCAAAGACAAGCAGGTGAGATTTTTACAGCTTTTTTTTCTTGACATAATATTGTATGTTTTCCATTTAATTTATATGCCAGTGTTTTTTTTCACCATTTTGGGAATGGTTTCCGGTCATTTCCCCCCCCCCCCCCAGACGTTTTCTCCCCAAGACGTTTCCCCGCAAAGAAAATTTCTCCCCAGACGTTTCCCCCCCATTTTAGTTTTAGTGCAGATGCCCCCCCCCCAATAAATTTATAATTGTTCGGTTGAAGTACAATCTTTGTTTATTATCAAAATTATTATTTTGTTTATGAAGTCTTTAATTAACTTTTAATATCTATGAAGCAGCTTGTATGGTTTTTTGGTTTTAGAATTGTTTTTTGGAGGGTTTAACTGTGTAATGATTGCATGTAAATCATTAGTAAGTGCATGTTGGTGTACTAGTGGAATACATGGAATATCCTCAAAATCTTACTGAGTATCTTATACATGTTGCTCAACACAAATGCAACCAAGAATAATGTGTAATCAAGACCCGTTTTGAATACACAATTAACACCTTATTTCAGTTTGAGTGAACCTGGGCAGGGTTGTGCAAATGCAGTGTTTGTTGTTTTTTATCCAATTAAATATGGTCAATTGGTGAAATGAAAATGGTAAAATCAAATTAAAATTAATTTCGACACTGTTTTCCTTGTAACAGATAAATATGATAAATAAATATTTACTTTGTAACTGTCAACATTTTTTTCATGCATTCATATGTTTATTATCAAATTATTGGATGTCACTGATATTTTATTTTTTACTAATAAGTCATTTAGACTAAATAAAACAGAATTGAACTTTCCGTGCACATTATTTCATTATTAATAATATAATTTATTAGCAAATGTAATAAAAACTTATTGATATAAGAAACACAAAACACAATTACCCGTTTTTATTAAATAAATTTGTGGAATTTAAGGAAAAATTAATAACTTTATGAATTAAAAAAAAGGTAAATTTAAAGCAATTTATTAATAATAATTAAAACAGTGATAAACTACATCAAAATGTTTTTGTATGATAATGTACTAATCTCATCTTATGAATGACTATCCCCCTTCAAAGATGTCACCTAATCTCATCAATGATGATTAATGGGCCTGTATATTGCACCATAAGTACCCCTTTATACAATAGCTGTTATCTTGTTATATACACTTGCTAATCCAATTAACGCTTGTATATTGCACCATAAGTGCCTGATATATTGTTCAATGGTAGGTGTGTGTTGTTACTTAATATTATAGAAAACATAACTTTCCTATTATTTGCCTGGTTCTGAAAATATTTTCATCGTTGAGTTTCCTTTAATTTTTAAAGAATATTTTTGAGAGGTAACACCTGAGTACTACAAATCAATGTAAAATGTTCATACTAGCTGTATTGGGACATTATAATTTAAAGGTTACAAAACAATTTTATTTACTTGTCTCAAAATAAATATCCCAATATGATATTTATTTAGTCAAAATAATTTGTGTTTCAGTTAAAACTTGGATATAGTTATTATTCTTCATTATAAATCACAACTATTCCACTTTAAATGACCATCAAAGCTGTGTTTTTACTCAATTTTTCAAGGATCTCAATAAATGAAAGAAACAATACAGGTACTTATAAAAACAATTCTAATTAGATCTATTTAATTGGTAAAATTTGTTTGAGGCTTCCCTAAAAACCAACCATAATAAATCATTTCACTGATCTATTGATATATCTATTTAATAGGCAGAATGACAAACAGAACTAGTGTGGTTTCTAGGGTCATAAATCTGGTCCCTAAGCCTTAATTGGTAATAATATGCATGCAGTGTTATGTCTCTGAAAGTGACAATGAAGCAAATCTGCCCTTAGGCTATTTCATTTCACTCACACAAAAGGAGATAACTTGCTATTAATTTAATAGTTACTTCTAACTTGTCTCCTTTCTGTAATAAGAGGGTTTTCATATTTTAAAGTTCAATTGGTCTTCAAAAGAATAAGCAATCAAAGTTCTTGATTTTGCCAACAAATAATGTTTACCAATTGTGGGTCTACTCTACTTTCTTTTAATAATTATTTCTAATTATGTTTTTTTTAATTTTTATATCAATGGAAAATGAAATATTTTTTCACTATTTTGTTTAAAAAGTACTTAAAGAAATCCAGGCAAGAATACATGACAAGTAAGGGTTGTGTCAAGAAGGTGCCATTTAAGGCCCTATTATCAGTTTTGGATGCCCTAACCTGTATAGGTGAGAAGACTGTGAGAAGACTGGGGACGTGGGGCATGAGGAACAACTAATACACAGTAATTGACAGGTTCGTGTTGAATCAAGCACAGAATTTTCTGAGCATTCATGATTCATTAGAATTGAAAAAAAAAACAATCAACCAGAAAAATCCAGTTGACCAACTTTGACTTATTTGCATGAACAGGTATAAAATAGTGGGTATTAATAGCTTAAGACATTATTGGCAACATGTCTGTTTAATTTATATTATCAATATTGTTAATTAAGCATGGAATATTAATCAAAATTGGGGGTAAAGTTCAATCGACCAGTATTGACCAGTAATGACAAATTTGGGAGTATTGACCGGGGCGGTTTTAACCAGTAAAAACCGCCGGTTAAAACCGGGGGCGGTCGATTGGTGCCAACCCTGGGTGTACTAAAGGAATACTAGAGGAATACATGGGATATTCTCAAAATCTTACACATGTTGTTTTTAATATAATTAAATAGGATCAATTGATGAATTAATTCAGTTTGTGTAAACTTGGGCTGGGTTGTGGAACTATAGTTATTTGTTGTTATACAATTAAATAGGGTACTATGTAACTGTCAAAAAAACATATGCATTCACACGCATATAATTCAATTATTGGATGTCACTGATAATTTCAATTTTACTAGTAGGTAATTAAGACTAATTAAAACAGAATGGGACTTTCCTCGCAAAGTATTTCATTATTAATAATATAATACTATAATTAGCTAATGTAATCAAAACATATTGATATTTTAATAATTTAACTCAATGATATTAATAATATTAAAATTTTCCCCAAAAAACTAGGGCAGGAAGATAGGAAGGATTTTTTTTGGAAAATCAACAGTGTAAAATATTTGCAAAGCTTCTTCTGAGTTTGAACTTCAGTTTTGCATTTTGTGACCTGCAACATATTCTATGCTACTTTATTTCACTATGGTAAGTCATTAAAGTGTTATTTATTTTTCAACTATATAATGTGCTAATCTCATATAATGAATTACTACCCCATTTAAAAATGACACCTAATCTAAATTCATTAATACAATAGTTATAACTGTTTTATTGTAATTTGTAACATACTATTCCACTAAAAATGACCATCATAGAACATCAATGCCGTGCTTTTACTAAATTTTCAATGATTTCAATTATTTAAAGAAATAAATTTATCAGGCACTTATAAAAAATATATAATAAGGGTGTCAAAATTTAACAAACTGAACAAGTCAATTTGAACTTCTCTTACAATGCAAATGGAGCCACTTGAAATATCAAATTGTTCCCATACTAGTCGGCAATATAACTATGACATTGTGTCTTTTCAAAACATGCATCAGACACACCTTCTGAAACTTTTTAAGCGGTTTTGAAAACGCTATTTCATTGCAAACTTTCGTCAATAAAGGATACATGTTGTTATACAACCGAAAGTGAAAGTTCTGTTTTTAAAAAAATGAATAAAGAGCGAAATAGTTGAAAACTAACGAAAATTATAATTGATACTAACATAAGACCGTAAGACTGAACAAAATAATACTTAACTTTTAAATCATAACATGAATGTTTACTTATAAAGCAAATTCTTCATTCATCCGCGGACTTCTTTGTGTCGTAGTCATAAATGCCTCCAAATGGAGGTGCGTGATGCGTCTAAGTATAGAGGTGACAATAACGTAGTGACGTCACCATCTATGTATAGAATGGGGAGACATGTTATTTCGGGCAAATAGTGCCCAGAGGGATAGAACGATTCATGAGAAATGAAAGAGCAATACGCCCAGGGGGATAGACTAATAGAGAAGCGATGGCCGCGTCGAATCTATAATTAGAAATGGGTTAACAGAACAGTGGGAAACCAATTTATCACGCCTGGAATCGAGCGCAATTTGTTTATCGGCATTGCTGGACACATGGCCTACCCCCCCCCCCCCAACAAAATCTCATCGGATTTACACGATTCATGAAAACGACCTCTGAGAAGCCAAAAAATACGAAATTCTGTAATAATACGGAACACTTTCACCCATGTAATACATTCTTGTGTTTTTACTGGAGCTTTTTAGATGCAATATTTACATTTATCAATATAAAGCATTTAATGAAAAACTTAAATACATGACAAAATCTGTGAAAAGGTCTCTTTAATTTAATTTCAATAACTTGATCATAATTTATTTAATTGTGAAAAACACTCGTACGTGTTACTATTGTTAGCGACACACCATGCAGTTATACAGACGTCTGAAATGTTGTAAAAGTAAGACACACGTCAATAGGTTTTAAGACAAACCAAACTTTCGAAATTTCGGCGCCAACCTTACATTTTCTACTTTTCAAACAAACATTTTTGCAATTATTTTATTATTACGACAGTCATTTAGATTGTTTTGTAGTGTCCCGAAAGTGTTTTTTTCCACCGTTTTATTTATGCATAACATTCTTTTTTTCATATTTCATCTTTCTATCCGTTAACTATATGCCCATTGTTTGTCATGGCAAATGAAGTTTCTGTTAACAAAGACTATGTGTCAGCATCAAACTGTCAGTGGCCAAGGCATGTGTAGAGTGTATTCTAAAATTAAATTTACTTTTTAACGTGATTATAGCTTTATATGATTCAGTGTATACTGATACTAAATGTTTGTCATAAATAAGGACACATGCTTTATAAACACGACATATGATGTGTTAAACTTGGTGGCAATATTTCTATTTCAGACAGGACAAGGATAAGTCGAAAGAGTTTATTTTAGTGACGATATACAACAAGATGTGTTTGTGAAACACAATGTCCCCCTATATGACGTTTGACCTTGAAGGATGACCTTGACCTTGACCCTTCACCACTCAAAATGTGCAGCTCCATGAGATACACATGCATTTCAAATATAAAATTGCTAGCTTCAATATTGCAGAAGTGACATTACATGAGCAATTTTGACCCATATATTTGACCTTGAAGGATGACCTTGACCTTACACCACTCAAAATGTGCTGCTCCATGAGATACACATGCATGCCAATTATCAAGTTGCAATCTTCAATATTGCAAAAGTATTCATAAAATAAGCGATTTGGGCCACATATATTTGACCTCTGACCTTGAGGGATGACCTTGACCTTTCACCACTCAAAATGCGCAGCTCCATGAGATACACATGCATGCCAAATATCAAGTTGCTATCTTCAATATAGCAAAAGTATTCATAAAATGAGCGATTTTGGCCACATATTTGACCTCTGACCTTGAAGGATGACCTTGACCTTTCTCCACTCAAATGTGCAGCTCCATGGGTTGTCATGTTCTGTGGATTTGATACTGCAACCAAGTTTCAGAGTGAATGACAGGGACTCGGCTTGACACAATCGTGTTGATGGAGTGCATTTTGCAAAACGTCAGATAAAGGTGTGCATATTCACATCAGTTTATCGGAAATGGAAAAACATTAATGAAAACTTAACAGTTCCCTTCAAATACTATCTGTCGACATAAAATTTGGTATTTGTGTAGGAAAATCCAGTAGATTTTGTGCATTTTTGATTCCAAAGAAACACTTCGTGTCGGGTTTGCTTGGGCAGTCACTGATTTGTTTGTAGCTCGTGTCCGCGATAAATTCCGCTTGTCACTATGGTATGTGGTACATGATTATCACATGCCAATTATGAAACAGGCCATTATAATGAATTTGCTAGTAAAAAGATAAGCTAATTGTTAAGGGTTTTTAAATCATGAAAACCATTTACTAAATAGTCATAGGCAATAACAGAATGGCTTTAAAAAGTTGATATTATCGCTACCACATTAAACGTTCATAACTTAACAATACGGTCATGTATATGTATATATTGTACAGTAACAATCACGCTGTAAGAGTTTAGAACATATAGTGAATCATAAGACAAGTCTTACTACATTGTACATAGGTTTTATGTATACAGAATACAAGTGTACTGGACTTTTCTATAAACACTTTGGTCTTTTTTGCCCATTTGACAGAGAACGACTATCCAAAATGCTGAATATTGATATTACACTATTACATGCTCCATCTCACACCAGCTTCCTGTCCTGTCAAAAGTATAAATAAAAAAATTAAAATGACTATTTATATAATCATAACATTTTTTGGTATATACAACTGACAAGTCTTACTAGTGTTAACATCACAATGTAAGCAACACATTTATGTGGAATACATCACCAGATAAGATCACAAATATTCTCAACTCCAACTCCCATCAACCTTCTGCCTCAAAATGAAACCTTGAAGAAACAATTTCATTTCAAACAAAGATTTCAGCAAGTGTATAAATCTTAAAGGCGCAAATAATTACTTAGATTTTAAGAGATGTTTACATCTCATTCTCAGATATACATGTAATCAGGGCATTTCAGTCAAAAACAAAAATTCCACGAATACAAGATCTAATGCATAGATTTAAATCTCAAAGTAACAAATAAATTGTTGGATCTCAGATGATGTATTACTCAAATAAATATGATAATGTTTTACCAGTCAACACAAAATCAAGCTTCTAAAGTTCTATAAAAAAAATCTGGTAATTATTGTCCGTGGGCTGATGACACATTCTCAGTTAGAAGTTTCTTAACACATGTTGGTGTAAGAAACCCAAATGCTTCATTTACAGCAGTGAACTCAAAGAATCAGCAAGGCGCTGGTTATAAAGGATCTGTTCCGATTTTCCTGAAGGTCACATGACTCCCCACTTCTCCTCAAAGGCAGTAGTTAGCTTGGCACAGGTCAGGGCGGCAGACAGTGGGTAGTTACTGATGGAGTAGGTCTCCTCTGTGTAGTCCACATTGATCTGAGGAGGCAGAGGAGCACAGATGTTCAGCACTTTTGCAATTAATGATTTTTCATTTCACATATCATTTCATCTACTTAGCCTAACAAATGCTTAAGTGCGCAAAACCCTTTACTTATGATCGGATACCGGTGGTATAGACCTTTCTGTATCTAATACAAGTAGAAGATTGCAGTTTTCAAAATAATCTACTTGTAACCTCATGGCAATAATAGGCTTTATTGGGATTCCATGAATACTGATTTTAATAATTCGCTTAATTACATTAGATATAACAAATATGACTTTATTTTATAGGATTACTGGTATAAGATTGATACTAAAAGTTTTCTTACACTGAACTTTTTTTTAAAAGTCAAGTTTACGTCTTTCATATCCATCTACTTTATGGGGAGGGTATTCATGTTTGTTCTCATCATTTTTGGAATATGACCTGTGCTATTGAAATTGAGAATTAAATAGTGTCAATTTAATTTAAATTTGGCAAAAGAAATTGTTTGATTATGAACATTTTGAAGTATTTGCGACAAACAAGTTAAGCCAAAACAAACATGTCAGCAAAATGAATATTTTAACTTAATAAACTCTTTTTTCGAGACTTATCATAGTTATTACTTAACATAAAAAACCCATAAATTTGGGAATATTGAACTGGATTTGGGAAAAAAGATACTATTGGCCTATTAGAATATGAACAAATAACAGCTATAAAATCATCCTTATAAAAGTCTTAATGTCCTCTTAACAGTTTCAAAAGGGCTTCATTTTTTTGTTTATCCAATGAAATAGAGTAAGAAGCATAAAAATGTGGATGTAATTATAGTTGTGTTCAATTATTACATTTAGTTTTTTATAGATATTATTTTCTCAAAATAACCTTTTAGCAAGCTTCAATGTTGACCTTTTCCCCTACTATAATTTCCTTCAGTGTTCTTGTACCCTTTTTTACTATTTCTAAAAGATAAGTGCAAATTTTAACGAGCATTTACTTAAACACCCCTATTATTCCTCTATACCTTTTGTTACTGAAACTACCGTAAACTCAAATATTTTTACAAACGCAATTATTCATGTGAGGAGAGCATATTAGAGTAACAAGTTGTTGGTACTTGTGTATAATTTTGATAATATTCCAAACAGGTCTGAGTTGCAGGTTAACAATAGAAGTGCAACAGAACAAGTATAGAAGGATTAATATTAGATTATTGGAAAACAAAGCAGCAGAAGTTCTGCACCAAAATATCACTTTATTTTTGTTCCACATAAAATTTACTTAGTCACTACCATTCACCATTTTCTGATAAATTTTAAATGCATGTTTTCAATTCAGACAATAATCTGCTCTACTGAGACCTGAAAGAGCTGAACTGTTTATAACAGCTTCTATGATGTTTCCAAAACCATTTTAGAACTATGCTCTGTTTTATGATGATTGGAAAATATATATATTACTTCTGTAGTGTTCACTAAGATACGCTAGAGCCATGTAAGATCAATTGCTCTGTTCCCTGGCATCCATGGTTTTCAAGGCAAAGAAAACAATTTTGACCTTTGTCAAGATATCATAAGAACACTTGTTCTGAGCAAGTTGCATGATGATTGGGAAAAAAAGTGACCCCTAGTGTTCACACGCTTTTGCTATAGCCATATTTGGAAAACCGACCCACTCCCTTAAGGCCATGTTTTTAAATGGGCACAAACTATTTTCTTACTCGGCTGAGATATCATTCAAACAAATTTTCTGAAAAATGTCCAAAAAGATTAGTAACATATTGTAACAAGAGGGCCATGGTGGCCCTGTATCGCTCCACTGTTTTTTAATGCGAAAAAAAGCGTGCAATGCGCATGGGTTGAAATGTACACAAGCATGTGACTTTCTCTTTCTATCCATCGTCCCACTTGGCTCTTAAAGTTTGAAGGGTGAGCATTTTTATATATGGAAAACGTTACAACGGTGTTAATTAAACAGACTAAAAAGTCCGGGAATTGTCCCACAGGTCCTTTGCTTATAACGTAGGTACATTTATCTCTCCAAAATATATTGTCGTTCTTTATATTCGCATATTTTTAGATGCTGAAGATCAAATCTACGCATGTTCTACAAGATTAATGAAAGTTCCTTCATTCAATCATGAATCTTTTTCCAAAATTCCAAAAAGTGTTTGTAGGTTTCAAAGTTTCTGCTACTTACATAGTTCATGACATATGCATAATACCTAATGACGAAGATCACCTGAACTTTACTACATTCTTGAGGCATAAGCGAGTGTTGCAGGATTGTTAACGTGGTGAAGAAATTGTTTACTGTACAAAGAAGATATTTGCCTGAGGAAACATAAAGTTACGAGTTTTTCAGGTCCATGAGGTGCCGAAAGGCAGTAGGAATGATAACTTTGTAGAGGCTTTTTGTTAAACAAAGTAAATGTTTATGAGACAAAAAATTAAACTATAATTCATCAAGATGTTGCGATCATGGCAACACTACTTGCATATGGCGTGAGGTTTAAAGAGATATCATGACAAACAATTAGCTTGACTAACTTTCCTTTACTTTTTCCATCTGACATTGGTTACCTGTCATGTTTGTTTTTGAAAAATACTAGGATTGCCATATATTGAAATAAGGTATCTGACCTATTCTCTGATAGGTTGCTAGTAATAGACTTAGCGGCAGTCATGTTATGAACAAGGGGATTGTTCACAGCATTGGTAGAATATACTTTTAATAGATACATCTTTTTTAAGTTGGATTCTCCTTACTTTTTTGCAACTGAATATTAAAATCACTTAAATTCAATGTAACAATTTGTTGTTAAGTTTATCTTGAACAAATATTTTTTGCAATCTGTTTATAAATCATAAAATGATGTCATTCAAATTATTTTTTTATAAATAGGGCCTATTATAAAACCAGAATTTTGAGAATGTTAACATAAAAGAATAATACTAACCATTTGGTGAAAACAAACAAAACAATACAATTTTTTTTATAAAATGTTATATACAAACAAGGTTAATGGACTTAATATAAACCATCACACTTGAGTGTTCTTCTTGTGTTAATGATGTATTAAACGGAGTTAAATTAATATATATAATTTGTTTACTTTTCAATATCTTGCATTTCACATCTTTAGTTCAATGCTATTTCAATTAACTGAACAGCGTGACAAACATAATAAAGCAGAATATGCATATGAATCTGATTATACACAGATCCACTATCATATAAATCAAATCATGTTTGTCTATTTCCATGTTCGAAAGATCCTCTTTTAAATTGTTTTACTTCGCAAGTAGACTGAACTCCCAATTTGCAAACAGAAACACTGGTTTCCATGACACAAATTCACTGTGCACATTTCTAAACAAATATGTGGTTCTTATATCTAAAACGTAGTCTTTTTCGTTAACAAACACATTATTTCTATCAAACTATATGATGTCAGTCGTTAATTCGATTGATATTTGTCATTTCAATAATCTTAATTTTCGCTTCACAACGGTGCCATTTGCATACGAAATACCAAATACATTTCATGAAACCGATTTTAATTGGAAGATTGGGAAACGACAGCCAATTATATCGCTTGTTTCAAAAATGCTTGGGCAGAATCTACCAGTGTAAAATGCGGAGAGATTTCGCGGGCCGCGGATATATTTAGCATATGTTCATTTTTGTGACCCCCGAGGCAGGGTCAAATTTGACCCCAGGGGCATAATTTGAAACAAGAGCACCGCCTTGCGAGTGCAGACCGCTCATCTATTTTCTTTTTAAAGGTGAAGGGACTCTCATTTTCAATCACAAAGGAGGGAGGGGCGGAGTGAAGAGGGGTGTATAGTGTGGGGGTGTGGAAATTATTACATTATCTTCCAAAAATGTGAAAAAAAACGCCCCCCCCAAAAAAAAAAATTGGGGGGGGGGTGGGGGGGAGTGGGGGGGATTTTTGGGTGCGATGGTTGGACGGTATTTCAAACATAAAATAATAAAAATAAATATTTGTGTTTTTTAACCGTTTCAAAAAAATTAAAAAAATTGTGTGGGGGGGGGTGGGGGGGGGGGGGGGTAAAGTGTGAGGGGTGGTGGTAATTTGTGAGATGATCTAAAAAAAAAAAAAATTAGGGGGGGTATTCAGGTGGGGGGAGGGGGGGGGGGGATTCTTGGGTTCGATGGTTGGACGGTATTTCAAACATAAAATAATAAAAATAAATATTTGTGTTTTTTAA
The DNA here is from genome assembly GCF_020536995.1 of Dreissena polymorpha. Taxonomy (NCBI): domain Eukaryota; kingdom Metazoa; phylum Mollusca; class Bivalvia; order Myida; family Dreissenidae; genus Dreissena; species Dreissena polymorpha. The sequence continues at coordinate 119,802,986 of NC_068355.1, read as the reverse complement.
ACCGTTTCAAAAAAAAAAATTGGGGGGGTGGGGGGGGTATAGTGTGAGGGTGTGGTGGTCATTTGTGAGATGATCTTTAAAAAAAAAAACAAAAAAAAAATTAGGATGGGGGACGGGGGGGGGGGGGGGGGGGGGGAGGGGGGGGAGGGCACAGGGGATGGTTTGGGGAGTCTATTGTGGTATGTCAGGTAAGAGTAGTTTTGTCAAAGTATCAATCAAATCTAATCATAAATAAAGAAGTTATGGCAATTTTAGCAAAATTTAATAATTTGACCTTGAGAGTCAATGTCATTCAAAGGTCAAGGTAAAATTCAACTTGCCAGGTACAGTAACCTCATGATAGCATGAAAGTATTTGAAGTTTGAAAGCAATAGCCTTGATACTTAAGAAGTAAAGTGGATTGAAACACAAAATTTAACCATATATTCAAAGTTACTAAGTCAAAAAAGGGCCATAATCCCGTAAAAATGACAACCAGAGTTATGCAACTTGTCCTTTTACTGTACCCTTATGATAGTTTGCGAGTGTTCCAAGTATGAAAGCAATATCTATGATACTTATGGGGTAAAGTGGACCAAAACACAAAACTTAACCAAATTTTCAATTTTCTAAGTACCGGTATAAAAAGGGCACATAATTCTGTCAAAATGCCAGTCAGAGTTACATTACTTTGCCTGCACAGTCCCCTTATGATAGTTAATAAGTGTTGCAAGTATGAAAGCAATAGCTTTGATACTGTAGGAATAAAGTGGACCTAAACACAAAACTTAACCAAATTTTCAATTTTCTGAGTATAAAAAGGGCACATAATTCTGTCAAAATGCACGCCAGAGTTATGTAACTTTGCCTGCCCAGACCCCTTATGATAGTGAGAAAGTGTACCAAGTTTGAATGCCATAGCATTGATACTTTCTGAGAAAAGTGGACCTAAACGCAAAACTTAACCAAAATTTTCAATTTTCTAAGTATAAAAAGGGCACATAATTCTGTCAAAATGCACACCAGAGTTATCTAACTTTGCCTGCCCAGTCCCCTCATGATAGTTAGTAAGTGTACCAAGTTTGAATGCAATAGCATTGATACTTTCTGAGAAAAGTGGACCTAAACGCAAAACTTAACCGGACGCCGACGCCAACGCCGACGCCAAGGTGATGACAATAGCTCATTATTTTTTTTTCAAAAAATAGATGAGCTAAAAACTAAGTAGAGAACTATTAGATGTCACTAAATACCGAATTTGGTAGCCCTAGGCCCTATGGTTATGGACAGAAAGATTTTAAAATAGGCTTTATATAAGCATTTGTTCTATTTTGTGACCTCCGGGGCAGGGTCAAATTTGACCACAGGGGCATAATTTGACGAAATTTGGTAGAAGACTTTAAGATGTCTCTACATACCCAATTTGAAAACCCTAGGCCCAATGGTTATGGACGTAAAGATTCTAAAAGTTTTCACAAAATAGGCCTTATATAAGCAAATTTTCAATTTTGTGACCCCCGGGGCGGAGTCAAATTTGACCCCAGGGGCATAATTTGAACAAATTCGAAAGAGGTTCACCCAAGGAACATTCCTGAGAATTTTCATCAGAATTGGACCAGTACTTTAGGAGAAGAGAATGTTTAAAGAAAAGTTAACGCACGGACAACGCACGTACAACAGACACAGGACCATGACATAAGCCCCGCTGGCCTCTGGCCAGTGGAGCTAACAATTGACTGATACCATTTTGAACTCGACCAAGATATCATTAAAAGAAATTTTTTGGTCCATGTTTCATTTTACACTGTAACATACAAATGTATATTTGTACATGCAATCAGTTTTTCAATACCAGTTTTCTTGTGCTAATAGTTGTTTGTGTCCAAAACTTAGCTTAAATGTCTTCAAATGTAAGATAACAATTTCGATCATGTTTACATCTGTGAAAGCAATGTTTTTCAACAGACCAGAAACATTTTCGAACTTGGCTGCAATTTTATAATAACAAATGGACTAAGAGAGTTTCAAGAAGTTTCTTCCAGAGGCAGACCTCAACATTAAATTTTCAAGCCACTTGTCCAGTCGGACAAGTAGACCAAAATTTCACTTGTCCTGACCAAAAATCAACTTGTCCTGACCATTATATCTTATTCTGCTCAGTTCTTTGCAAAACAATGAAATAATACAATATGCTCAAATCATAAAGACTTTAATTGTTCAAAATACATGTTAAAGGGGCCTTTTCACAGATTTTGGCATGTTTTGAAGTTTGTCATTAAATGCTTTATATTGATAAATGTAAACATTAAATTTTAAAAGCTTCAGTAAAATATCAAAATTAAAATTTAAAAAAGGAAAAAAAAGTAGCCCACAGCAGGGCTTGAACCAGTGACCCCCGGAATCCTGAAGTAAAAACGCATTAGCAAACTGAGCTATTCTGCCAAGCATACATAGGCTGCGTCTTTTATACGTTATATAAGCAATCTTCGTAGTTTCACAAATTTAAACGACAACAACAGAACTCTCCAAATTATTCAATCGTTTCGCGTTGCAACGCTTTATAATTTTAAGGTTTTTAAATCGTCAAAAGATGCATATAATGACAATATTAGACAAAGGCAAATGTTCAGTAATACTATTTCCTCACAAATATCATAACTAAACCAAAATTTGCGAATCTGAAACAACTTTTTTCATTTTTGTCAATTTACCGAACCGTGAAAAGATCCCTTTAACATAATTGTAGGCAATTTCAATACAAAAATAACTGACTATAATTACAGGAAAACTCGATATTATTGATTTCTAAACATTATACAAAGCCATAATACCTAACAAAAACTTGTGTTTTTCGACCATCAAGCTTCTTTTCGTAATTACATTTTGTTTCTTGGCCACCTTTAGGTATTTTTTTAAAAGTTTCTTGTGATTTTGAAGACGAAAAACCAAAGGAAAGCAGATGAGACATTTTTGAGCAGACAGCATTGCACTAACAAAAACAAACAGCAAATGGGAATGCTGTCAAAAAATCATTCTATACATAGAGACGAGGTCACTACGTTAATTGTCTGTAAGATCGGTGTTGTAAAATGCATATCCTTTACAAGGGAGAATATTCTTGTTATCTTGGCAAAGAAAAATGTTAAGGGTTGCTTCCTTTGTAAACAGTATGGTGTAGTATCACATGGAACTATCGGAGTATCTCGCGCTTTGTCGTTTAAACGTAAACAAAATATAATCAAACAAGTTTCGTGGTAACTCCACAGAAAACAAGGGCTGTTTGTAAAACATGCATGCCCCCCTATATGGGCTATAAGTTGTAGTAGCAGCCATTGTGTGAATACGTTTTTTGTCACTGTGAATGGTGGTGGTGGTGGTGGTGGGTGGTGGTGGTGGTGGTAGTAGTAGTAGTAGTAGTAGAGTAGTAGTAGAAGTAGTAGTAGTAGTAGTAGTAGTAGTAGTAGTAGTAGTAGTAGTAGTAGTAGTAGTAGTAGTAGTAGTAGTAATAGAGTAGTAGTAGTAGTAGTAGGTGGTGGTGGTAGTAGTAGTAGTAGTAGTAGTAGTAGTAGAAGTAGTAGTAGTAGTAGTAGTAGTAGTAGTAGTAGTAGTAGTCGTAGTAGTAGTAGTAGTAGTAGAGCAGTAGTAGAAGTAGTAGTAGTAGTAGTAGTAGTAGTAGTAGTAGGAGAAGTAGTAGTAGTAGTAGTAGTAGTAGCAGTAGAAGTAGTAGTAGTAGTAGTAGTAGTAGTAGTAGTAGTAGTAGTAGTAGTAGTAGTAGTAGTAGTAGTAGCATCAGCAGCAGCAGCAGCAGCAGTAGTAGCAGCAGTAGTAGTAGTAGTAGTAGTAGTAGTAGTAGTAGTAGTAGTAGTAGTAGTAGTAGTAGTATGCATTACAAAAATGCAGTTAGCCTTACATTTGGTAAAATTTAAATATATTACAAGGGAGGCAAATCTGTAACAATAAATTTAAACTTATTGCATTTGTTTCCCCTGTAGTGTATTACCTCCCCTGTCCTCCTTATATTTATATTAATCAACAAAATTAAACATTAACACAATATTTAATATACAAAATATACAAAAAATCTCATATTCTGATAATATTTTTACTGATCCACTGTATTTTACTAAAAGGATGATGTTTCATTGGACTGATAATTATAGATTTAGGATTACAGACCAGTTGCTTCAGTAATATTGTTCAGAGTGTGCCCTGTTGGCCGCGTATGCATTCTTGAATTATCATTCAAAAAAACATTTTACTATTTCGAGTCACCGTGACCTTGACCTTTGACCTCAAAATCAATAGGGGTCATCTGCGAGTCATGATCAATGTACCTATGAAGTTTCATGATCCTAGGCCCAAGCGTTCTTGAGTTATCATCCGGAAACCACCTGGTGGACGGACCGACCAACCTACCGACCGACATGAGCAAAGCAATATACCCCCTCTTCTTCGAAGGGGGGCATAAAAACGATTTTTAAGGCATTTTAACTAAGTTATTAAATTATAACGACCACTTGTCCCGTCGGACTAGCAAATTCTTTAATTACTTGTCCGGACTAACAATTTGGTTGTCCCGGACAGTCGGACTACCGTTAATGTCGAGCCCTGAGAGGGTTCACAAACTATTCTAGAATATGTACCTAGTGACCGAGTAATTTTCCCTATGTGACTTGGTTTTCGAACTTGGCCAAGCACTGGAAAATGTTATAATTAAGTTTCATGAAAATTGGCCAATAAGTGTGGCCTCTAGAGTGTTAACGAGCCAAAAATTAATTACTTATGGCGGACACGAGGCATCACAAAAGTTAACCATAAGCACATTGTGCTCAAGTAAGCTAATAACATTCTATAATCAAATAAAATTAACGCATTAGCCACAATTTCTTAATAATAATTAATTCTTCAAATTTGACATGACTTACACTGCCATGGGCCATGGCCCCCACAACAAAAACTATGGGGTCATCTTTGGGCACCAGGGTCCGAGGGTCAACACACGCATCAGCCTTGAAGGACATTCCTATTTTCTTGCAACCAATCGGCAGATGGTCAGTCACAGGATTTTTAACTACCTGTCAAACATAAACAAGTGAACTTCCACATACCGGCATTCTTTTAACAAATCATGTAGGTAGGTAGACTATTATTTTTCATCAAAACTTATTAACAATACATTGTAACATTTTATTAATACGTTGCTATATCTATTACAGTCATATATCTTGTTCTGATCCTCAATTACTGTTACATTCAACCAACCATCGCATTTGACATCATTCCCATTGTCTTTTCCAACTTTTTATTCTACACAAGCTGACTTCTATTTGCAAACTACCACAAGTTTACATACCACATTTATTTGCAATGTAAAATTAAAACTAACATTAATTATTTTCCAATAAAATGTTAATATTAGTAATAATAATTACAATTACTATCATTACAATTATTGCAAAAGGGCCAAGATGGTCCTAGTTCTCTCACCTGAGAGGAGTCGGTTTATTCAATCTTTACCAAATGTTAAACTTTACCTAGATATTGTCCAGACAAACATCCTGGTCAAGTTTCATCATTATTAAACCAAAACACTGGCGTAAGGAGTGTTTTTGTTTTTGTAAGATTTGACCTGGTTACCTATATTTTGAGTTGACCCCCCTTACCAAACATCAAAATTTGCTTACAAAAATAAATATTATGACCAAGATTCATAAAATCTGAAACAAAATTGTGACCTCTAGAGTGTTTACAAGGATTTTGTATAATATAATGAAAATTTGAACAATCTAAGGGCAATAATTATGGCATTAATTAATTGATTTTCCTCATTATCAAACTAGACGGAGATCTTTTTCAGCAACTTTGATTAAGAATGCTTGAGAAATGTGAATGCTAGAGTGTTTACGGACAGCGGACAAAGACCAATCCTAAAACCTCACCTACATACATATAGAGAAAAATGCACCGTCCACTGACGGCCATGTTTTTCAGTGATCTGGACCATTTTCAAACTTGTCTGAGATATCAATAAAACCAATGTTTTGACCAACTTTCATGATGATTGGGCAAAACTTGTGACTTCTAGAGTGTTAACAAGGTTTCTCTATAGCCAAATAAGGAAAACTGCCCCACCCACTGGCGGCCATGTTTTTCATCGGACTGAAACCACTTTTAAACTCAACCAACATATCATTAAGGCAAACATTTTGACACAGTTACATGAAGATTGGGCATGAAATGTGACTTCTACAGTGTTTACAAGGTTATTCTTTTTTTTGACCTAGAGACCTAGTTTTTGACCCAGCATGACCCAGTTTCGAACTCGATCGAGATACATTGGGACAAATCTTCTGACCAAGTTTCATGAAGATCGGACAATAAATGTGGCCTAGAGTGTTTACAAACAAATGTGGACGGACGGACGACGGACAAAGACCGGTCACAAAAGCTCACCTGAGCAGTCAGGTGAGCTAATGACAAACTGTACTTACCTTAAGAAGTTTTTGTGGACCATCTGCAGCGTGGATGCTCAACTTGTGTAATAATTGCACTGGAAACAATTATGAACAATGCTTGTAAATGTAATTCATTAAATTATTTCTTTAATCAGTCGCAAAAAAAAATGGAATATTTATAAAATATATGAGTGTAATACAGTAACATCAATCTAATGAAGATGTGCAAAAATCAGCTGCTACCAAAATGTTTTGACAAAGTAAACTTGGGGGTTCATTTGAACACTTAATTAAAAATACATGTACCTGTAATTTATTTGTCCCTATAATAAGGCTATACATGTATATTCCCTCAAAACATAGCTGACAGTGACAGTGTACCAATACATTTACAATTTAAGCAATTAAGTCATTACATACACAAGTGCTTACATTGTACATAAAAATTAATTGTGCAGTAAAATTTCTAAACTCAATATAATCCAGTTAGATCATTATCATCCTTAAGTGATACCAAGTCTGTTGACCCAAACATCAGCTCGACTCACCCATGAGTCCACAGAATCTATCAAACGTGCGAGGGATTCGTGTCTGTGGGTTGACTTCAATGAGAACGTTCTTCTCCGTGTGGACATATACCTGCAGGAGACCAGCACGGTTCAAAGGGCTGTCCAACAGCATCAAGAGGCACTAAAGGAGAAATCAGGTGGTCATGTTTAGATCATCATGGTTTTGATTATATATTATACATATTTGTTTTACTAGACAATTATCAATATAATGACCTGTAAATAGGGGGCTTGCAGTTATCTCCATGTAGGTAAAACAAAACCTTCATTACATAGTTTAAAATATTTTTTAGTTAAAATCACTAGACTGAAATAAGGGTAGCTGGTCTTTGTTGTTTGTTCCTGTTTCTATTATAATTTTTTTCAACAAATGCGGCATCATGGGAACATTAATTTATTCAGTGTTTCAACTTGGACCTTCTGCCAAATATACTTTCCTTACGTTTCATTGTTATCTAAGATATAAGTTACAGACTGATATATTGAGGGACAAGGTCACTTTGAGCCTTAATTAGTTAGTACATACCCATTATTTAAGCAGATTATATTTTAAGTTAAAATGACATTGTTTTAAGGTGTCTCAAGTGTTGCAAGTGCTAGAATTAGACAGAGACCTATATTTGTTTTTATATGTTGCTGTATTAGAGCCGCTTGCTATACTTACAATGTACCGCAACTTTTGTCATTGGTAAATTTAATTTAAAATTAATATTATTTCAACAACTCAAGACAAAATTGGTCTTTTCATTTATTTACTATGCGCAGGGGTTTTCCTCGCTTCATTGGGAAGAGACGCTAGCCTATGGATTTTGGGAAGAAATTGCTCATTTTGGGAAGAATTCTCGCTAAAATTACTGCTTTGGGAAATGAAAAAGCTGGTGTAAGTTAGGATTTTTGGGAAAACTGAATGATTTTAAAGAAATATTTAATTGGGAAGGGGCCTTTAATAGGCCCGTGGTATATAAGGCTGAAAACCCCTGATGCGCTTTTTACTTTGCGATTTTCGCAAAAATAGATCCAATGAACTAAAGATGAGAATGGTTCTTAATCAGTCAGGTGTGAATAACACCATGTCATTATCAGTCACAAAATTCTGGGATTTTGTGACAGTTGGTTGGCTTCATTATACCTAACACACTAATTGGTTCCTACGATGTACTCCTCCACGATAAAATTGTGACTAGATACCAGATTATGGTGAACATTTCACTGTGTAGGATGTCAGACATTATGAATTAGGGGGCCGGCAATTTGCTAAGAAACATACGCAAACTCTACACAGGAATCAATAAATATGTTAAAAAGGTTGCAATACCAATCAACAGTATCAGTACAATATATACCTGGTGTGTGATATCTGGACGACATGTTGCTATATCTTTTTTGAATTTCTTTGCAATGTGTTTGTGTTTATCACAATTCAACAATTCGAAAGTTTTGCCATTCTGAAAACAAAGATTCAAAGCAAATTTAAATATAAAAAATACCATGCCATACATTTAAAACGAGTATATGTAGCCAATTGAAAATGAACCAATAACAAAATGTATTATTACACCTACGGCAAAAATTGTAATGTCATTTTAACAATGGTCGAACCATAATCATGTCCAATCTGCAACCTTCTAAACTATGTTAAATGTTAATATCCGTCCTCAGTATCATTTTATAATTAGCGCATATGCCTGACTCAAACGATGCAGCAGTGTCGTACAGTTAAGGTTTATGGTTACAATATACAGTCAATCTTGTGGATGCGACCACTTGTATTAAGCGACCTTTGTCTTATGCGACCATTATGAAATCCCACGGAGCTTTTCCGCTATATAATGATATTGTATTAAGCGACTTTTGTCTTACGCGACCAGCGACCGCTGATTTGTGTGTATTTTGATGTCCGAATCTTGTATTAAGCGACCACTAGGAGGTAAAAGTGGTTAATCTATCGATCTTTCAGGGACAAATCCGTGTTAATTGTTTATCTAAGCCGATAAGATGTACTGTTACACCTCTGCTTTGTTTTCACAACCATTATGATTATGCTTTGTCTCGTTGACCGGTTCTGACCGGTATTGTTGTAGACTGCGTATCAATTTATTGAGTTGAATAATAGAGGAACGTATTGCGCACAGTCTACAGCTTAAAAAGTTTACTATGTGGAACGTTAAGAGACAATGCCAATTTTTCTCGAGTATAGATAACAGGTGCAGAAACAATGCACTGTACGCGACAAACATTTCCTGAGAAGTGCGGAAAATAAACTATTAATCGGCAACATCTGTCGAAATCCGTACATTACCAATTTGTAATAATGCTAATTAGTAGATATTTGTAAGCCAATCACATTGTTATTTACTTAATAAATTTTCCAACCAGGTCTGATTGTTTGTTTTCAATTGACGTGTTTTAATTTTTTCAGCTCATTATGTATCATAATCGAGTTAGATTTCCTTAAGCGTACATGCAGAAATTAAAATGTCAAAACAAAAAGTGTTAACGTTGAACGAGAAAATTCGGGTTTTGGAATTGTCAAAGAGTATAAGTGCACGTAAAATCGCAGACGAGATTGGAGTCGGAAAAACCCAAATTCAGAACATTCTTAAGCGTAAAGCCGAGGTGCTTGAAGACGTGGAAAATAATGTGTCAGGTGAAAAAAAACGCGCAATATAGAAACGGAAAGAGAAATACATGTGATAATATATCATAGCTTTTGGCTTCTGACATTTATTTCTAGTTTTAGCTGTACACATGTACATGTAGACTGTTACACATTTTTAGCAAAATTCTTTGTTCTTAGGAAAAATATTTCCTTGTCTATGTTGTTTTTGCAAATAAATATGTACACACAATTGATTTATAATAAATGATAATTTATAATAAGTGAAAAATAAAACACATTATAAGTAAAATATTGTTTATGTATTGTGTTTATATTCATTTTATTATAAAAGTTAAAATCATTGTGGATAAAAGAGATAATCCTTCATATAGATTAAAATTGAGGGTAAGCATTCTTCCAGAATGGCCTTTTGTATTCAAAGACCGTTTTATTAAGAGACCACTTTTGATTACTCCCTTGAGTGGTCTCTTAATACAAGATTGACTGTACTAAATCATTTTGGTGTTCAATGCTATACCCTCTAAAAAATGGAACGTCATTTATTTGAAGACACAATTCTCTGTATGTGCACTTGCCATGACTTTATTTTTGAATATTTCTGTGTGCATGTGGTAGGGAAAACATTGTTGTATACTACAAATTCAGTGTTTTGCTTATAGGTTGGAGACTACATGAGATTTTGACAGATGGCGGGAAACCCTCATCAACTGGAGATCAGCCGGTAAAAAGGTGGCCTTAAAACAGTGACCGTTGATTCGCGTCGAGTTCTTTCTTACATACTGCATGACCTATCTTTTTTATTGTTTAAATCCATTCGGCTTGGCATGCTCTTTAAGAAAAGGTATGGGTATGGGGGTGTCTACGCGCAAAAGTTTGACTTTATTTTTCGTTGAAGTTGTTGATTTTACATTGAATTTGTTAAGGAAATCTTTTGGTATATTATAACCTTATAGATCTACCATTGGCAGTCAATCCGCGAAATTATGTGATTTTGTATACCTTCACAGATTCAAGAGAAGCCTGCGCCAAAATAATTATTAGGCGCTTCTCATTAGATGTTTTCGGTACACTTTTTATTATTTTCTCCTTTTCTGGAATTTCCTCCGATTCCATTTTGCTACTTGTTTTTGTTTTTTATTTCCTTTCACGTGTTGACAAAACCGATAACAATAGAAGTTATCCGTATGCACGGGGGTACTATTTGGTCGCACTAAAACGCGGACCAATCTGCGGACGATATAGATTATATAGTGATCTGCGGACCATATAGACAAAGAAGGATTATCGAATCTGCGGACGATATAGACAAAGAAGGATTATATCGAATCTGCGGACGATATGAACAAAGAAGGAAATGGGAGAAGATATGGATTGTTAGTGAACAATGGTTTTGCAATTGTTCACGCGTTATTTTTTGTACTTGAATATTTGAAAGTAAATATTTTAAGTTATTTTGCTTTTATTGTAGGAAATTCACATTTTTTTTCATAAACACCAACACAAGTAGGTTTAATGGCTTAGTAACAATACAGTAAAGAATTACAATCATAAAAGAATCATAATAAACACAATGACAAGCAGGAATACATTACTATAGAATATTAATGTATGTTGCAATTTGCGCAAACAGGACATATAAAAGAACGAATCTCCGGACCATTCTCTTAGAAATAATTACACCTTAGGCTACCCTGTCTGTTACCAAAATAGCAGTTGAGGGTCACCGGCATACATGTATCAAATACATTGTAACTATGTTCTGATGCTAACATTTCCTGAAGATTCAACCACTGAGCAGGATTACTAAGTTAACCCCATTTTATTAATGAAAAAATAAATAAATATACTATTAGATGTATCCAAAAAGACAAACCAACTAGTACCTACTAGTACTATTATTAGGAACATCACCCATTAACCATCTATACTTCCAGGTCTTTTGGCTTTGCTACATCAACAAGAATAAGCTTTCGGTTAATTTTTTCTGTGTTAATCATAGGGATTACAGTTTATAATATTTCATCACAACAACAAAATCTTTACAATGATAGTATTCATTTTACAGTCAGGTTTTACTTCTCTTAGGTTAAAAACTAAATAGTGAATCAGTTTTTGAGATGAGCTTGTACCAAACACACACACACACACAAACTCCTGCACATACACACACTTTAATGAGAAAGTATTTGGACTGTCACAGTTATTGCTTGTTGATTGGAATGTCTCAGACTAACCAGCATATACAAGCAGTCTTCACTTTAGCATTTTTGAACAACTAACGGCAGCCTGAATCTTTATGCTTTAATAGAACAGATTAAAATACCCTCTAGCCCGACTATATGAATCAGGAAATTTTAATAGCCCAAATTTAATACATATCACTAGCCCCGGGCTGTCGACGTAGGGGTTAGCGTCAAGACTGTAAGGGCAACAACAATTCTTCAAACATTGATACTTGTCTTCTTTTGAACAAATCTGCCATGACGGGTATTTAATTGGGATAGCCCAACACACAACCAATTAAGGATGACTGTGATGCAGGTGAAAGTTTCACCCATATGGATATTAAGCCAATGGACATTTGACCAGGGACACCTATTTTAATTCAAAGTAAATGTTTTCTTGGCAGTGTTAATAGTCATGTCAACACATCACATGTTATGTTAAATGATTACATGACAACATTCGATGTGTAGCAGCTTAAACCACCATCCATTTTATTATATTTCTGAATGTGTAGGATATTTTTTAATGTAAGGGTATGAAGTAGACACACATCTGAAGTATCTTTATTTTTTTTATTTCAAAGAACATAGTAATGTAACTGTGGTGATGTATAATATTTATTGCAAGAGTTAATAAAATTCCAGGTGTAGAAATCTTCAGCTTCATGCAGAATTAGATACACTATTCCAGTTTCTGTTGACACTGTGATGTTCCTGAAAAAAGTTTCTATAAGTTATAACAATAAACCATTCAACAACATTTAAAGACAGCAAAAATATCTGTTTTAAAATAATTGTTCTTTTTAAAGAAAAGTATTTTACCAAATGTCATCAAACTTCTAATTTGCCCAAACTTAACAAATAAGATATTTTTCCATACACTACCCGCTTTAGCATGTTTCGTTTTTACCTATTTTAAACACAATAAAATCGAAATAAAGCATAAACATGAATTACAATTAAATCAAAGATACTAAGCTAATGAAAATAACAAAAAATATCATACCATATAAGTTATATCCGCAAATTATTGGGAAATATAATTGCTTCAACACAGAACTGTATGCAGACGCACTGCAGAAGGTGATCGAGTACTCCCCCCCCCCGACCTAACTAAATCCACCCAGAGTTGTCTCCCTTAAAATAATGTCGAAAAGGTCAATACAAAGAAGGAATCTGCAGACGTTATATACAAAGAAGGAATCTGCGGACCATATGTATAAATAATAAATCTGCGGACCATATATACAAAGAAGGAATCTGCGGACCATATATACAAAGAGTACATAGTAATTTGCGGACGATATAGACAAAGAAGGATTATCGAATCTGCGGACGATATAGACAAAGAAGGATTATCGAATCTGCGGACGATATATACAAAGAAGGAATATGCGGACCATATGTACAAAGAAGGAATCTGCGGACGCTATATACAAAGAAAGTATATGCAGTCGACATTTACTCTTATCATTACAGCTTGTTAAAGGTGTGACATGTGGCTTTGATCATATACTTGTTAATGAAAATTAAAGGTTAAACTGATAATCATTATCGTAGATCACAGAAACTCCAATTTTCAATCTGTGAATAACTATAAACGTTTAATGAACACGGTACCTTAATAACTTGATTACAGTTGATTTGTCTGTGTTTGTCAACAGCTGCTTCTATACAAATTAATTGTTCCTTACTTATTAAATGGTAAGTTAATTGTAAGACTTGGATGATCAAACTAAATTATCAATGAGGCATGCATTTTGTTGGAAATGTGAGAAAAACATCGAATTCATAATTTCACTTATAAATGTAAATATGAATTGCAATTTATCGACAATACATCGACACATTGTGAATGTCGGTTTGCTGACTTAATTAGAACTGAAACAAAAAATAAATAACACAACAGCACATATATATTGTTTTTTTTTAATTTAATGGAGTTTACATATGCGTATTTGCTGCACACAATAAATACTGCGTTAAGGTACTTATAGTTGCATGTGATACGTGTTGAAGTTAGTGAAGATGTCATTAGAAAACATTGCCTTTGAAATTTATTAATTGTTATATTTACGTTATTTTATTCATATATTGCTAAAAACCGTTAGGCTACGCCTAAATAATCTGGATGACTTGTCCTCAAGATTATTATCAGCTTATCACCAATTAGTTAAAATAACATGCCAACTTATTGTGTACTTGAAGCAATCGATAATCGATAATGCGCTAAATAGCTTCAGAAAGGACACTAAGGGTGCATATTTAGATTGGAACTTCAGATTTTACGTTACAATTGATATTATTTGGTTAATACAACCACATACATTTTAATCATATTATACACACTATTACATTGCACAATTCTAGACAAATGATAACAATAGTGAGTCCTAACAGTTTTTTTCAGAACAGAAGACAATAACGGTGCAGTTATTTTATTTTATTTTTTTTCCCTTCACAAATGACCCTTATCGCACAATGGTTTCAACTGTACTTCTGAAAACATAAAATTAAATCAATACATATATTATATATATATATATATATATATATATATATATATATATATATATATATATATATATATATATATATATATATATATATATATATATATATATATATGAATGATGCTTTTGTGGATAAAAATGTCATTAATGTAAACAACTGACTGTGGTTTCAACTTGTCTGAACTAGTGTTATTCAAAATTTATAAAACATTTGAAAACATTAATCATATTATAAACAGAACAATTTAATAAAAGACGCTCTATCTTGGGTGGAATAGTATGAAAACATTTAGATTGTTAAATCTTAAATAACTGATTTGCTAATTATCCATAAAGTACGTAATGTCTGTTATTAAAATTGGATGTGGCATAAAACTTGGTGTTACAAAAAGTATGTAATCTAATTATCCTTTCTTCATTGAATCAACGCTAAACATATTTTAAATATCATTTCTTGCTAGCCAGTCACACCATTCAGTGTACTATGGTATTTTTCCTTTTTTGTTTATCATGTCCGCAGTTTCCTTCTTTGTTCATATCGTCCGCAGATTCGATATAATCCTTCTTTGTCTGTATCGTCCGCAGATTCGACAATCCTTCTTTGTCTACATGGTCCGCAGTTTCCTTCCTTGTTCATATCGTCCGCAGATTCGATATAATCCTTCTTTGTCTATATTGTCCGCAGATTCGATAATCCTTCTTTGTCTTCATGTATGGTCCGCAGATCACTATATAATCTATATAACGTCCGCAGACTGGTCCACGTTTTAGTATCTGCCTATGCACGGTGACAAGAACTTGTAATCCAATTAAAATCATAACTTCATAAAATAATCTTTATGTGTAAATTTTTATTTTGACTTATTTAATTATTTCAATTTATTTTAATTAACAAAGTTTTAGTTAATTTCAAATTAGTAAAATGTTTGAATAATTATATTAAGCCCTGGATTCGAAACACATAGGTATATATCTTGCTTGAGCTAGGTTAGCGATAAATCCTTACATATTGAAAACTACCTTGATGTACTACAGCTTAGTAAGCTAAGAGAAAGAGTAGCACATTCCAATCTAAATTGTTTACCAAATCAAGAACGCAAACGTAAGCAGTAGAAACTTCCAGAAAGTTCCATGACCAAAGGTTAACAGTTTTGACATGAACACATATAAAAAAAGTAGGTGAATCAACGTACCACGCGAGACCACGTGGGATCACGTGGGTAACGTATTTGGAAAAGTCTGATCAAATTTCAAAAGCTGCTACTGAAAGAATATTTTAGAGAGCACTGTGCGGGGTTCAAGCACTGTGCTTTCTGGATATATTTCAGAGAATAAAATGGGCTGTTTATATTATCGACTTCTTTAATTATTTACATCTATTATGGAACAAAGAATATTAGCGCTTAATGCCATTTCCATAAATCAAAGAATGATAGCATTTAATACTAATAGAAATTGGAAATGCGGCAGAAACAATATTCATTAAAACCATAAATCGAAGAATGAATAGAACTATTAATTACTAAGAACTAAATAACTTATCGTACGTAAATGAAGATCCCGTTACCTATTATATTAAATGGAAATGATGAAAAACCTCAATGAACATTAAAATACATGTATATATATAAAAGCACGTACGATAAACTACCGGATTCTACCAGAATCTAAAGAATAATACAGATTTCAACATAAATTAAAAAAATACCGATGGTAATAATGTCATGTTCATGGATCGGCGTTAAAATACTTGGTAGATTAGTTTACCAGTCGTCGAGAATGTATAGACCAACTTGATAAACTTGAACACTTATTCGCCATAACAACGCCAGAATGGTCATTGTCAGAGCAGGTTGTACCCCGGTATCTACAAAGTACAGTACACATCACGGGGGTATGGAATATATCCAAATAAGCGCGCCGCCTTTGAGCATATTTGCTGTACCCGGGGCAAATTGCATTATATTAAAGAGAACCCGGGGTACTGTTAAGTAGAACCTGAGCAGACAACGACCAGTTTAGCGCCAGTGGCCGACTAAAAATAAGATAAAGTCATGAATATGACAGTCGAGTTTGATTAATTTGTAATGCTTGTTTTAATGGTTCATTTCATTGTAGTCAGGTAATTATTTATTCGAGTGCTATTTTCAGAAATAAAATAATGTTGATTGTGGTCTTATATTGCCCCTTATGATGTGACATGTTTATACGTTTCCATAGAAAATTAAAGCCCATTTGTTGACTAGGTATTCCCCATAACCACTAGCCGGACAACAGGGCTAGTTGAGACTTAATTTCGTTAAGTAGTAATACACATTTTTAAATAGGTCGGGTAGTTAAAAGATCAGCTGTTAATATTTTTTTCATCGTGATCCATACTTTTGGATTATAACAATTATTGCTAAGAATGCTGACTCCAGGTGGATATAAATATATATTTTATAGCAAGAACTGCAATTCAACTTTAAATGACTACCAAAGTAACTTTGGAGTTTTAAATAAATTTAGCATTTGCACGTAATGATGCTTGGGTGTGTGGATTGTAAAAGCAATATTTTGACCTCAGTAACGACCATGGTTTACATAACATAGACATGTATTAATAAATCATTTTATATTTGTTTAACTATATTATTTCCATTTTCAACGATGTTAGTAGAGGTGACAGTGTATTCAATATTGGCTGGTTAAAGAACATTTCCGCGAGAATTGCGATATAGACATTTGACGGACTGAATAAATTATGATAGTGGTAACCACGTAGGTGTACTTTAATTAGAATGTTTTTCTATATATTGTTTACCTTTTTACGTTTTTTTGGTTAACAACTAGTTTAAAGTGAACGTCCTGAAATAACTGCACGGTCTGATTAATCTCAGGGATAATGTTGAAGCCCAAATCGTCTGGTTCGTCTACGTTTTTTTACGGTCTGACAAATTTAATTCTACGGGAGGTATAATAGTGGGGAGCTGTATCAAGAATACATAAACACCATTGAACTGGCATGGGCGATGTTGATTTGCAGCAAATTAAATATTACAACCACAGTGTCAGGTACTAAGCGCCATTGATTTGTGTTCAAGGATAGGTTTATTTGCAACAAACTATACGTTTATTTATATATTGACACAAAGTTAAAACAACATGCACAAATTCAAGTGTATATTCGCTTTGATATAACGCATGTCTAAGCAAACAGATTGCCAGTTTAATACTCGGGGTATATTGATTTAATAGGACTGCGATCTCGTTTTTGACTTAAAATGCGACAAATCTCTTTTGACATACGAGCGGAGCGAAAGTGATCTTTCGAATAGGTGTAAAGGTAAACCGTTGCCCGGTTGAGGCGTATAAAAGATAGATGTACACAGTAACTGATACACAGACCTAACTCAATCTGCAGTTATTTGTCAAGTTATCAAACTAGATTCAGAAGTTTGTGCGTTTGAATTCATAACGTATTTTAAGCATAAGCGCCAATAGATCGATATGTGGGCTATTCGATTAGATCAGTTGATGGTTTACGCGCGTTTCATCTTAGACAAGGTGTGTTTAAACGAATCTTTTGCCGTATGTGACTTTAGTTTAGGTTCACCACACCCGATGGTTGGGTTAACCCCGGGTATTCCGGCTTACTCATGCAGCACAACTCTACACTAGCATTGGATGCCTTTCAGGAGGAGTACAATACTTGGAGATTCAAGCTTTAATCAACTGGTTGAAAATGTTGTTATTCTTGAATCGTACTTCAATGTATGTGCGAGTGCTACGGTACACCCCGGGTCCTCATATAAAGCAGAGCGTCTCCAGGCGAGGAAGAGCCTTATAAACTGCGTAATGAACATGCATGAATCCGTGTGATTCACAAGTAACTGGACAAGAAAGCCAACGCATCAAATTGGCGCCATTAAAAAGTTTATATTGCAACACAGCTTTAACAATGTAAGGCATATTTGGTATTATAATAAATCATTCAATGACAGTAATTAATCATTTATTGAGCTAAAATACGTTTTCGTTAATAATTAACAGTAACTCGCTAATTGCCCTATAAACATTAGTCTTTTCTTTGATAATTTAAAGGAAACATTAACAAGTAATGAGTTAGGTAATACACCCACTTGGTCCTTACGAATTTTTTTTAATTGCTTTATTTATTTGGTCATGTAATCTAAGGAATATTTTAATATCCGACAACATCGTGTTAGACGCTGCCAGCTCATTCTAATACTGTTAGGCACATGAAGCATAGTACATCGTGAGGTACCATCAATTTTGTGTAGTAAATGAGTAAGTTTCAGTTTTATTCTGACTAAACCTACAAGCTATCACACGTGAGTAGTTTGATATTCCCGTTCACAGTGTGTGACACCCCGATCATATTCGACGGTACGAAATAAATAAACCATCATATCGAATTGAGTTTAAGTGAGTTTTAAATTAACTCACGATCAGTGAGTTTCGAACGGACGCCATTATTAATGGGTCTATCTGCTGTAATCTCTATGTTGTGGACATTTTATATATAACTAAAAAATATATCGTTGTACGATCGACACAAACAGCTCGTTGGATGCCGTTGTTTTATGCACTCATCCAATATACCGGCAGAATGCTATAACTTTATACTCATCACAACTTAATAAAATTTATATATTGATACAGGCACAACGCACGCGTTTTTCGTTTTATTATAGTTTCCTGTCATCTCCATTAGCCAGATTTGAGACGTGTTCTGAAAAAAGACTTTATTATGTGCGTTAAGTGTCGTTCCAGATAAGCATGAGAAGTCCATACAGGGTAATTAGGGACGACATTTTTTCGCCTAGTCTAGATATCGTTTAGGAGAGACTTCACTTAAACGAAAACGCCCATAGAAGCGCATAAAGAACGTCCTTGATAAACCCGGACTGCTTTGTCTTATCTGGGACAACACTACACTCAGATTAATTAAATCAGGTTTCCCAGAACGCGTCCTATTTTAACGTGTATACTTATGTCCATTAAACATACGAAAAATTCTCAATCTGTATCACTCCTGCTTTGGAACGCTGCCTTTCTAAACGTAAATTACATTATTTCTTCAAACCCTTCTTGACGGTAGTTAAAGCGTACCACGAAAAGCTCGTCAAGTCTAGAATCGAATTGCTCTTTTCTAAAAAGCTGCATATTCGCAATGAAAGAACGTTAAATTTGACTTATGATGTATCTGAGGGCAGCAACCCATACGCTAGAAGCCGATGTGTAATGATAAACTGTTAAAACTCGATCAAAACGGGATCTGAAAAGTTGTTGTACAGCAGCAGTGACAGACCTATGTTATTTGACGACGTCCGCCACACAACGACTATGGTTTACTGGTATGGACGGTGTGATTACATCCGAACCCTTTACGTGTTTACTGCAGTACCTCGTACACACTGATAACATTTTATTCACAAATATAGCCACGCAAGGAGATCAATACATATACCCTTCCTACGAGTTCTTTGACACCATGAAAACCGTTACTCATCGTAAACTACGTTAATTACTTGACATCTATGTAACACGTTTATTTTAAACCGGATTTATTGTCAATCTCAATAAAGGAAGCGCAAACGCTACACGAACCGAAACTCATACAAAGCCATATCGCTTTTGCATATTATCTCGTAAGTGATGTATACTACATCGACTCGAACAACCTAGTCCCTGTTGCAAAATTGACCGAACTACAACAAAAAAGGAAAACAGCACTATGGTCTCATTTACTAACCAGGGAGCCAGAAATTTTTGTTTCGAGATTTACAAGAAGCGTTGTACAGGCCTGTTATTTAAAGGCAAGATCTTCTTTAAGGTGCGGATTGAAGGCCTTATAAGCAGCTCGAACAGAGTTTCCGAGGTGAGCTGCATGATTTTAAAACACCACATTTTCAGGTTGCTCAAGTCAAGTCTTCGCAATTGGTGATTCGTCACTGCAATTTAGATTGCACGAGGGAAGAAAACAAGGAAAAATATGCACTCGGTTCTTTTTTACAAGTTTTGGTAAATAACCAGAGAAGTGCAAATGGGGTTTGACAAAAGGCGATAAAACTGACAGCACCAACAAAGGCAGATTATATTGTACTGCTGTCACTAAATATATCCAGTAAGAAACATTTGCTCTCCATATACTGTAACTACCTCAACAGGTTGCGTTGCGCATACAGTGCGCCAAAATATGTATACATGATAATTAGAACAACATCCGAACGTATTCAGCACGCTGCTGGATTAATATACGGCATAAACACATAAGAAAATGTTAAAAAATAGACGCCTGGGTATCTTTCTAGTCAATATGCGGAAATGTCCTGTCGATGTTGAGGGAATAAAACATTAAAATACGCGGTACGTTACTATCGGTCGTAAAGTCGATTTGTGATCCTGCAAGTGTTCTCCTTCAACAATCGCACAACTGTATATAACGTGTCTTTTCCTCAACCCCATTAACACTGTTAAACGCGATAAGTAGCAGAGTCATTTGGGAATATCGCGCAACATTTGTCTCAAACGGACCCATGAACCTTCTGTTCTGACTTGCGCTAATATGGTCACAAGTCTCCCAGGCTTCACATCTCTTGACGCTTTACTTTACAATGGGGGATTTTTTTTAAAGATCACTATGCATGTTGCACCAGGTTTCACCGATAATACAATTATTGTTTACAAACCTACCAGCTCTTAGATTAATTCGGTAAGATTCGGTAAGCTGCAGTTATCTTCCAGATATTACCTGCATGCTTCACACGTGCAGTCCGTTGTCGTACTTTCAAGCAGAATGTGACTTTGCTACCAAAGCAATGCTGAGACGATCATGCGAGCAGCGCATACAAGGACAGGAGGTGGCACGGATTTTTTCCGCTCATGCGTAATTACCAAGTTTATGGGGCATGTCCCCTAAGAGCATAAACCTACATGGGGGACGTAGTTCACTATTTTGTCCTTAGATATACAAACGATAGAGAATACACAAATACAGGACGAATCTTTACTTAACAAAGGTTTAGAAGTCTAAATTGCCGTCATGTGCGCAGTTGTTTATACTAACCATGGACAACTAACATGTTACCTTGTTAGACACATTCAACCTCGAGATATTCGTAAAGGTGAGTTAATCGATATAAGACGCTATTTATCTGTACTGCAAAGTTCTTATAAAATCAAACAGGATACATACATACATACATGTTGTATGTATTTACAAAATTATACTGTACCCTCACTGTACTTGCAACATAACTTGTTTTGTGCATACAACATATCGTTCTATACTTGCGCCATTATGCTATGTGCATCATTTAGTTTAGTGATGATCTTCAAATTGTGTGCGAATGGTTTGTGTCGTTTCCATGCGAATGATCATTTCTTAGAGACATGACACCAAAAATTCTAAACAAACAGTTTATGGTTTACAATCAATAATGAAGTTTTTTTTTAATTAAATATTATTTTCCATGTATATGGGAAAATATCTTTTGAGTCTAATACAACCATAGTATATATTTTTATTCAGAGACATACACATTACCCAGAGATCTATTAACGAAAATGAGGTTTCATTCGTTTGTTTCATGGGCGCTCCTTCTCTATTTATTTTTATTTAAACGTAATATGATGAACATATTTTTAGTTAACCTCTCTATGATTTATTATAAACAAACTATTTTACAAATAATAAAAATGTTTTGCATTTTATTGATGCGTAATTCTGTGTAACGAAGAAGCAACAAAAAACTCTAATAAGCGTTCTTTTCAATTTATTTAGTCATAAATACAACGCTTCCAAGTCACTAGGATATTCTTTTAAAACTATACGTACAAATCCAACCACCACATAAAAGTGCGAATGCGAGTTAATAAACTTCTTAATAAGTCCTCTTTCAGCTGTACAAGATCCTAACTGTTCTTTTACAATTAAGGTAGTAATATACACCAACATTCCTTTGTTAATGTCACACACATTTTGCGACGTTTGTCAAGATAATTGAACTAAAACCGAATTGAATTACCTGATATGGTAGCGTTTAATGTGTATTTTACGGCGATTGACATATGCGGTGCATTTGAAAACGGTCAATTAAATAACATCTGCTGACATGAAACATTAACGTAAAACGGTAAAAATATAAGTTGTTGTGTTCCCCACGTCTAACTTAACGTTGACATATGATGTCCTTTTGTAAATACAGCATTAACCAAAGCGTATAGTGCGATGTCCAACAATATATAATTTTAAACAACACGTTACTTGACATTAATCAAAGTTTTGAATACCCATTATTCACCTTTCCATTTATTAGTTTATGGTTGTGTGTTCCAAAATCAAATAATTCCCTTACACACCTGAGCTTTATTATTAAGGTGATAAGGCATAGTACATTTATTTATGCGTGTATTAAATAGCGACCATTTAGCAGGCTCTCTCCTTTTTCTCCTCGTTGTTTCTTGTTTCATCGCCCATTATAATATGGGCGTTTTAAATAAAAATCAGTGTACAAGTCCATTTTAGTATGTTTTAAATGTTCTAGTTGTTACAATCTTAAATACTAAAATACAGAACAACATTTTCTTACCTAAAAATAGGATTACGTAAGGACAAAGCAACTTGATAAGTGCACATATTTTTATGACACATGTTTTCATCGAAAGGATTATTTATCGTGGCAAAATGAACGAAGAACGTTACAACATGACAAATAA
Source organism: Dreissena polymorpha (assembly GCF_020536995.1). Taxonomy (NCBI): domain Eukaryota; kingdom Metazoa; phylum Mollusca; class Bivalvia; order Myida; family Dreissenidae; genus Dreissena; species Dreissena polymorpha. Next base: position 119,779,901 of record NC_068355.1, on the reverse strand, counting down.
ACATAGAAGAAGGATGCATGTTCATAAGGAAACGACATTACTGCATGATACAATTGAGTAAGCACAAAACAACTTAATAGATGCACATACGATAACACAACAGGGCGAAACGATGTTTCTGTAGGATACAATTACGTTTTGTCTTAGAAACAACTTAACATATCACATAGAAAAATGTACGGGAGAAAACGATTTTTCTGTGCGACAACCTGTAGATTACACAGAACAAATTTGCGAAAATACAAAACGTGCAGACCAATGACATCAGATACGGAATTGGCGTAACACACTATTGCTTAATTGGTGTATTCTATACGTTTTACACAAACAGGTAAATAAACTCATTTCAGGAGCGGGTCTATGATTTTTCAAATTACCGGAAGGGTATTACCGGGTGTCTAAGCGACTACACGGAACTATTCTGTTTATGATCGAAACGAACAGAAGTCGAACACTTCGTATTGTTCCGTTACATCGCCATCGGGTCAATCATATGCGTCTAACCCAGCTCTGTTATTTTCTTATAAACAGACTCCATTACTATGTATTATGAGTATAGAGTTAAAGTTAACCCATAAGTATGCAGCATGGATTTGAAGCCAACACATTTTCAGACTAGGTTTGTAAGAGTATTGATTTGACGCAAACACAGAAAAAGATTCCGATTATTCTTCACATCTAGTTTTTTATGAAGCATGATTAAAGGCAAAACAGTAACATACGATTCGTCTCAACAAGCACTGGTTAGTAAGCAGAAACATACCCGTTAATTCTCTAGAGCTAGGTAGTGTATATTTGAAGCCAACATGGTAGCACACCCATACGTCTTCATAACTTGTTATTGATGACGCTTGGATTTGAAACTAATATAGTTACAAACTCTGCATCCTCACCTCACGTGTTCATGACAAGACAGAAGCATACTTCTTTATGAGATCACACATATATATATTGTAAAGAATATGAAATAGTGTGGTGGGACACTTACATTCATTAGATGATGACTCTATTTCTTTTGCGAGTTAAACACAAATGTAAAATCTTTTAAACAATTATAATCATATAATTAGAAGGAAACACAGAACGCATTCACTTTCTTACAAGCATTGGGTAAATATATTAGCAATTATATCTAAATTAAGGAAGATTGATTGTTATTCACATATTATTACACATTGATAATTATTAATCTTAATCGGAAAAAAACACGTTGTGTTCGCCGGACACATCCGGTTTATTGTCGAATGTGTCAATAAGCACAATTGCGTTAAGCCTAAAAAGTTCAATCTTGTTTCTGTCTTTTGGGCACTGTCATCATAATGCAGTAACTGTCAACCAAATATCAGTTCACGAACTGATTAAATCAAGTATCAAAGTGTTGAAGTCCCCTTGAGCAATTTAAATGATATGTTCGATTGTCAAAGAGTAAATAAGCTAACAACAACAAATACGCATATAAATTAGACGCACCGACATATGTCAGCAACAATTACTTTGTTCAAATAGAACATAATACAATTTTGCTGAACAAAGTACTACTTAAAGATTATTTTTCTAAAAAATATAATCACAATATTGAAATATATTTAGGTTATTTATCTTTTAAACAAAATTAATCACAATAATCTTATCTAACCCTTGACCGATTTGAACGTAATGTCAAATCGTCAATATACAAGACAATTGTATAAAAAATGTAAGCAAGATCTCAACGATAAAGTGATACATAAAAAATCCGTGCACAAAAAATAAATAACACAACAACACATATATATTTTTTTTTAATTTAATGAAGTTTACATATGCGTATTTGCTGCACACAATAAATACTGCGTTAAGGTACTTATAGTTGCATGTGATACGTTTTGAAGTTAGTGAAGATGTCATTAGAAAACATTGCCTTTGGAATTTATTAATTGTTATATTTACGTTATTTTACTCATATATTGCTAAAAACCGTTAGGCTACGCCTAAATAATCTGGATGACTTGTTCTCAAGATTATTATCAGCTTATCACCAATAAGTTAAAATAACATGCCAACTTATTGTGCACTTGAAGCAATCGATAATCGATAATGCGCTAAATAGCTTCAGAAAGGACACTAAGGGTGCATATTTAGATTGGAACTTCAGATTTTACGTTACAATTGATAATTATTTGGTTAATACAACCACATACATTTTGATCATATTATACACACTATTACATTGCACAATTCTAGACAAATGATAACAATAGTGAGTCCTAACAGTTTTTTCAGAACAGAAGACAATAACGGTGCAGTTATTTTATTTATTTTTTCCCTTCACAAATGACCATTATCGCACAATGGTTTCAACTGTACTTCTGACAACATAAAATTAAATCAATACATATATATAATATGTATATAATCGATTACATGTGGATAAAAATGTCATTAATGTAAACAACTGACTGTGGTTTCAACTTGTCTGAACTAGTGTAATTCAAAATTTATAAAACATCTGAAAACATTAATCATATTATAAACAGTATAATTTAATAAAAGACGCTCTATCTTGGGTGGAATAGTATGAAAACATTTAGATTGTTAAATCTTAAATAACTGATTTGCTAATTATCCATAAAGTACGTAATGTCTGTTATTAAAATTGGATGTGGCATAAAACTTGGTGTTACAAAAAGTATGTAATCTAATTATCCTTTCTTCATTGAATCAACGCTAAACATATTTTAAATATCATTTCTTGCTAGCCAGTCACACCATTCAGTGTACTATGGTATTTTTCCTTTTCTGTTTATCATGTCCGCAGTTTCCTTCTTTGTTCATATCGTCCGCAGATTCGATATAATCCTTCTTTGTCTGTATCGTCCGCAGATTCGACAATCCTTCTTTGTCTACATGGTCCGCAGTTTCCTTCTTTGTTCATATCGTCCGCAGATTCGATATAATCCTTCTTTGTCTATATTGTCCGCAGATTCGATAATCCTTCTTTGTCTATATGGTCCGCAGATCACTATATAATCTATATCGTCCGCAGACTGGTCCGCGTTTTAGTATCTGCCTATGCACGGTGACAAGAACTTGTAATCCAATTAAAATCATAACTTCATAAAATAATCTTTATGTGTAAATTTTTATTTTGACTTATTTAATTATTTCAATTTATTTTAATTAACAAAGTTTTAGTTAATTTCAAATTAGTACAATGTTTGAATAATTATATTAAGCCCTGGTTTCGAAACACATAGGTATATATCTTGCTTGAGCTAGGTTAGCGATAAATCCTTACATATTGAAAACTACCTTGATGTACTACAGCTTAGTAAGTTAAGAGAAAGAGTAGCACATTCCAATCTAAATTGTTTACCAAATCAAGAACGCAAACGTAAGCAGTAGAAACTTCCAGAAAGTTCCATGACCAAAGGTTAACAGTTTTGACATGAACAAATGTAAAAAAGTAGGTGAATCAACGTACCACGTGAGACCACGTGGGATCACGTGGGTAACGTATTTGGAAAAGTATGATCAAATTTCAAAAGCTGCCACTGAAAGAATATTTAAGAGAGCACTGTGCGGGGTTCAAGCACTGTGCTTTCTGGATATATTTCAGAGAATAAAATGGGCTGTTTATATTATCGACTTCTTTAATTATTTACATCTATTATGGAACAAAGAATATTAGCGCTTAATGCCATTTCCATAAATCAAAGAATGATAGCATTTAATACTAATAGAAATTGGAAATGCGGCAGAAACAATATTCATTAAAACCATAAACCGAAGAATGAATAGAACTATTAATTACTAAGAACTAAATAACTTATCGTACGTAAATGAAGATCCCGTTACCTATTATATTAAATGGAAATGATGAAAAACCTCAATGAACATTAAAATATATATATAAAAGCACGTACGATAAACTACCGGATTCTACCAGAATCTAAAGAAAAATACAGATTTCAACATATTTTAAAAAAAATACCGATGGTAATAATGTCATGTTCATGGATCGGCGTTAAAATACTTGGTAGCTTAGTTTACCAGTCGTCGAGAATGTATAGACCAACTTGATAAACTTGAACACTTATTCGCCATAACAACGCCAGAATGGTCATTGTCAGAGCAGGTTGTACCCCGGTATCTACAAAGATAAAAATCATTTATTTAGCTAAAATACGTTTCTGTTAATAATTAACAGTAACACGCTAATTGCCCTATAAACATTAGTCTTTTCTTTGATAATTTAAAGGAAACATTAACAAGTAATGAGTTAGGTAATACACCCACTTGATCCTTACGAATTGTGGTTAACCATAATAAGTTAAAGCAACATATAGGAACTACAAACTTTCAGATAAGTTAGGCTGATCTCAGTATACTTAAATAAATGTTCTTGAATTAACTAGAGGATCAAAGAAAATGTACATGAAATAAGTTGGGCAGCCCCTGATAAGAAAATGTCCATTTTTTTATAAACCCATAATTTTACAAATGCACAGCCACTTGGGTCATGGTTTTATTGTACCAAATACCAAAAAGAAAATATTTTAAATATTATTTTAGATCCGATATATTTTTCTAGAATGATAATTATCAAAGGGATCGAAGCATCAGGGAAAAACTCGCACCCTTTGCATGTCCATTTTGTAAGAAGAAGAAAAAATAGGATTTTGGATTTGTGATAAATTATTTTTGAAGTCGATCATCGCCTCTGAGAATATTATTTTGATTAGCGTTATACCCATGTTGCAAAAACTTCACCCTACCATAGGCTATAATGTTTTAAAAAGAATTGCTTTATTTATTTGGTCATGTAATCTAAGGAATATTTTAACATCCGACAACATCGTGTTAGACGCTTACAGCTCATTCTAATACTGTTAGGCACATGAAGCATAGTACATCGTGAGGTACCATCAATTTTGTGTAGTAAATGAGTAAGTTTGGCGTTTCAGTTTTATTCTGACTAAACCTACAAGCTATCACACGTGAGTAGTTTGATATTCCCGTTCACAGTGTGTGACATCCCCGGCATATTAGACGGTACGAAATAAACAAAACCATCATATCGAATTGAGTTTAAGTGAGTTTTAAATTAACTCACGATCAGTGAGTTTCGAACGGACGCCATTATTAATGGGTCTATCTGCTGTAATCTCTATGTTGATTTTACGAGCGCATGTAAGCCTTGTGGACATTTTATATATAACTCAAAAATATATTGTTGTACGATCGACACAAACAGTTCGTTTGATGCCGTTGTTTTATGCACTCATCCAATATACCGGCAGTATGCTATAACTTTATACTCATCACATCTTTATAAAATTTATATATTGATGCAGGCACAACGCACGCGTTTTTCGTTTTATTAAAGTTTCCTGTCATCTCCATAAGCCAGATTTGAGACGTGTTCTGAAAAAAGACTTTATTATGTGCGTTAAGTGTCGTTCCAGATAAGCATGAGAAGTGCATACAGGGTAATTAGGGACGACAATTTTTCGCCTAGTCTAGATATCGTTTAGGAGAGACTTCACTTAAACGAAAACGCCCATAGAAGCGCATAAAGAACGTCCTTGATAAACCCGGACTGCTTTGTCTTATCTGGGACAACACTACACTCAGATTAATTAAGTCAGTTTTCCCAGAACGCGTCCTATTTTAACGTGTATACTTATGTCCATTCAACATACGAAACATTCTCAATCTGTATCACTCCTGCTTTGGAACGCTGCATTTCTAAACGTAAATTACATTATTTCTTCGAATCCTTCTTGACGGTAGTTAAAGCGTACCACGAAAAGCTCGTCAAGTCTAGAATCGAATTGCTCTTTTCTAAAAAGCTGCATATTCGCAATGAAAGAACCTTAACTTTGACTTATGATGTAACTGCGGGCAGCAACCCATACGCTAGAAGCCGATGTGTATTGATAAACTGTTAAAACTCGATCAAAACGGGATCTGAAAAGTTGTTGTACAGCAGTAGTGACAGACCTATGTTATTTGACGACGTCCGTCACACAACGACTATGGTTTACTGGTATGGATGGTGTGATTACTGCCGAACCCTTTACGTGTTTTCTGCAGTACCTCGTTCACTCTGATAACATCTTATTCATAAATATAGCCACGCAAGGAGATCAATACATCTACCCTTCCTACGAGTTCTTTGACACCATGAAAACCGTTACTCATCGTAAGCTACGTTAATTACTTCACATCTATGTAACACGTTTACTTTAAACCGGATTTACTGTCAATCTCAATAAAGGAAGCGCAAACGCTACACGAACCGAAACTCATATAAAGCCATATCGCTTTTGCATATTATCTCGTAAGTGATTAATAAATCTATACTACATCGACTCGAACAACCTAGTCCCTGTTGCAAAATTGACCGAACTACAACAGAAAAGGAAAAACAGCACTATGGTCTCATTTACTAACCAGGGATCCAGAAATTTCTGTTTCGAGATTTACAAGAAGCGTTGTACAGGCCTGTTATTTAAAGGCAAGATCTTCCTTAAGGTGCGGATTGAAAGCCTTAAAAGCAGCTCGAACAGAGTGTCCGAGGTGAGCTGCATGATTTTAAAACACCACATTTTCAGGTTGCTCAAGTCAAGTCTTCGCAATTGGTTATTCGTCACTGCAATTTAGATTTCACGAGGGAAGAAGACAAGGAAAAATATGCACTCGGTTCTTTTTTACAATTTTTGGTAAATATTAAATTAACCAGAGAAGTGCAAATGGGGTTTGACAAAAGGCGATAAAACTGACAGCACCAACAAAGGCAGATTATATTGTACTGCTGTCACTAAATATATCCAGTTAGAAACATTTGCTCTCCATATACTTTAACTACCTCAACAGGTTGCGTTGCGCATACAGTGCGCTAAAATATGTATACATGATAATTAGAACAACATCCGCACGTATCCAGTACGTTCCTGGATTAATATACGGCATAAACACATAAGAAAATGTTAAAAAATAGACGCCTGGGTATCTTTCTAGTCAATATGCGGAAATGTCCTGTCGATGTTGAGGGAATAAAACATTAAAATACGCGGTAAGTTACTATCGGTCGTAAAGTCGATTTGTGATCCTGCAAGTGTTCTCCTTCAACAATCGCACAACTGTATATAACGTGTCTTTTCCTCAACCCCATTAACACTGTTAAACTCGATAAGTAGCAGAGTCATTTGGGAATATCGCGCAACATTTGTCTCAAACGGACCCATGAACCTTCTGTTCTGACTTGCGCTGATATGGTCACAAGTCTCTCAGGCTTCACATCTCTTGACGCTTTACTTTACAATGGGGGATTTATTTTAAAAGGTCGCTATGCATGTTGCACCAGGATTCACCGATAATACAATTATTGTTTACAAACCTACCAGCTCTTAGATTAATTCGGTAAGATTTGGTAAGCTGCAGCTATCTTCCAGATATTACTTGCATACTTCACACGTACAGTCCGTTGTCGTACTTTCAAGCAGAATGTGACTTTGCTACCAAAGCAATGCTGAGACGATCATGCGAGCAGCGCATACAAGGACAGGAGGTGGCACGGATTTTTTTCGCTCATGCGTTATGGGGCATGTCCCCTAAGAGCATAAACCTACATGGGAGAAATGCGGACGTAGTTCACCTTTTTGTCAGGAAGAATCTTTCCTAAACGAAGGATTAGAAGTCTACATTGCCGACATGTGCGCAGTTGTTTATACTAACCATTTTATAACTAACATGTTACCTTGTTAGAAACATTCAACCTCGTTCTATACTTGCGCCATTATGCTATGTGCATCATTTAGTTTAGTGGTGATCTTTAAATTGTGCGCGACTGGTTTGTGTCGTTCCCATGCGAAGAATCATTTATTAGAGACATGACACCAACAATTCTAAACAAACAGTTTATGGTTAACAATCAATAATGAAGTGTTTTTTAAATTAAATATTATTTTCCATTTATATATGGGAAACTATCTTTTGAGTCTTTTGAGTCTAATACAACTATAGTATATATTTTTATTCAGAGACATACACATTACCCAGAGATCTATTAACGAAAATAAGGTTTTCATTTGTTTGTTTCATGGGCGCTCGTTCTCTATTTATTTTACGTACAAATCCAACCACCACATAAAAGTGCGGATGCGAGTTAATACACTTCTTAATAAGTCCTCTTTCAGCTGTATTAGATCCTAACCGTTCTTTTACAATTAAGATAACAATATACACCAACATTCCTTTGTTAATGTCACACACATTTTGCGACGTCTGTCAAGATAATTGAACTAAAACCGAATTTAATTACCTGATATGGTAGCGTTTAATGTGTACGGTGTACGGTGTAATGTAAAATCTTTTAAACAATTATCATCATATAATTAGAAGAAAACACAGAACGCATTCACTTTCTTACACGCATTGGGTAAATATATTAGCAATTATATCTAAATTAAGGACGATTGATTGTTATTCACATATTATTACACATTGATAATTATTAATCTTAATCGGAAAAAAACACGTTGTGTTCGCCGAACACATCCGGTTTATTGTCAAATATGTCAATAAGCACAATTGCGTTATGCCTAAATAGTTCAATCTTGTTTCTGTCTTATGGTCACTGTCATCATAATGCAGTAACTGTCAACCAAATATCAGTTCACGAACTGTGTAAATCAAGTATCAAAGTGTTGAAGTCCCCTTGAGCAAATTAAATGATATGTTCGATTGTCAAAGAGTAAATAAGCTAACAACAAATACGCATGTTTATTAGACGCACCGACATATGTTAGCAACAATTACTTTGCTCAAATAGAACATAATACAATTTTGCTGAACAAAATACTACTTAAAGATTACTTTTCTAAAAAATATAATCACAATATTGAAATATATTTAGGTTATTTATCTTTTGAACAAAATTTATCACAATTATGTTATCTAACCCTTGACCGATTTGAACGTATTGTCAAATCGTCAAAATACAAGACAATTATATAAAAATGTAAGCAAGATCTCAACGATAAAGTGATGCATAAAAAATCCGTGCATTTCATAGCCTTATATTGCGAGTAGAAGAACGCGTCTGAACATAAGTGCATCGGTTTTCTGTAAATGCTGAACAGATGATTACTTTGCTTTATATCAGAAGAAATCTTAACAACTGACGTTCTATTTTCGAATGATATTTACGATAATTAATAAAGAGGATTTATAACGAAGCTTATTTTCATAGTGATAGACATATAACCAAATGTGTTTAGTTGTTAAAAACAGCAACACGATTTTAAAATAAAAAAATACTGGTTTACAAATAAAGGGATGTTTTTAGGTTTGTCAATAAATGCCTTCATTTGCTTGATTTTAACCACGGCTCATTTTAATGGCAATACTTAAATTTATGAAAGAAAAATAAAACACTTTGTCACCAGCATTAGCGTGCTTTGGATTAAAACTTTTCATTTTGGGCTATTCCAGATGTTTGGGCAATTTGATAAAACCATACTAGGTACTAAAATCCAGTATAAGAAATGTGAAGATCGAAAACGATGATCATTATTAAACCCAAAAGATAAATTGCTTAATTTTAATTAAATATAAATTATAATTAGGCTATCAAACGATCAACATCCACTGCGTATTAATAAAATACCATTTAAATCTGGCGTATGTTCGCCTGTTTGTATGCAACCCATGCAAAAGACAAAAATGTCTTACAAGACATCTGGTCCGGTAACTTTTGTAATTCACAGTACTTCACCAAACGTTACCGGACCTCGTTCTTCTTTTACGCAAACAAGAGAAACACATTTTATTCATTTTTTCATCATATTGACGTTCACAATTTTTTAACAATTTAAAATAAAGTAATTGATAGTTACAACTAGACATGTTAAAATTAAATCTTTGCAATGATTGCGACATTCCCTTTTGCAAAGATGACATTTATTGTTAAGGTTGTTTTGCCTTATTTTCCTACTTGAGGTAACACACATTTCACGTCACGACACACATACTCGAATACAGCTATTTCGAAATTAGTACGAGTTAGTCACATCATTATGCACCAATTTATGTTTTTTTGTAGGTGTTTTTAAATAAACGTCGCGTTGCAAGTTATCTTTACATACGAAATACGCTTTTCAATCTTTCCACAAGTGTAATATGTCATTTTAAACCACTGCAAATTAAGAACGAAAAAGTATATTCATGTAGCGTAGTGGATAAATTATGGTGTACGCCTAGCGACCGAGAGGAGACAAGTTGGATACCAATTAGTGGGAACGTTCCATAGATTTTCCCACTAAGTACTGGTTCTATTATTTCATGTTATATGTTGTTTGCGTTTTAATTCGAATATTAATTTTGTTACAATTGTAATATGCTTATTTAAATTTGAACGCGTATGGTATTTGATTACTTATAGGGTAAGTTTGATTTTCCCTGTTTTTTTACCGGCTCTAACCCCCATACTTTGCCCTAAACCAAACGGTGACTCAAATATTATTTTCATAAAGTGGGAACCAGTGTCGAGTTATAACAATGTATTAAGCATACGAAACCAATACTTATATACCCTTAAGGTGTGGTAACCGCTTTCCGCTCCATAATATGCATACAATTTCAGAAAATTCTAGACCTTATCAGGTGTAATCAAGAAAGATGAAATGGAACAATCGTGTTTGTTTCAGATCCTAACGTTGGATTACCTCATATAGATCTGATAAAATTAACCTTAAAAAGCTAGTTTCTTCAGTGTCCAATTAGGAACAATACTAAAAGAGAGCAGTAGGTTAATTTCTACTTTTCCAACCAACGAAAGGTAGGCTCGCAATAAAACATCCATCATTCATTTTAATGTCCACGTAGCTTTTTATTGTTTCTACCAACACATTTTTAAGGTAACACGTAATATGAAACTGATATATCAACATTTGAAGTCGTGAGATCTAGTCAGGGTTCGGCAAAAATTATTATATAATACATTTACATTTTTTAAATGCGATTGGGATGTTACGTTCATTTAATTCATTGTGAATTCTTTCCTTAAGGAAGATAAACATATGTATTTAATAATGATTTAAGACCATAAAGGGTATTATTATTCATGAACTACTGCAACGTTAATATATAACAACTATCATCTACGATACGATCCACTATTAAATGACGTTTTCAGTAAATATTTCTGTAAAATAACGGTCAATAAATGAAGTGTTTTAAATTCCAATGTTTGTCTCTTAGCCTGCAGTCTACTATTGTTAAACATTTTATTAAACTTGCAGTGCAATATATAACACATGCATGTAAATATTATGTACTGCTCACAAAGCAATATGGGCATTTATTTAAAGTATCTCATCGTGGTCACGGCATCCAAGATGTTTTAGTTTAATGCTTGCGAGCATTTTTTATTTGTTCGAGCATCAAATAGTGTTGAAGATATGTTTTGCATGACATATGGTATTGAAACTGTAAACTAAACACATATTTCTCGACTAAGTGTTATTGTAGCGATTTTCCGCACTAATAGGAACAGAACATATTTAAGACTTAAGCATAAACAGCTCATTGTCAAAATAACAATAAAGCATTAATAAAAACACATGCGTCGAAATAACAACAATTTTGTTTATGTATTTTTACTAATATATGATTTCTGTGAGAATGTAATATGTACAAAGATGGATCTTTATTCTTTTTGACACAGTTCAGTGGATGTTTAAAATCCGTAATTGATTGAGAGAAAAAAATGCAGTAAGATTAGATTTACAAAAATTATATTCTGGGGAAAAATATTCTCTATATATTTTCGGCTCTAAGTTTAAATGCATTTATACAGAAATTAGCAAGACGTATCAGTATAAATTTTGGTCTCATTCAATACTTGTAAAAAATCTTCTGTGAACAACAGGTGTTTGTATATTTTTAAAATAATCATCAAAAGAGCATATCAAAACAAAATGGTACTCATCTTCAATTTCATTAAGTATACATTTTTTTAAATGATTTAATTTCTTTAAATGTTTTGGCGCCTACAAGTTTCTATAAAAATAACATGAGAAGATAATCTTAATTTTACTATTATGTTTCTCAATTTAGAATTTTCAATTTTGTCCAAGGAAATGGATCTTTCAAAAACGGGTTTCAAATCCTTGTAAAGAAATAACGATAAAGTGCCATTAGCACCAGTTCGCCATTTTGAAGTAAACATTTAGAAATAAACAAATAATGTAATCTATTGCGAAACATGACAATTAAGCTGTTGACATTAACATATTCAAGATATATCCACTGGATATATCCACACGTCATTAAAACCTACCTCTTGCAAAAGTTTTCGAACGTTTGATGCCCGTGACTTGGTGTGAGGGTAATCCCATGCTTCTTTACATTGTCTACAAATAATATTGCTTTAAATACAGTTGGGCAATTTTTCGTTGGAAAATTAAAAAAAAAATAACTTCTCGTAAATATCGACATATATACATCGGGTATCTACCAACTTCGGCATACAAAGCATTTGAAGTTGTAGAACTTTTACATTTAAAATCCATTGGCAGAAATTGCGTTGGACTCGCTCAATATTTTCAGCTTTAGTAAACTCCCACACCTCGCTTTCATAATTAAGAATCGAGCAAACATAGGCATCAAACAGATTCCACATTGTACAATCAACGATTTTGTACTAGTAAATCATGAGTTCCTCGTCCTAAGCGCTTTGCCTGACAAAGACTTTGTGGCTTGTATAAATGCGTTGACATAACAATTCCTTTATAATGAAAATTATTCACGATTTCGAGGAAATTGTTGATAGAAACCCATTTACATCCATTTTCTAATCTGCCTTTATGAAAGATGACAATATTTGTCTTTTCGCCATTGGCAGTTATATTCCACTTCGTGCAATTCTCAAGCAAATTGCTCAGGGAAGATTGTAATCCATCAGCGGATTCAGAGACTGCGTCATATAATAGAATATAATTGATCAATAGTAATGCCCACATTTATATCAGCTTTTAAGTGCAACTTAATATCATATAAGAATAATGAAATCATTATCGGCGAACATATTTAAATTGTAATAAAAACGATGTAGGATTCAACTAATTCTTATATAATATTCATATGTTTAACACATAATTTAATCTGATTATAGAAAGATCGAAAAACGGACAATTTACTATCGATACCAGACTGAATGAGCTTAAACCAGAGATGCATACGATCCATTTAGTCATATGCCTTTAAGTAATCGACAAAACAGCAAACTAGTTTTTGTTTATTGTTTATATGACTTTCAATAAATGATTGAAGGACAAATATATATATTTTTTTTATAGTTTTTCTATAGATAATGCTTACACATACAATGTAAATAAATCACAAAAAACATATGGTCACCGGCCTTGTTTTGGTTTTATCTGCTTTAAAGCTGCATTTAGTTTGACACTTAAACATTTAAATGTTGTACTTTTGTAAAAACTAACTTCAACCACTGATCAACGATGAAAATGGCAACCTTTCGGTATTTTTTTCACACATTTATATTGACTTAAACAAGTCACTAAAAATCATGATAATTCATACTTGTAAACAATTAGCTTTTTATCTTAAAGACTGATACAATATACAAGTCTCATAAGATTCGCCACATATTGGACATTTAAAAAAATGAAATAATATAGTGTTTCAATCTACTAAAATCTATTTTCTTTACAATTTCTCGTCATAAATCTAATAAAAAACCGGTTCGAGTTCCTCTGTGAACGAACATTTTTGTTGTTATTTTCTTTCTATAGTTTTGTCTTCTCATAGTTGAGTTCTACAGTTCCGTGGTTAAAATATAGCTTAAGGCATTTAGTTACACACATAAAAAATATGCCCGAAATCTGTTTATCAGTCATAATAAGGTACTTTTATTATTGCATACTACAGAGTGGTATAATAAATAAATTAATGAAGGAATACACTGCCGATGTTTTTTCATAAAATATATCATTATTTACACTATATAGGAAATCGAGTGCAATGGTGTAATGGTAATTAGAATTGTTTCGCAACAATAAGTACTAAATTTACTTTATCCTAACAGCTCCGCTATTTTTCGGATTAATGAAACAAAAAGCTTTTGCAGATCTAATTTAATTTTCATATAACGGCACTTTAAATGAAGTCACAGTCAAGCGTTTCATATTTGAGTTGAATGACCCAGCGTTCATATTAATATATGCATGTGTTACTATAATTTACTTAGACGATTAACGATACCAATATTCATCCATTTTTTACAATTGACACTACCGGTCGTTCACGTCCCCCATTCTGCACTATCGCCATCCAATCTTAATACAGGTCTTTCGGCGTTAGTGTGTGTATCTTAATTTATACTTTTAACAACAAGAAAGTTATACATCTGTGAATTAGCAACATACATTAACATGTTTCAAAACTGGGTAATGGATATTTTTTAGTAGTTTAGCGAGATGAAAATTAAAATTGTGTAGACTCAAAAGGCATGCTATTCAATCAATTGGAAAATATGTACAGTACATAATGACTTAACGGCCAACACTAAGGAAAGCGGCCACCTTCTTACAGCGGTCAGTCTAGATCCCCGACGATAATCAATATATATTACATCTCAGTATAAAGGTCACATGGTTATAGCGGCATGTGACCCGTATATTGCACTCGGGAAGCCATGTTTGCATGTGTACAGCGTCAAGGGGCAATCATTTCAATGTGCGAAAATTAAACACTTATGTAAATCTGGATTTTTGTATCCCTCCTCTCACGAGTGGCGTAGTTCATCTTTTATCTTAAATATTACATTTATATTAACCGCACTGGCACAGACCACAGGATTTTTAGAAAAGTCGCTTTTACATGAGGCTCGACAGCACAAACGTGAAAAATGGAGTTCAATCGAGGAAAGTCCAGTGTGGAATCGTCAACGCAAGCCGATGCTTCAATTTGACAAAACACACTAATGAATGTCACATATAACTTACCAGTATGGGATATTCGTCTACGTACACCCCTTATGTAAATATATCCTTTTTTGAACAATAGACGTCGCCTGATTTTACATGACTGCAAGTCTTTTACTCACGATTTCTGTGATCACACAATTGGTTCTTGCAACTGTTCGTTCTGCAACACTCGTGGCAGGTTTTATGAAGACATTTTCATTAGACAATAACATACGGCAGAGTTTGGCCGGATGTCTATAATCGGCCAGCTGCCGAAATAACGGCCCGAAGGCCTTTGGCCCGTGGACTATTATGCGGCAAGGGCCGATACATGTTATCGTTTATATTACTTATCATACTATTTTGTTCCGTCTCTAAAATTTAGTACAGAACCAGCTTTATGTACTTTTGTTTTCATTCAATTGATTACGCAATTAATGACTTACCTTATATGACGTAATTTCCGTTACGAAACACAAAAGTTTTAGCTAGACTCTCTAGACTTTAGCTAGACTCTCTGGATTTTAGGGATAACAATTTGGACGTGGGGCGTTATTATTAAGATCGAACGAATCAAAAACGTATTTTTGATTGTGTGTTTGTCATGTATAATTGGAAGCTTCAATAGGAATACAATTATTGTAATCGCTCCGACAAGTCATTGGAATTCGTAAGTCGCGTTTTTGGTGACAGCGGTGAGCATTCGACACAATCGTTTAAAGTGATAATATGGGCATTTTTCACTGTTGAATTGATCTAAAAGAATTAACAGGTCAAAAGAGTAAGTTATAATGTGGTTACTGACCTATTATCTGAAACTTATCTTGTCACCAGTTGTTTATAAAAAATATATATTATATCCAATATTTTACATGACTCGCCCAGTCTTCTAAGCCGAATGATCCGTAAAGCAAAATAGTGTCTTTGTGTCGTATGAACGAATCTGCACTTAAAGTTAATTAAGATTCACATCGTAAATCGAATCATTTCTGTCGTCAGTTGTAAAATAAAAGTACGGTTGATATTCAAATGCATTATTTTTCTCTTTCCGGAATATTGTTTTAGTATGTTGATGCTGCATTAACAAATATAAGTGTATATGAAGTGAAAACACCAAACATAAACAACGGTTGCGATAGACACCTATAAACTGTTAGATGCCCATAATATCACTTTAAATAAGTGTGATTTCAAATCAATATAGATATACGGATGGAATAACGAACAAGAATAACACATGCTTGTTATTTTATTATTATAAGGATCGGATCATCGAGTTGTGTCTTACACCATAAAATTCGCTTTTTGATGAATCCTGTTTGAGCTCATATAGAGGCATCAATGTAATGCAAAGAGTTCAGTTTCAATCGATATTCGTATTATCCTAATTGTTACGTGTCATTGGAGTTATGTTCCAATTTTTTCGTTGAGTTGTGGCTTTATTGTATTGAACACCGTTGGCTAAGACTGAATGCGGACGCCATTATGTTCGTCAATCAACTCATAGTTCGCGGCGATATTTGTTTTATATAAATAAAGATTACGATGTTAATACAGATCGATTGCTCGTGAGACAAGAACTAAATAAGAAGGAACGTAATTGACAATATGTTGCGGGCGATCATAAAAATATATATTAAAAATTCAGGCATTACTATTTCATTATCAACATCGATATTCGTTTGTAAAAAAGAACAGTATTTTCGCAGTAAACAATAGTATCTGATCGCATCGGCATCCAATTTTGTAACGCTCATCGTTGCCGGAATGGACAGTTTGCAAGTACATGTAACAGGTCTGGTGGAGATGAACATTATGACATTCAGGACAAAATCTAGTTCAATTATCACCATTCATATCCTCGCAATCTGCAGTTTTTTATAGCAAAGAAACATATATAACAAGATAAGTATTGACGCAAAGCATCAAAGGGCGTCGGGAATTTCAGTGTAAATCGCACTCAATGAAGTTACATGGAACGATTTTTTTCTACTGTAAATATTAATATTTGGCCGATTATTTTAAACAAAATAGAAAAAAGATACTGGTATAACCATTATCTTTGATTTTGTGTTATAACCCCCAAATAACCATTATCTATGAGGTTGTGTTATAACACCCAAATAACCATTATCTATGATTTTGTGGTGTAACCCCCAAATATTTTATAGTTCATTTTATTTACATTGGTTTCCTTTTATTTTTACTGGCATCCGTGTGCAGAACTGTGTAGGTTTTAAAATAATCTGCTTCATCTTGTAAGCGAAATTTCATATTGTTCTCAACTTCAAGGTAAGATGATTCTGAACTTATTCTTACGTTGCTCATTTACGATAGGGATTGAGTACTCATTGGTATGAAAACACTGTAAAAGTTTTAAAAGTTTTAATGTGTTTATGACCCCCCCACCCTCTCACACATATATTTCATGGGCATAATAAAAACAAAAAATGGGTACAATAAAACAGCATATTTATTTAAACTAAAATGTCTACATCAAAACAAAAAGTTAACATAGAGCACAAATAAAATAATTTGATTCTACTGGGGCTCGAACCTTTGGCCTCTCACATGTGAAGCGAGCGTGTAACCACTACACTGCAGAACTGCTTGAAAAATCACCTTCTAACTAAGATATTAATAAGCTATTAATAGTCGGTTTAAATGTAAACCCGGAAGTTTAAACGCTGGATATTGAGCGGGGTTAAAGGTCCATACCAAAGGGTCCATACCACTGGCAAGATACGGATCAGGCCTGCGGCCTTCTATATGTGGTTCTTAAACAAAAAAACCTGTAGGAGGACTTGATAGTAATGAGACTGAGGTGCTGTGATGGTGCTCCTCATTGATAAGCGGCTTCTTCCTTTATCAAGACTCATTATAACAATTAATAATACGTGTCGCGCTTCGCGCTCTATAGCGCCTTTATTAGTAACAAGGTGGTTGCTAGGATAGTGGAACAAAGAAGTTTTGGTTTTATACAAAACCAGAAAGTTTCACCGGTTCGCGTATTTGCCCAGTCCCTGTGATCTTTTATTATTGCCCAGTCCCTGTGATCAGTTATTAATTAAAAATTAGCTTGGCATTATTGACAATAAATGTTGTAGTAAATAGGCACAAATGCAGTGCTTAATTTAAACAATTTTACACAAAAAATCACCACTATGCAAGCTATTCTGACAGCAAAAATATATACATTGATCCGTAAAATTACTTCTCCTCCCATAAGCGAAAAAAAAACGTATTACATACTAGCCGCCGCACTTCAGTGCGACGCCAATAATGTGTCTTTGGCTGACCAAGTAAAACCAATTAGCAAAAAACTCTCATGAAAACCTATAAAGCATCATTGATTTTTTATCTTATTAATGTTTTTAAAACAAAACGCATAGGCATGCATTCTTTTTTCAACTGCCCAAATTATTATTTATGGAATAGCTTTCACGATTATTTGATGACACTTTATATGTTACTGTTAATGATAAAACCTGAGATTTATGACATTTTTTAATACATTTCAGTACAGCAGAATTTTCTACCATCAACCTTTTCAGACGCAATTTAGGTCGTTTAAGGCGATTATTTCAATTCATTTGCAAAAGCATTAGCTTTTAGCGTTAGCGAACCAATATCAAGTTTTGTATTTTCCGCGTGACTTCATAATCAGTCGTTCATATAAATAAACGGATTCGTGCGGGAATGTCATATGAAAGCTGAATGCGTTGTTTCGAACTCCACGACGCACATTAAGGTTTATTGCACTAAAAGTAACATTAAAACTTCTTTTGATGTAGTGTGTTCCATTGATATTGTAAAGCTATGGAAACGGATAATATGAATACGACAAATATTACATCGAATACCACAACTGAACCTCCTTCGCTGTTAAAGGTTGACACATGGTCTGTGTACTTTGCGCTCTTTGTCGTCTGGATAAATATTTTGCTAATTAACCTTAAACCTTTAAAAGGTAGAAACACCAAACACAAGAGACATTATCTGGATAGATATATGTGCTAATTCGTGAAGTCTATTTTTGTGAGAAAGTGACCAAGAATTAATGGAATATAATGAAAGAAATATATTAAATACAGTTAAACATATAACATTATTAAAACGGTGGTCATCGCCTTGGAACGGTTAATGCATAGTACCGGTTTGATGGCTTGCATAACCTTGCCCATCGCCCAGACTTTTTCCCAAAACGTACACGTGCAAATACATATTTACGTCAAAGCATCGTTATTCGAATTTAAAAGAGCAATACAGGTGAACACACATTGTACTTAAATCCAATACATCAGAGTTATATATTAATAGGGGTCTTGATGCACTGTGAAAATAAACACAATACATAAAAACACGTACATTTAAAACTATACTTGATTTTATTGTTTACTCTTCGGTGATATTAGAGAACTTAGCACTGTATCGAACGACATTTTAACTTCTCAGTGTGGTTTCACCTTTCTGTATATCCTTAAAAGTTTTAAGGGCTTTTATTTCATAAGTATCACATATAAGCTGCCAATAATTACCTAAAAGGTTTTATCAATTTTCCCAGCGGTCTTAATAATTTTTTATTGTTTCTGAATCCAGTTAACATTAGCCATAAACTTATTAATAAATAATGATTGTAAACACGTGATCAATCGAACTAACTTTACCTTGTAATTATTTGTATTAAGACTCTTTCGGATTTATCAAGAAATATATTTAAAAAAGATATTCGCAGTAGATTCTGACTGAATGAAGGTAAAACATTGACGTAAGTAATTAAATTAAAACAAAGAGTTAAGTATTGCTGTGTTCTTTGTTAACTTAATAGCCGCAGATTCACTGCATGAAATGTTTGTGATGGACAGCACGTAATAGTGTTCGTAGATACAAATTTTACTTGGCGAAATCACATCATATGTGTCCTCACAAGATTTATCACAAATTGATATATTCGTCATCGAAAAATATGGTATGTTATTATCTGATTTAGACGCAGTTTTCTTTCCACGCATTCAAATAACACTGGCACATCCTCGTAATGCAAACATTGGTTTAATGGCATATGCACTTGATGATCTGGTCAGGGACTACGATTTCCGATAAAAAAAAGCATACAACGTTTCATGGTATCTCCTGAGTAGCCTATTCATTATGCTTATCCTGACACAACAGCGCAGATATGCAGGCTGAGCTGGGGCTACGCTGGCACAGATTGCATGATGTCCATTTTGGCATAACGAGGGTCTTCACAAATCTCATTGCGTCTTTTAAATGGAACATCAAACCACGATACTTTGCGATAGAAAATTTAAATCACATTTGTATCCCACCTTGTTGAATATACCTGTCGTGTGCACGGACTACTTTTTATTCTACAACTAACTAATTTTGTATAAGAAATCTCTGGAGTCGAGAAAACTTAAGCTTTCAAATTATACGACCTTCTACCTTTAAATCTACTCAAGGGACATAATTTTTCGCCATCCGTATAATAAATGAGCTGATTGATGGCGTCATAAAATGACTCGAAATAAAACATTGAAGACGCGCATTTTTTCGTGTTAAGGTAGCGCACCTCTAATGGGCACATATCCAAATATAATATAATTAACTATTTTCTTAATCAGCATCATTTCACCGAACTACATGCAAATTTGTAGGTAGGCTTTCCATGCTTTTAAAAAAAATATACCGTTTTTTTAAAAACCACCCCCACGATCAGCTTTTGTACAGTTTATTTTCACCCCTGGGGTATATAAAAGTTCCATAATTCATTCAAATTTCCAAATATGGGCATGCTGTTGGTGTGTATAGATGCAGTAAAGGTGTTTAAAATATAAACAAGATGAAATAAGTATTCTTTTACAGACATTTATTTTTTACAAATTTTTATCTATGGAAAAGCGCCATGAAATGTGAGTGATTTCAGCCAAGTAAAAATTGGGTCGGATAAAAACAAAGTGTCATAAAATTCAAAATAGTATCATTTAAGTTATATTTTAAACATAGTTTTTATAGAAACACTATAAACAGCAAAAATACCAAGAAATAGACAGATTTACCGTTTACTTTTTGAAATAAAAATAAAAATGCAACATGCATCATTCGTATTTTCAGTAGTAAATCACCCAATTTAGCCATAACGTTGCTTTAATTTTAAAAATTGAAGGATGTGCATTAAAATGTCAACATATTCAACAAAAACCATAGCATATATGCTACATTAAATCAGGCAGGATTCGAACCTGCGCGGGAAGATCCCATAAGATTTATAGTCCATCGCCCTAACCACTAGGCCACGACAACTTCACATTTGTTTAAGCTTGAATTAAATATCCATAAGTAAACAGATAAAAAGGCTCGCCAATCTTTGAAGAAATCACGAAATCGTATTTTTTCAGATGATATTTGGATCAAAGTCAATATTTATTGTGAAAATAATGTATTCTAAAGGAATAACGTAAACATATAACAAAATTTGAACTTTGAAAAAAATCAAATGCATCTCTCGGAAATAACCGATCATTGAAGATCGGCAATGATCGTAAAATAAATCGCGGGAAATCATTAGAGGTGCGCTACCTTAATGTATCATGGATGTAATTATGAAAAAGTGCATAGGGTAACTCGCCCTTGAGTCGATTTTGCCCTTGAGTCGGACGTTTTTATCTTTGTAGTTTTCAAAGATCAGTTTTGTTTAGCATGATTTGTGACGTTATAACGAATTATTTACCCTTCATACTCAAAATAAATAAACAAATTAAATGAAATGTTATCAAGTATTATATCACGATGAATTTTCATTCGTTTAAGTTTTAATTACTTCTGGTGACGGAAAATTCAGAATTTTCAATTTTCGATTATCTTTATACCATGGGCTTTTTGGTCAGATACGTTTGACAGCATTCACAAATGACTTAATATTGAAAACATATCCTTATTCTATAATAATGAAAGGTAATTTTCAGATGATTGCACTATTGTATAGGTATTACAGTAAAACATGAATTACAACTAAATTAGCCCTTGAGGCGAACGATATTCGCCCTTATGGCGAACATGAGTTTATGTAATGGCAGAAACATACTGATGAGAATTAACCACATATTCATTCGAAATAGCACGACTCAATCTATAAAGAATCCCATAGCTCACAAACAACAAGAATAACACAATGTTTTATCTTTTTTATGTCTGTACTTTTCTTTGTCACCCCCAGTGCTACAAATGGTTCCGCTGTTGTAAAGGTCGGATATAGACACTACAAGTGACCCTCTTTTTATAACTTATTTTCGTCAACATGTTGACAAAAGAATAAACTTATAAAATCAACACATGGCTGCTCCTGTGAAATTTGCTTTTTTATAGATATAGGGAATGGATAACCAAATAAATGCTAAATACAAATATGTGTCCGTGTTAAGGGCGAATGTGTCCGACTCATGGGCAAATTCAGTGGGTATTGTTATTTAACTATTTTTCAATGAATATAAGCTAGGAATCAAATAGTTATTTGTCAAATAGATTCACATAATATGATAGTTAAAGCCTGTACAAGCTGAGTCCCGGCTTTGATCACAAAGCTTTTTATTAAAGACTTATACCGCTAACCCGTCCGACTCAAGGGCGAGTTACCTATTCTATGGACTACTTACCTCGGATGGAACCGTAGAGACGAAGGATTTAGATCTACATTTAGATCTAGCTTTTTCTTGTTATTGATTTTCTGTGCGTGCGTACCTATTTGGATGTGTGTATTATGGTTCGGTAGTCTATTCGAATTGTTTTGCTTTTGGATGTAAGTAAACGTAAGGGTATTTTCTTTGATGAATACACATTGTCTTTGTTATTTTATCAAAGAAAGTCTATTCAGTAATAAAACCCCGTTTGCAACAAGTGTTTCAAAGCTTAATAGAATTATAACGGATTATCTTATGATTCGGTCACAAACTACAGGATGTGAATGCTAGATCTAGACTCCATCAAAATCTGCAGCGACCATGAAAAATAAGGCGAGTATATTTGTTTTGATAATTTATGTTTAGAACGACTCTGTGTGTAAATCTACATGTAAATGTATGTTGATATAGACATCATTTTGTCAGGAGCAATCGCCGCCCTGTTGGATTTTGATCATTTTCTTTCGAAAATAACATGAATTATATAAAGCAAAATCTTTTCGCGGTCGCTATATGTTACAATTTGCATGCTTCGTAAAATTGAATCGAGGCATATGGTGATATTTTTTCTCGTTTTACAGTCTTTGTGTGATATTTTTTTAAGACTATTTTGCGTACAAGTCAAATACTTTCTATTTCACTACGCATAGTTACATTCGTTCGATATATATTTTAACCGCTTTTAACAATGAATTAAAAATATTGTTAAAGTGATAATATGGGCATCTAGCAGTTTATAGGTGTCTATCACAACCGTTGTTTATTTTTGGTGTTTTCACTTCATATACACTTATATTTATTAATGCAGAATCAACATACTAAAACAATATCACGGAAAGAGAAAAATAATGCATTTGAATATCAACCGTACTTTCGTTTGACAACTGATCATGCATGTACGATGTGAACATAAATTTAGTTTTAGTGCAGATTCGTTCATACGACACAAAGACACAATTTTGTTTTACGGATCATTTCGGCTTAGAGGACTGGGTGAGTCACGTAGGAATATCGAATATAAAATATATTTTTATAAACAAATGGTATTTGAGTTGCAGATAATTGGTCAGTAAGCGCTTTTAACTAACTCTTTTGACCTGTTAATTCGTTTCAGCTCAATACAACAGTGAAAAATGCCCATAATATCACTTAAAGGTTATAGATCTATTTACGTTAAATGTCACGATGAAAAAAAAATCAATTGGATAAATAGAATACAAGGATTAGCGTTGAATAGAGAGACGTTTATGTTTCTAGTCTCAAAAACCGAAAGCGCTCGCCAAGGCTCGCGCTCCCGGTGTTCTAAGCCTCGTAACATAAACTTCTCTCTTTTCAACGCAAATCTAATATTCTCTTTATACATTACACGTGTGCATGTATCTTAGAAATCATATCGTGTCCATCATACATAATTATTTCTTAAGAAATACATCTTGTAAAGTAAATTCTCTTGAGGAGTTTGGAAGGCTAGGGGTAAAACAAAAGCCAATGCTTATACGGCGGCACGTATGTGACAATGATATTAAACATAATTTTAAAAGCATTTTGTACACTGTTGTGGTATATAATGACGTGAATACAAATAAACTATTTTGAACAAGCAGATCTGCAAAGAAAAAATATTGGTGAGTAAGCCAACTGGGTTATACCACTGAGTGTAATATTTATCATAAAAAATAATTTTTATCTTTTAATTCAGCTAAAGTATCAACATTTGCCTGTACTGTTTGCCCTGTTTATAACCACCGTTTCGCTACAAAAAACGTAATATAAGATTGTTGAACCTCTTGTACTATGCGTAAATCCGGTGGTTGGTTGACTCGAAAGCTATAATTATTACACAAAACTAAAATTATAAGATCAAAAAGATCCAGATCAAAAGGACTTGGTTTACCATATAGATTGAATTAATTTCAAATTAGTATCGAGCCTCGTTTACAAACATTCATAATTATAATTAGGTTTATACTTGATTATTTGAGGCACTTAATACGTCTCAGCTTTATGGCTCTTTAATTTGATTCATATGGGCTTAACGCAAAATGCGTAATTGCCAAGATAATAAGATGAAACAATTATTATATGACTTGTTAAGCCACTTGATACGGAAAACTAATAACGGCCTCCGGAAAAACGTTGCGAAACTGTAATTTTGCAAACTCAAGTACCCCTTTTCCTGAAGATTTGTTTCTTGGAGATAAAGCTTAAAAAATGCGTTTTATTTAAACCATGAAATTTATTCGCAAAGTTGGTCTTCGCATGGAATTTTTTCTTTTTTTCTTTTTAGCATGGGATTTTTTTCAACAAAAAATATCAGGAATAAAAATCCAATGCGATTAAAAAACAAACATTTGTTTAGGCTTAGTTATCGATTTTAAGCACTGTAAAGGCATAAGTGCTCATTTCCGCTCAATTTGCTCTGATATAAAAAAATCACATTTTAAATAGGGACAAAACTCCCATGTATTTTTTTCTCATGTTGAGAGATTTATTCATAAAACTTCAAGAAACACTATATTTAATCAAATGATGAAAACATTACACAATTTTAATTTGTTCAATCGTGTTATAAAAAAATTCCATTGAATTTATTCCCCATTGTTATTATTCTTATTATATTAATAATATATTATGTGAACTATATGTTTATAATTTTTACAACACCTTTAGAATAATAAATAATGTTTTTTCAACGTCAAGAAACGTTGTAAATAATACCTTAATGCAAACTATCATTTTATAATTATCAGTGACAGCAGCGGCATTAGTAGTAGTAGTAGAAGTAGTAGAAAAAGAAGAAGAAGAAGAAGAAGAAGTAGTAGTAGTACTAACAATTTTATTACACTACCAGGGAGTCGGTACAAACGTTGGGACTGTGTGAATATAGCTACGGTTTACAAAATTCGGTAAAAGGTTTACAAAAATCAAACAAAATGGCATCACAACGTTGCATAAAAGTGACATATTACATATTTTATTTAGCAGGCTCTATGAGTTGTGCACGCGAAAGCAATGAAGTACGCAGTAGAAAGCTGCATAGCGTTCGCACGCTATATCTATTACATGCGCATGCGATAGCTACGACATACGCACACGATATCTATTTCTTGGGTTCGCGATTGCTATGACGTTCGCACAAGATAGCTATACATTGCCAACGGGATAGCATGACGTGTGCATGCGATATCTATGACGTGCGCGTGCGATATCGCTGATGTGCGTAGGTCATAGATATGACGCAATTTTCTTGACTGACTATTATTTATTTGGGATGCCATGCACTGTGCGATTGGCATAAAACTGACGATAATGCGTATTTACCAAATAGCAGCAGTTTTTGAAGAATAGATCGCGGCGACACGTTTTTAAATATTAAACTTGGAAATCAAACGCAAATGCTAGTTAAATACGAATGTAATCATCATAAATCGCCTTAAGAGCAGAACTAATTTTTTTTAAATAGTTTCATTTATATTCAATGAAGTCATGTGTTAATATTTTTCTCCCAAAAATGAGAATGAATATATAAGTCTTAAAGGTCAATTTTACTTACGCTCGCAATTAATTACATTAAAATTAAATTTGACGAAGGATAAGTTGTGTTTGTGTTTTTTTTACAATATTAAAAAAAAAATGTAGTTGTCATTTATTCCCAAACAAGCATTTTAAAGATAACTTTAACATTTGCTTGAGGGCCACGATTAACGACCTCGTTTACAAAAGCGAAACACACATTAAGATAAAATTTCCAAAATGGGTTCCTACTCAAGTTATTGTAAACGAATACTCTTTAAATAAAAAACGCTTTATTCAATTATGAGAAAAACGGTATATAATATATAATTTCCCTGTAAAAAAACCCTTTGTGTATCTCCTTATTAAAATAAACGTAGGGTACGTAGAGTCTCGGAAATTAAATGTAGATGGCAAAATTAACAATTTCATCTGTAAAAGTATACACGCAAGACTATGCCTATTCATCTATCGTAAAATGTCTTTCTGACGATTTATTTACGTGAACTATGTTTGTTTGATCGCCTAAGGGACCGCTGTACATTCATGGTCATCCATCACTAGCTTGACCCAGCTGATAATATTGTTTTCGATTTGATACGTTTCCTCATTGGTCAATGGTAATTGGTCACGTGCGCGAGTCATTGTTATCGCAATAGGCCCATTGTATGCCATCAAATACTAGTTTATGACAGAACATATTAAATGCATGTGTCTCAAATATGTGAAATTGCGGAACCCCGGTCGGTTATATATATCCACAAATCGACTGTCCCCATTCGTTTATCCCGTCACCGTCGTCCACGACCGTTCAGGATGGAACATTTTAAATGCAGGCGCCTCCAATATGTGAAATTGTTAAGCTCCGCGCGGTGTATATATATATATATATATATATATATATATATATATATACCCAAAATCGACTTTGATCATTCGTAGAATCCTGTCACCGTCCAATAGTATACGTAATGTGCGTACATTCGATATCCGTATTATGTTCATTACGGCTATTCCGAGAGTATATTCAGAGAAAAAGACGATACAATATATATGATATGAAATCATACCAATTGTTATTGTGCGAAAAGTCAATTACATATTTAAAACATACTGTCCGAAACATATTGATTTTCGTCTTTTGCACATGAAATGAAATATGCATGACTTAAGAAAATTAATACCAGTCACCATTAATCTAGCAAACGAGCAATCTATATATAATTTGATAAACATATTGTTTTACAATACGCTATTGCAGTGCTTTAATTTGCATATCGATTATTTAATTTTTCAAGATGGTGGATATTTGCAATTTGTTAGGTATACCGAAAGTAGCGAAGAGGTTTCGTCAATAAATGTTCATGTCCATACCAGACGCTTACTTATCAGAAATCAATAAAAAAAAACACCAGGAAAAATCGGTACCGATCGCAAATTTATGGAATGCCGAGGAAGCTTTAACATTATTTTTCTCAAATGATCGCGCACTCGAACGATTAGTCCCTACGCCCCAGCCCCCTTAAAATCTCATCGGATCTACATTGATTTCAAAATCGATCATGGACGGCTCAAATCCTATTTCCGGAATAATTCGGACTATTGACACCCCTGTAATTATAATAATGTTCTTTTGAATAAAACACGCTATATTGTTCCCATAGAGAAACATTTTGAATAGTAATTGTTTTTCCTTTTAATAAAATAATTAAGACGTATTCGTGATTTCAGCGAGTGACAGCGGCCGGACGTAGATAAATACACTTGGCCGCTACCTTGTATATTGAATCCCAAGAAACGAAGGAAATTTCATTAAAGGGGCCTTTTCACAGATTTTGGCATTTTTTTAACTTATTCATTTAATGCTTTATATTGATAAATGTAAACATTGGATCATAAAAGCTCCAGTAAAAAATCAAGAAAAAAATTTAAAAAAGGAAAAGAACATTGCCCGGAGCAAGTTTCGATCCAGTGACCCCTGGAGTCCTGCCAGAGTCCTGAAGTAAAAACGCTTTCGCCTACTGAGCTATTCCGCCGAGTACACATTCCTGACGTATTTTATACCTTATATAAGCAATCTTCGTAGTTTCACAAAATTTAACGACAAAAACAGAACTCTCCAAATTATTCAATCGTTTCGCGTTGCAACGCTTTATAATTTTTAGGTTTTAAAATCGTCAAAAGATGCATATAATGGCTATATTAGAGCATGGTTAATGTTCAGTATTACTGTTTCCTCACAAATATCATAACTAAAACGAAAACTTACGAATCTGAAACAACTTTTTTCAATTTTGTCAATTTACCAAAGCGTGAAAAGATCCCTTTAATTAGTAAATAGTTAATTATGTTTAGTTCTTCCTGTGTTTCGTATGGCTAAGATGGAAATTGTTTATTTTGCAAAACACCAACATCTGCAAATTGCAGAAGAACTAACGTTAAGACGCTACTAATGAGCTTTTATGAACATCGGCCGTGGTAAATAAATAGATCTTTTAAAAAGTTAGGTAATACTTGACTTGTACATTTAAGTAATATTTTGTTTCTGTTTCTCGTATGCATATGGTGCTTGTTATCTGCTATTGTCCCCTATGTATATTGTATATATTGCATAACCCTACCATCGGCCTAGCGCAGATATCTGCGCTTTGCCGCTTAATAGAAAAAAACTTTGCGCATTAATTTAATTCAAATCTCATAATTGTCTGCATTATAGTGATAATCAGAATCATCATCATCGTAGTCATCGTAGTACTAAATGCACTTTATCCTAACAGCTCCGCTATTTTTCGGTAAATGAAACAAAAAGCTTTCGCATATCTAATTCACTATTCACATAACGGCACTTTAAATGAAATCAGAGGAAGGCGTTTCATATTTGAGTTGAATGATCCAGTGTTCGTATAAATATATGCATGTTTTACTATAATTTACTTTCACGATTAACGATACCAATATTCAATATTGGTGCAGTTATACCAATTTTTAAAAAAGGTGATAAGCTAGAGCATTCCAATTATAGAGGAATCACACTGGTTAATATAATTTCAAAAATATTTTCCCTTTAGTAATATGTTTCATGTACCGACCCTCTCATAGTATCGACCCTTCTGATTGGTTGTAAAGATTTGTTACTATGCGCACGTGCTTATACTAAAAATAGAAAATTGAAACTCTTGCTAATTTAAGATTATTTTTTTTACATTTTATTGAAAAATAAGAGGCATATAACACATTTAATAAAGCTACTACTTATCCATTAACAAAGTATGTTAATGTATTTAAAAATCGTAGCATCACCCTGAAATAAACATGACCTACTTTCCAATGAACAACTGAAATCACGAGCATGATCGTCGTAATAGTCAAGGATTACCATCAAATAAATAACAACTTCTAAAATTTGAAAAAAAATAAATTTTCCAGCACGTCTTGAATGGTTTTCTTTAAAGGATACTATTAGGAGGGCCGATACTATGAAAGTAAGGAGTACTGTTTATACATGATATTAAAAATTGTATTAATTTAGAAAATTTCACAAATGTTGATTTACATTTGCTATCTGTTTGTATGCTGTTATTTTCTGATGATATTGTATTATTTTCTACTAACCTAGTAAGCCTTCAGAACCAACTTAACCATTTATACCATGACTCTCCTAAATGGGGTCTTAAAATTAATGTTAATAAAACGAAAATATGCATATTTGAAAAAACAAAAAAGCAGGCGCAACTACACATGGTAAAAAACTAACGAGTGCCTTGAAATTGTCGACAGTTTTGTATAAAATTCGTCTACACAGGAAATATGTATAATACTGTAAAAATATTAAATGAACATGCACTTGTAGCATATCATCATCTTGTATCTATCTTTAGCCGTGTACAAATTTATGCCAAAATCTGGGGAATTTATGATAACACTGATATTGAACAATTACATTACATATTTTGCAAAAAATACTTTTTGTGTAAAACAATGTACTTTTTATTATGCTGTTCTTAGTGAATTTGGTAGATTCCCTCTAGCCATTTTATGTAAATTAGAGCTTTGCGTTATTGGATGAAATTGTAAATAACCAAAATTCTTTATTATACAAAGTCTTTATGGAACAGATGAATGTTTTAACCAATCTCAATTGTGTGAAAAATAATCTATGGTGTCACGCTTTAGACAACCTTGGCTTGGGTTTTTTGCTTTATACAAATTATTTCACGTCCGATATTTCTTACATGGTAATTCAAAGAATTAAAGACCAATTTGTTCACGAGTGGAGCGATATTTTATCCTCACAGTTTAAAATGAAACTCTACTTTAAATTAACAAAAAAGCTTCGAATATCAAAAAAATAACTGTATATCTAATAATAAGTCAAGAATCCAAATGAGCACATTTCGATTAAGTTCCCATCGTCTTGAAATATAATTTGGTAGACATAGTTGGGTGTCCCGAATAGAACGCACGTGATAACTATGTAACCAGAATGTTTGTGATTCCGAATATAACTTTGTATTATATTGTCCATTATATAACAATTTACATAAACAATATAATATCCGAACATCATCGTTTACCATTAGTAAATACATATCAATTTATGTCTTGTGTGATAAAACATTACACATTTTTTTATCGAAGCATTCAAACTTAGAGGTGAGAATTTAAATAGTATAGCTGTAGCACAATTGCATCATGCTAACAAACATAATTGTATATGATAGTCACGCATATAATTTGTTATGATTGCCATATTTGCCCATCTTTAATTTGTATTATTGTATGATTTATGTCTTGGCCATTTTTTTTGTATACATGTATATGTTCTTGACCAAAGGCAGAATGCAACATTGCCAATAAACTTTGAAAATTCATCCATTTTTACAATTGACGCTTCCGGTTGTCCACTTCCCCAATTCAACATAGTCGCCATCCAATGTTAATACAGGTCTTTCGGCGTTAGTGTGTCTATCTTTATTTACACTTTTAACAACAAGAAAGTCATACATCTGTAAAGTAGCAACAGGCATTAACATGTTTCAAAACTCGGTCATGGACATTTTTTTTTTGCGTTTGGCAGGATGAAAATTAGAATTTTGTATACTCAAACGGCATGCTGTTCAAACAATTGGAAAATATGTACAGTATAACATGACTTAAATAGGGAAAGCGGCCACCTTTTAACAGCGGTCAGTCTAGATCCCGGAACGATAATCATTATATATTACATCGGAGTATTAATGTCACATGGTTATCACAAGGCCAGTATATTGCACACGGAAAGCCATGTTCACATATGTACAGCGATCAAGAGGCAATCATTTCGATGTGCGAAAATTAAATACTTATGTAAATCTGCATTTTTGTATCCCTTCTCTCACGAGTAGTGTAGTCTATCTTTTATCTTAAACATTACATATATATTAACCGAACTTGCACAAACCACAGGAATTTGGAAAAGTCGCTTTTACATGATGCTCGTCAGAACAAACGTGCAAAAAAATGGAAGTCAGTCGAGGAAAGTGCAGTGTGGAATCGTAAACGCAAGCCGATGCTTAAATTTGACAAAAGAGTTTGATAATAGCAAGGCATATACTAATGAATTTCACATATAACCTACCGGTATGGTATATGTGTCCACGTACACTCCTTATGTAAAAATATAATTTTGTTAAACATACGTCGTCGCCTGATTATACATGACTCAATGCAAGTATTTTAGTAATGATTTCTGTGATCACACAATTGGTTATTGCAACGCTTCGTTCTGCAATACTCCTCGTGGCATGTTTTATGCTTTCTTCTTTGGATATAACTACCGATTATTACGTATGTGCCTGAGTCTACACCAATTGAGGATGCATAACAGCGTTTGTAATGAAGACATTTTCTTTAGACAAAAACACACGGCAGAGCTGGGCCGGATGTCTATAATCAGCCAGCTGCCGAACTTACGACCCGAAGGCCTTTTGCTCAAGTGCAATTATGCGGCAAGGGCCGATAATAGACGTCCTGTCCAGCTCTGCCGTGTGCTATCGTTTATATTACTTTTCATACTATTTGTTTCCTTCTCTAAAATTTATTACAGATGCAGCTTTATGTACTTTTGTTTTCTTTCAAATGATTACGAAATTAATGACTTACCTCATGTGACGTAATTTCTGTGACGAAACACACAAGTTTTAGTTAGACTCTCTAGACTTAAGCTAGACTCTCTGGATTTTAGAGATAACAATTCGGACGTGGAGCGTTATTATTAAGCATCAACAGAATCAAAAACGTATTTTTGATTGCGTGTTCGTATAATTGGAAGCTTCAATAGGAATACAATTATTGTAATCGCTCCGTCAAGTCTTTGGATTTCTTAAATCGTGTTTAGCATTTGACACAATCGTTTAAATACGTGTGATTTCAAATCAATATAGTTAAACGGATGGAATAACAGAAAACAGAATAAAACATTAATGTTATTTTATTATTATAAGCATCGGATCATCGAGGTGTGTCTTTCACAATAAAATTTGCTGCTTGATGATATTTGTTTAAGCTCATATAGGCATCAATCTAATGAAAAGAATTCAGTTTCAATCGATATTCGTATTATCCCAATTGTGTGTTCCGTGTCATTATAGGTATGTTCCATTTTTTCGTTGAGTTGTGGCTTAATTTTATTGAACACCGTCGGACGCCATTTTGTTCAGTTGAACCCGCGTGATCCGATTCTTTACCGATATGAAAAATTAATATTGGCCCGCTAGATATGAAAACGGCCCCTCGCGACGTCATTTTGTTACTATTTTTGAAACGATATGTACTATATGAAAATACAACACACATTATCAATAGAGCGATGAAATTAAAAACAGCAATTACAGGCGTTGTACATCAACTCATAGTTCGCGGCCATATTTGTTTTATATAAATACAGAATACGACGTAAATACAGATCGATTGCTCGTGAGACAAAAACTTAATAAAAAGGAACGTAATTAACAATATGTTTCGGCCCTCATAAAAATATAAACACAAAATTCAGGCTTTAATATTCAATTATCAACATCGATATTCGATTTTAAAAAAGAACAGTGTTTTATCATATTATCAAATTAAGTACAAACCCATTTTTTTCTCGTCTGGTGTGGTCACGTGATTTGGCGCGAAACGGTCGTGTTTTTTTCAAGATGGTGAGAATAAATAAAAATTGGACTAACGACGTGATATTTTGGAATATTAAAACGCTCAAATTTGTGTAAATGCCTTTTAAGTAATTCTAAAGGGGAAAGAAATAAAAATGACCGATGCAGTAGTGATGGTGACATAAAGAAACAAAATAGTAAACAACCAAAGCAAAGAGGCCCGTCAGCAGATACTCCACTTAGTGACATTCTAAACAAAGCTAGTGCCGTGCTTTACGATTTTGAGGATGTAAACAGTAGTGTTTTTGTAAACGAGCCTTTGAATCTGTTGGACAATATGGCTGAGTCTGGAGGTGAGCCTACAAATCGTGAAATTAATAATTGTTTAGATGCCATTAAATGTCGGCTAGATACTGTTGAAAAAAACAACATCATCTATTGCCAAACTCGAGGAATGCTTTTCAAGTTTCGAGAAAGACATTGAATGCATGTGCCTGGCCCTTGGGACTCGCATTAAAGGAGTCGAACAGCGTGTCGACCGACTGGGACACGATACGGAGGGCTCGGGCATCGCCGTTGCCGAGGTAACGAATTGTGTGGAACACCTGGAGAAGGATCGCGACAACTCAAGAGACGATATAGCGTATCTGAAATCTCAATCAATGAGAAATAACCTCATTCTTACGGGTATACCAGAAGTTAACGGTGAAACAGCGAAAGTTACGGAAACTAAACTCCGAGAGCATCTACAAAATGCCATGAAGATTGCCAAGGAGGTCGTCGATTCCATTCAGCTTGAGAGGGTACACCGCTCTCCGGGCCACCCAACACCAGGGAAGACCCGATCAATCGTGGCAAAGTTCGACTTCTTTAAGGACCGCGAGGCTGTTTGACGGCAGTGGACGCAACTGAACGGTACAAACTTTAACGTTTTCTAGCAGTTCCCACCGGAAATGTTAGTCAAACGTAGACGACTCGTACCGAAAATGAAACAGGCGAAGGGGTAAGGCAAACGATCCTGGATAGCCTACGATACCCTCTACGTTGACTGTCGTCCGGTCAAGGAATAGGGGTACGATGGGGGAGAACTTGCGATCCTATCGTGGAATGTAAATGGTCTGTCACAATCCAAAAATTGATAATACTTTATTTGTTGATGCTTTGTTAAAATATGATATTTGTTTTTGTTGGAAACTTGGACCAATGCTTCACGTAACATTTCTTTAAACGGATATATTTCTCACATTTTTATAGGAAATTCCAGAACAAGAATGCTCGAAGATGTAGGAGTGAGGTAATTTTCTATTTTAAAGAATATTTAAAAGGTGGTATTGACATATCATAAGTGTAGATTTTTTTTTATTTACTCGAACATGATATTTCTATTTATGAAAATAAAGGACGTGTTTTACTTTGTGATGACTTTAATAGTAGGATTGGGTCCAAATCGGATTTTGTTATTCATGACGTTGTAAATAGTTTTATAGATGATGTTGATTTTGATCCAGATATGTACTCTTTTAGGGCCTCCGTGGACAGATCTCACAACAATTACGGAATTAAACTGTTTGATCTATGTAAATCCTCTAATTATCGTGCTGTCAGTGGAAGAATAGGAGATACGAGTCAGTTCACTTACTTCTCTCACAATGGTTTTCTACGTGTGATTATTTGATTTGCCATGAACTCAATTTTGCACTTATTTAAGAGTTTGTGGTGCATGTTTTTAATGAGTTCAGTGACCACGCACCGTTATCGTTTTCATTATATTGTAACAACAAAACAGGTGATCAATTGTCATACACTTAAACGAAGTTTAAATGGGACGATTCATTGCGTAACCAATTTAGATCGGGTATTATTACACCCCCTGTACGTCGATAATCAAAACTGAGTAGGATAATTCAAACTGAAGAAAACAATGGCGAAAGAAATAAAGACTCCAGTAATTTATTTCTAAGAACACGTTTATTTAAGTTTAGTTGTGACAAAAATAAACGTTTCGTTTTGATACTTTGCAGGATACAATGCGCTAATAAACCCATAACAATTAAAAACAATTAGGTCGAAATAAAATGAATGTTTGAAAATCTGGAAAAAGTAAATGAAATTTTCGAAAGTTTTAGGCCAAAAACAATTATAGTCGAATATTTTTAATGTTTTAATGCTTGGACTTATGTATTAACCTTTCATATATGTATGTACAAAATTTGATTGGCGTAAATGCTCGAAAACGCAATATATTCGTATTTGTTTGGGACAAGAATATACAATTTGGATAATGACCTAATTAGTATATGGATAATTCAAAACTAACATAAGGAAGTCGATGGATAATGACCAAACTGCAATATGTCTTTATGTAAAGATCTATGTAAAATGAACACTCTTGTAAAATATTTCGAGATTTTTTTATTGCTGTCAATAAAAGAATTTTAGCACATTGTTAAACAATCATCATAAAAATGATTTTGTTTTCTTTTCATGGAAATCTGTTTTATTGTTTTTCTTGTTTTCTTCTTCTTCGTATTGAAATGTCAACTCAAATTCTTCGTCATGCCGATCGATCTCCATTTCCGCCTAAGGAGTTGTACTGAAAAATGTATATTTCATAAAACTGTATTCAAATGTTGAAAATAAATAAGCATTTTCATACGAATGCCTCTATCAGTCTGGTCCTACCACGTAGCGAAATAAAGCCAATACTATTTGCCCAAGCAGCGGCTCTCAAATATGTTCAACCAGTTTAAAGGAGCGAATCGACGGTATTTCCCTAAATAATGAAATATCACATATTAAAATTATAAAAAAGTCCAAATTTTATGTACATAAAATCGGAAGGAATTATACGTAATTGATGAAATCGGAAATAACAATAGTAAAAAGTCCACAAATATTATGCACACCAAGGTTTCAATCGGGTTCAAAGTCATTCCATATAGATCCCGCAAGCTTTCTATGCTAATATACTGTAAAAAGACGTTTATAGTCAGTGAGCATGCCTATAGCGGGGTCTGTACAACTCACTCGTAAATATTTTATTACTACTTCAATTTTCCCGCGCCGGCGAAAAGATTCACGGGGAAAACTTTTTTATTATTAAAAGACATATTATACAGAAAACTTTTAATACATATGTATTGAGAAATCATTTAATATATTCTCTCAATATGTAAATATATTTCGGAAAGTAAAATGCTATACTAGCCGCCGATATGTCCCTTTAATATTTGTGTATCATTCGATTTAATCTTTCTGATATAATGTAAAATGAATCAGATCAGTAATGCCTCAAATAATATTCGAAACCTCTATGGTGACAAATACATGAATCAAAGGTACAAGTGCCACTTTAACCTGCAGCTTCGACTCGAACCCCTTTAATTTTTTTTAAATTCCTATGCTTTTCATCCTATCCAAAATGACATGGAACACGTGTTATGGCATCTCTGTGTACGTGGAATGCAAATTTCGCATGCTTATTTTGCTTCTAATCTCAATTGTATATATATGCAGGTTCAATTATAATTTATTTCACTAATAACAAATAAATGAATGTTGAAGTTCGTTGAAAGTATTTTTTATATTCCATTATACACATCGTGTGAGTTTTTGGTTTTAAATAGTTGTTTTCAAATAATTATATCACACCTGTCTTTGGAAAACATGTTCAATACATCGCAGTGTGTGTATTATCCATTTTGAGTTTGGTTATTATCCACAGAAATGTTCATATCAGTTTGGATTTATCCATAAAATTTTATACCCGTCCTGCAAACACATGATTTTAACACAGGAACACACGGTGTGTTAAAAGTAAAATTGTAAAGGACATTCATGATACAATTTGGCATATCTCTGTTACAGTTTTGTTCGCTCTTTTGTCAATTAACGTGTAAAAAATTCAACACATAGGTCGCATTTCATGAAAATTAACATTTTCCAGAGACAAATTTATCGTTTTTTTTTACTAAAAAACTATTAAATCATTGCAAAAGTCAAAACGCATGTGTGTGTCAGACATTAATTATCACATGTGTATACAAATTACGTCCTTATAGTGACTAAATTAGCAGAAATGATAAAATAACCACATACCTGTCAGTTTCAGTTTCAGTTTCGGTCGACATTTTTTTCTTCAGTTTGAATTATCCAACTGAGGTTGGATTATCGACGTACAGGGGGTGTTATTAACAGCCTACATATGTTAAACAGAATTGTAGAAGATATAGACTGTTTTAGTTGTGACTCTATAAATAGTGCGTTAAATAAATTTACTGATGTTATACGTCATGTTGCTGATCCTTTATTTTCGAAAGAATATTTAATAACAAAAACACCCACATTTGAACAGTGTAGCGCTGTTAGACATGCAAATTGGTTTGATGTGGAATGTAAAACGGCACACAGTCGCTATGTTTCTCTTTTAAAACAATTTAATTGTAATAAGTCGGAAGACAATAGACTTCAAATGCTGCAATATAAAAAAGAATACAAACAAATTATCAATAGAAAGAAAAAACACTATTTAAGGAATAAGGCCCATGAGATGGAAAGCTTAAAAACTCGTAGGCCAAAAGAATTTTGGAAATATTTTAATTCAAATAATCAAACTAAAAACTAAAATATTCCTTTGGAAGACTTTCAAAACTTTTTCTCTGATATTAGTCATGGTTTGTTTGATTGTGTAAATGATGAGGCTGAACAATTTTGAAGTACTCATAATTTTGATTTGCCGAATTCGCGCTTCCCCGAACTAGATCAGCCATTTACCTCTGATGAGATTAAATTGTCTGTAAAACGATTGAAACGCAACAAAGCATATTAGAGTGATTATATTTTAAACGAATATTTAATTGAATGTATTGACATTTTAGCGTTGCATATATGTGATTTGTTTAATGCTGTGTTGAGCTCTGGTCATTTTCCAATGAAATGGACGGAAGGTATTATAACCCCTTTACATAAGAAAGGCGATAAATCTGATGTGAACAATTATAGCGGGATTACACTTATAAGTTGTTTATCTAAGCTATTTACTTCAGTTGTTAACAATAGATTAGAATTTTTTTGTATTTACTTTAATATAATTTCGAACGCGCAATTCGGATTTAGAAAGGGCGCTCACCAATTGACGCTATATACATCCTAATGTCATTGGTTCAAAAATATGTTAATGAAAATAAAATACTTTATGTTATATACGTTGATATGATATAATGCTTTGATACTGTTTGTCGTAATTCATTGTGGCTTAAAATATACAAAGCCGGCATAGAAGGTAAATTACTTAGAATAACAAAAAATATGTATGAAAATGTTAAGTCATGTGTTAAGCATTGTGCCTCATACTCGGAATATTTTAACTATGCTGTAGGTTTACGGCACGGTGAAGTTATGTCCCCTTTGTTGTTTTCCCTATTTGTAGAGGTCTTAGAATTGTTTTTTGTTGCAGAATGATCCCTCTTTCGGTCTAAGTATTGATGATATTGTATTGATATTGTTGCTTTTCGCAGATGATATGGCCATAATCGGTAAATCACCCGGGGAAGTGCAGAAACACTTGGATCTTTTATCAAATTACTGTAAATGCGGAGGATTAACGGTTAACACTGATAAAACTAAACTAATGGTGTTTTGCAAACGGGGTAATTTATTTCCATCTGAAACATGGACCTTTGAAGGTCAGAAAATAGAAGTAGTAAATGATTTTAATTATTTGGGAACTGTTTTTAATTATACTTGACATTTTCAGCTTAATCAAGAACATTTATGTGGAAAAGCACTTAAAGCTATGAATATATTATTTAACAAATGTAAAGAATTTGACTTAAAACCCAAAATACAATGTCAGCTATATGATTCTTTTGTCGGATCCATAGTAAATTACGCTTGTGAGATATGGAGTAAAACAAAGTCAATTGAATTGGAAAGGTTTAACGTAATGTACATTATAATTGTACATTATAATATATAAAGGGACATATAAATGAACGTAATAATATATATAACAGAATTTATCTCATTGTACATTATTGTGTTGTTGTTGTTGTGTTATTGTTGTATAAGCAAACTAATTTAGGAAATAGAATATTCGGGTAGGATGTAATGAAATTTGAAAAATTGATTATGTAGGTATAGTTTCATTTCTCCAATGTAATTCAATTATCGGGAACATAGGTTGATTTGTCTTTAGCCCTTCATTAACAATTCGGCTAGTACATAACAAACCCCAATTCAGATATGGTATATAATGAAATTTAAATAATGGAAATATCCAATTTCCCAATGTACATAACACATGCAAGTTCGGATTGAATGTATATCTTAAGGGTATCGGGGTTTACGTAATTGATTATAGGAGCGTTAGGTTTCACACTACTAATGTGGTTTGTCCATAAGAGAACACCTGGTTATATGATCAAGTATGTTAATGAAATAAGGTCTCCTATTCACAATGGTTATTATCCACACATGTTCATCACGAACGTATTGGTCAAACGTGATAATTGTATATTGCACTTTTCTACTGTAACATGTGGTACAGGCATGAGCGGTCCATCCAATCAACAAGGGTTATTTGAAGGGGTGGGTTTAGAAAATCGTCCGAAGAGAAGAGTCAACCAACCAAAAATGGAATAAGAGATATCTTAATTTTATGATTATTTTGATGAGAATAAAATGCTGTGTGTTTTTTGTAAGAATTATTCTGCACCTCAGATCTATAGAACACTTTGTTAGTCAAATAGTTACGAATCACTTGGTATTGTATTCTTCTTAAGAAAAAGAATAAATAGCACTTAGAAATAATTTAGAGACTTGTCTTCTTTAATAGAATAGTGTAATAACAGTGACTACGGGACACATAATAAACTGGTGCGCGGTGACAGGATCAACCGGAAGTACCACTTCTTTCACGGGCCAGAGGGAAGAAGACGTGCCGGACCTCCACATCGAACGAGCAAATATTCGGTGAGTGACTGACTTATTTTCCTATGGTTAATTATCTAAGATTGCAGATCAAGCGGTTCCACAATTCTTTCAAAATTTAAGCGAACAAATAAGAGGAGTATCAAATGCTATCGGAACTCAAAGCGTCTCACAGGTAGTTCAAACTTATGACGGAAACCCTAAAGAATACAAAAATTGGATCAAAAACATAGAGAAATATGGGGTACTTTCACGTTTGGCGGGGGATCAATTGAAGTTAGTAGCTTGCCAATCTAGTAGGGGACTTGTTAGCGATTACATTCAGAGGTATTTGACTGATTTTCCTGATGAGTCATGGGCAACCTTAAAAAATGAACTTATTATAAGATTCGCAGAAATCCAGGACCCTCATTATGCTCTCGCTCTCTTAAAAACGATCAAACAACAACCCGACGAAAATGTCCAATATTCGCGGAAAGACTCCTGTCTTTATCTAGTGAAGCGTATGAAAATGTTGAGGATAACCTCGAAATGATCGAAAGTCAGTTAATTGGAACTTTCATTGATGGCCTGAGACATGATTATTTACGCCTTAAATTAATGCGAGAAAATCCAACCACTTTAGCACTACTTTAGTCGGCAGTCAATTCCGCATTAGCCGAGCAAAATGTAAGAGCAAGATTCGAATTAAGGTCACATTTGAGTCATAATCACGTTCAAACACCACTTAATAGACCTGTTCCCATGAAAATCGATCATTTGAGACTATCAAACACTTGTAGGTATTGTAAGAGACAAGGTCATGTTATACAAGACTGTAGACGTAGGAAAAACGAAATAAATGCATACACGGTAGGTCAGAACGGTAACGCAATGGGACAAAAAGGTTACGCACGTAAGAACGAATATGACAAAAATTGGAAAGACAAAATAGACTGTTGGAATTGTGGAAAATTGGGACACTTCAGTAGAGAATGTACTCAAAGAAAACCGTACCTTAATAAAAAAAAACTAGGAACGTCTTATCAAAAAGGGGTCTAGGGTAATGACGGAAGCGTAAAGACGTATAATATTGCTTTGTGTGGAAATCCAAATTCTTGCCTCATTTCAATAGGAAATTGTAAATTTAGGAGCTTGATAGATTCCGGAGCGGAACTTTCCGTACTCAGTAAAAGAGCTTATGATCTATTAAAAAACAAACCACCACTTAAAATGACAAAAGTTAATCTAAAGGCGGTCGATGGTAACTCGCTATACGTTCGCGGGAATGTAAAATTAAAATTTAAAATAGGTAGTATATATATTGAACATCCATTTTTTGTTGTTGAAAACATTAATAGGAACGTAATACTAGGGAGAGATTTCTTACAAGATAACGGTGTCCGTTTATACTTTGATCTAGGATGTTTAAGGATAAAAGATTGTTATGTACCTCTGGAAGAAGATGTACACCTTTCAATAATAGCGAGGCTAACTAGACATACCGTTCTTAAACCACAAACTGCATATAGACTCCTTGCTAAAACTAAAAGAAACGGCATACACTCAAATCAAAATTATGACTTCACTGGAATAAGTAATTCTTTCTTTGATAATGAACCCGGTTTAACAATTGTAAACTCAGTAGTCAAGGCAACGCGTGATCGTAAATTCCCTATTCTAATTATAAACAATACCCATAAAACGATTAGACTAAAACGTAATTGTCCCATAGGCCAACTTCAATCTATCCAAGATAATGAAATATGTTCCATAGAAAGCGTTATCAAAAATAACACACCCAAATCAGGCTTGTCTAAAGATGAAATCCCATCAGATTTACATGTCGCTGGAGATCAAAAGGAAAATATTCTCCCGGTACTCTTAAAACACAGAACTCTCTTCGCAAGAAATAATTTAGAATTAACACAAACTACAGCGATAGAATTTAACATCGATACAGGGGACCATCCTCCAATT
Organism: Dreissena polymorpha; assembly: GCF_020536995.1. Lineage (NCBI taxonomy): Eukaryota > Metazoa > Mollusca > Bivalvia > Myida > Dreissenidae > Dreissena > Dreissena polymorpha. The sequence continues at coordinate 119,737,709 of NC_068355.1, read as the reverse complement.
AAATTAAGGCCGTATCGAACACCATTAAACAATAAGGTATTCATAGATAGAGCTATCGACGAAATGCTAGCGGCAAACATAATAAGCCCATCAAGAAGTCCGTGGAGTTTCCCTATTGTTTTAGTAGATAAAAAGAAAAATAACTTTGATTCAAATAAAGATAATAAAGAGGAGAAAAGGTTTTGCGTCGATTTCAGACAGCTTAACAAAATTACAAAACCAAAAGCCTATCCATTACCATTAATCGATGATATATTGGCGTTATAAGGGAAAAGTAAATATTTCACCAGTTTAGATTTTATATCGGGTTATTGGCAAATACCTATAAAAGAAGAAGACAGAGAAAAAACGGCTTTTGCTTCAGGGTTCAGGGGTCTATTTCACTTTAACGTCATGCCATTCGGTGCGTCTGTGGCGGGATCAATATTTCAAGAATTAGCTAATAAAGTACTTAAGGGTTGTGAAGGATTCGCCGTAGCATATTTGGATGATATTCTAATATTTTCACCTGACTTACAATCTCATTTATCACACGTAGATACAGTACTGCGAAGTCTCAGTAAGCATAACCTAAAGCTTAAACTATCGAAATGTCAATTTTTACAAAGAGAGACTAGATACCTAGGCTTCATTATAGATCAAAACGGTATAAGGCCTGATCCGTTAAAAGTAGAAGCGATCCGACAATTCCCTAGGCCAAAGTGCGTACGCGATGTACGATCTATCTTAGGTGCAGCGGGATTTTATAGGAGATTCTGTCCTTCGTATTCAGAAGTAGTCGAGCCCCTCATTAATCTCACGAGAAAGAATTTCCCATTTACATGGTCAAAACAATGTGAAGATAGTTTCATACAATTAAAAGACTAATTTACGCAAATTCCTTACCTTTCTTATCCGGACCCAAATAAAGGTTATATTCTGTATACTGATGCTTCTGATAAATGCATAGGATCCTGCTTAACTCAAAAATGCGGGGACAACGAAACCGGAGATTATGTGGGTGAAAAACCGATATTCTTTCTATCACACCGATTAAACCCAACACAATGTAAATATAGTACTATTGAGAAAGAATGTTACAGTATATTTTACAGTCTAAATAAATTACACCATTATTTACACAACGCCGAATTTGTTATCAAGACGGATCATCGACCTTTAAAATTTCTTCTTGAATCTCCGATGCAAAACAAGAAAATACAATTATGGGCCTTAAGTATAGCAGGTTAAAATTGCTAAATTGAGTATATATCGGGAAAAAAGAATATTATTGCCGACTTTCTAAGCCGACCCCCAAACACCAAAATAACCAATGACCGAGGCGAACAAACGGAAATAGAATTAGATATTAACGATAAAAATTATACGATTAATTCGAAAATAAATGGACAAAACCAGACGCGCGAAATTAATGTAATTGACTCTACACATATCGATCACAGACAAATAATTGATAATAGGACGATCCCACAAACAGTTATAAATAACGAGACAATCGAACCCGATAAAATAAACGATTGTAACATGGACATTGAACAAGGAAAAGACCCACACATATCTGAAATTAAAACGAGATTGAAATTAGGGAAACAAAACAAACACGAAGATGATAAATTTATTATGGTTGATGGGATATTATATTATATATCGAACGTCGATGAAGAACCTACCTTTAGGCTTTTTGTACCTAAACACCTTACAGGTTTAATTATTAATCAGTATCATGACGAAAATGGACATGGCGGTTCTCAAAGACTTTTTCATACCATAAAAGAGAAATATTATTGGCCTAAAATGTTCAAAGAATTGAATGATTACGTGTCGAAATGCGTTGTCTGTCAAAGTAGAAACTTGAAAGCAATAAAAGCTCCCGTATCATCAGAAACCGCAATACCGCCATTCCCTTTCTCGGTCGTTTCCATAGATATATGCGGGCCATACCCAACAACGCTTTCCGGAAATAGGTATATAATATGTTTCGTAGATCAATATTCAGGATATATCGAAGGATTTCCGTCGCCGGATAAATCTTCTGATAGCGTAATACACCTGTTAGTGAACGAGATTTATTGTCGTTATTCATGTCCCATAAGGATAATTACCGATAATGGTAAAGAGTTCACTAGCATGGCATTTACAGAAACATTAAAATCCATGAATATCCAACATGTCAAAACGTCCACATATCACCCCGAAGCTAACGGCAAGAATGAGCGCTCTCACTCGACTATGAACAATTTACTATCAAAACGCGTTCAAGAAAACGTTCAGCAATGGGATTTACATTTAAACATGTCTTTGGCAGCTATGCGATTTTCCAATTCAGAGACATCGAAACATTCGCCTTTCTTTTTAGTATTTAACAGAGACCCCATTCTTCCCATAGACAATTTGTTAAAACCTAGGCGTAGATATCACGGTGAAGATTATCATAAAATAATATAAGAAGAACAACACAAATCATTTAAGAAGGTGTGTGCACAAATTCAAAAATCTTAATATAAACAAGCCGAATATGCGAATAAAAATACAAAAGACATCAAATTTGAAATTAACGACCCCGTTTACTATAAGAACTTTCAACGTACAAATAAATTAGACAGTAAATGGAGGCCATATTATCGTATTATCGAACAAAAATCACCGTTAACATACGTAATAAAGAATCAATTAGACAACTCAACTATTAAAGTTCATGCTGACCAAATAAGACATGCTAATATAAATGAGTGGCCTATATCAAATACTAATATAGGACGCCCCATAAGGAAAGCCAATTTAGCTTTTGCCGAAAGTAGTGAGTCTGATAGTAATTCAAGTAAATCAATACAAGGATTACCTATCATTACTAGGCAAACCCGCCAAATTCGGGACGATTCTGACAAGGAAGAAGATATCCCTTTAGCGGAATTGCAAAAACATTTACGAAACAAACAATTCAAATACAATGCGTCAAACTCTAGCGAATCTGACACGCGTCAATACGATAGGGTTGAACAACAATATCCGCCCCCATGTCAATCGGACACCGATTCTACCGATAATCACATGCAAATCGACGAAATAGCTATTAAGCATAAAAAAAGAAAATCCATACGACAACGTCAAAGATCTAATAAATCTATTAAGAAAGTGATTTTCACGTGCCTAGAGGCAATAGCTGACCATATGTAAATAATTACAGTAACGACCACACGAGCAATATTACTGTCTATACGCTTTAACGACTCCAAATTGTGTAAATAGCTTGTACTGTAGTAAAAAGATCATAGCACTATATTTCTTCTTTGTAATATTTCAGATGATGTTACCATCATTTGTTTTGATATTATCGTTGCGCATGATCGGTGGGCTTGAGATTAATGAAAATGTTATATTTCAAAAAGTAAACGAAGTGTCTGTGACCAGAGCTCATTGGCAAATAGCCCTACTTCTCGATACCACCGTCTTCTCTACGTTTCTTACCCAGCTTGAAACAATACTAAATGATATCACAAATACCACGAACGTCATGACATTCCAATTCAAACGTAATGACCAACTATTGCAAACGGACGCTTTTGAACAATCATTAGCACAACTCCATACGGAAATCGAATACATCCGTTCTGACCATGACAACGTACTTGACAGTTATCTAGATTATAAAACGCTCAGTCATATCCAGAAACGCTCATTGTTACCCCTAGGCGGATTCTTTAAATTTCTTTTCGGCACAGCTGACGATTCTGACATCCGAAATATTCAAACGCACGTTAATCAACTTCAAGAAAGCCAAAAAACTATTATCCATGTGTTACAAAATAGTTTATCCATTCTCAATGTAACCCAACAACACATAACTGAAAATCGCCACTCCATTAACACTCTGATATCTACTCTTAGACAACTTGACGAGAAAATCATGCACACATATGAGCGTTTGACCAATGCTGTTCAAGATTATACGGTTAATAACAACTCCCTGAAGATCATGATTGATGAATTACGTCAGGCTGTTTTCCACTCATCACTATATCTAGAAACTTTTAAGGGACAACTTAATATGCTCAGCACTTGCAAACTTTTTCCATCCCTTATTTCACCTATTCACCTGAAAGACGTACTATTAGACATTGCGACAAAATTGCCTAATAATTTACAACTACCAGCTAATCCCAAGACCGACCTATGGCATTATTACCAATCTACCTCGACGACCGTCATTATGTCACCTACCGCTATTATCATTACAATGGACATCCCCCTCCTTGAGATAGGAGCTTCTTTCGATGTATATGAAGTATTCAATTTCGATATGCCCTATTCACCTGCTAACGAAACTATCAATGACAATAAGATCCACTATAACATGTCCGCTAGATACGAACTGGAAACTAAGGGCTTCTTGATTGATCAAGCGCGAAATCACTACTGCCTATTGACAGATCATGAATTGAGCACTTGTCAAGCGCGACGTACATGTGACGTACAATCACCATTCTACCAAGTGGACTTGTCTAAATTATACGTTATAGCCATTATGATTAACAACACTCAGCACATAAAGGATTATTGCAAGGTGATCATACATCCTAACACCATCTTACCTGATGCCAAATATTTAGGATCTGGTAACTGGGCGATCGTCTCTAGACAAGACCTACGCCTTGTAACGATATGTCAAGACCATTCCGAAAATAAACTATCCGCTCGCGCCATCGCTCCCATAGACATTGTTAATGTACCCATGAACTGCCGCACGTACAACGAACACTTTACATTAAATGCTTGGTACATTAACTCCAGTCAAACACGCCTTCAAACAGACAAACTTGAATTACCTACCTTTAAAGGTTCTTCCATTTGGGAACCATTCCATGCCTCTCTCGTTAACTTCACTAAAACTGAAATGCCTCATGAATTGTCAAACATCATAGAAATACCTATGGAAGCTTTAATAACAAAACTGCAGGATATCAGACAATTAAATGACATTGACGCGACATCCGATGACTTCCCATTATGGGGATACATTGTCATAGGCGTGGCGACCGCTCTGAGTTCTGGTGCAGCACTCCGCATTTACTGTAAATGTAAACGTATGACCCGATCTAAACGTCCCATAATTGCCCAATTTCGATCTGCCAACGATGATATGCGCCTGGGAGAAATCAGTCCCCCGGGTTATGTGGGCGTGGCCTCCTGCGACGTGGTGCACGAACCTCTCGTGCCTGAGGTCGGCAAGCCCTCAGCACCCCTACAACAACCGAGAACACTGTCATCCCTATACCCGTCTCTACGAGGGTGACAAACCCTTTCAGACGACGACATCAGGATGATCATTGACGATAACAACTTGTCAACAACATCATTATCTAACATTTGATCCAAGTTGTGAACCATAAACAGCACCATGGGCTGTTTACTGGATATTATCTACTATCGTCAATAATGAACAGAACAATATACTTGAAAGGACTAAAATCTACGAACATTGTTTAGTGCACTACTTCATCGATCGATATATCACCCGTATTCGTCTATTGTGACTGTATATATGTGTTGAACACTCGTATAATCTTCAAAGAACGTTTGGAATATGTGTTATTAAGATGTTGTCTATAGTTAACCAAGATGCGTTGAACACTCGTATAATCTGCAACGAACGTTTGGAATATGTGTTATTACCATATTGTATATAATTTACCAAGACTAATGTCCACACCATGAACTGTATCTAACAATGATTTTTGATTCTACGAGTTATTCTACCGCAGAATCAAACCGACCACTACAAGAACTCTACCGGCCGCTGCCGCCCAATCTACCAGAAATCCATCATCCGCTGACGCCGAATCTACAAGTACTACATTGTTCGCTGACACCAAACTCCACAAACTTTATCGTCCGCTGACACCCAGTCTACAGGAGCTCCATCGTCCAATATCACCCAGTCTACAAGACCTCCATCATCCGCTGACGCCAACTCTACAAGAACAACATTGTTCGCTGACGCCCAGCTACACTAACTTTATTGTCCGCTAACACAACCTACAAGAACTGTGCTGTCCACTGACGCTCAAAACAAAACGGATATAAACATTTCCTTATTTTGTAACTATATATTTCATTTATTAACCATGTACCTCGTTGACCTCTTTGTACACATTACTTTTTGGATTACTAATTCGATTTTCTTTCAATCATTTTTTAGATTCTACAAAGAATTTAATTTTCAATCGCCAATTTCCATTACTTTACCTATTAAAGAAACTCAATTAGAAGAAATACATTATTTTATAACTACATTTGAAAGAATGGCCACCCTTGAACAAGAACATAATGTTTCAATTTTTACTTATATGATGAGATCTGGCGAAATTCAAGTGGACACATTGATTTTCTTGATTACTTATTTCAACATACCTCTTCTTCACCAACAGATGCTCAACCATTTAACAAATGAAGAACACATTCTCAATTATCAAATTTGCAAAGCAATATTCACGTACTACGGCATTGACTCTAAAGAATCACTACAAACATTCCGCCGATTAAAATATTCAACATCCATCCCAAACAAAATTCGCAACATGTCAATCACCACATTCGCTCAATCAGATAACACTCAATTGCATAACCGCATTCAACAATATTTCACTCAGGGCCACCAACGTCAAAGACGTTATCAATTTTCATCAAAACTTTTATGTAAGTTCTGTTCACAACATAGCATAGCAGCAGTACAAACACCTTGCTGTAAACTTAAATATCATCCAACATGTGGCACACCATACAGAACTTTCAACAACGCACATGTATGTACATTTTGTTTTACACAGTTGACATTACCAGATATAGCCCTCATTCATGCATCACATCAGTTACCACACATACAGAGATACAGACAAATACTACTAGAAAACAAACGACGTAAACTTGGTAATAGACGTTAAAAAAAAAAAAAAATCCAATCTATTTACTCATGATTATATTGTATTCACTCAGTTACAGTACTGGCACAACTCATATTTCGTATGTTTATATAGTGCAATACATGTCATGTTACTTCTCGAACCTCTTAATATGTTCAATCATTACATCATAACAGGAAATATTATTGGAATCTTGTTGGTTCAGAGTAATACAATGTCTTATCTTCGTACAGATCTCATGATTAAATTTTTGACATGATCATATTTTTTTCATATCATGAAATAAGAAAAAATTCATTTGAAAGAGAGAGTTGTGTAACGTAATGTACATTATAATTGTACATTATAATAAATAAAGGGACATATAAATGAACGTAATAATATATATATAATAACAGAATTTATCTCATTGTACATTATTGTGTTGTTGTTGTTGTGTTATTGTTGTATAAGCAAACTAATTTAGGAAATAGAATATTCGGGTAGGACGTAATGAAATTTGAAAAATTGATTATGTAGGTATAGTTTCATTTCTCCAATGAAATTCAATTATCGGGAACATAGGTTGATTTGTCTATAGCCCTTCATTAACAATTCGGCTAGTACATAACAAACCCCAATTCAGATATGGTATATAATGAAATTTAAATAATGGAAATATCCAATTTCCCAATGTACATAACAAATGCAAGTTCGGATTGAATGTATATTATAAGGGTATCGGGGTTTACGTAATTGATTATAGGAGCGTTAGGTTTCACACTACTAATGTGGTTTGTCCATAAGAGAACACCAGCACCCGATTGTATAAACGCTGGTTAAAGTTACCGCTCGGTAACATTCAAACCTTGGTAAGTTTGCGGTTATTCAGGTATAGTAACCTTCAAGGTAACTTGATTGTATAAACACGATATACCGCAAAGTAACCTAACCGCGCATAGTGGAATTTAACCACCGGTAACTTTAACCAAAACATTCCCACAATGCATTTTCTAATGACGTAATTTTCGCGCGAAGTGTCACGCTCATTAACAGCGACATGTATTTTTTTTTATCAAATTCATTTACAAATGAATTCACAATAAAATAAAGTGTAAATTTTAACTATGAGTTCATCAAAATGACCAGGGACAAATTGATAATGATGTCGGGATTTGCATCAATTAGCGGAATCCCTGGTGCTTCCAAACTGCAAGAGAGTGCTTACAAAGACGTCTATTCTTCTAGTTGTTCTAGATGTAACATAAAAATTATACTTGGTCGTCGTAACATGCTAGACTATTCTTCTAATTTGGCTTATGTTTACAATAAACTTACTTACTTTCTTGTACACTTAGGGTATTTACTATAGACAAATAAAATATTGTTCAAGTTTAAATATATCTTTGTATGCAGAAATCTGCAAATGCAACCGAGTTCACCAACGGCTATTATTTGTGTCGTGTTGTGAGAAAACTGGGCATAATGCATGTGCGTAAAGTGTCGTCCCAGATTAGCTTGTTAAGTTCGCACAGGCTAATCAGGGACGACACTTTCCGCCAAAAATTGATTTTTGATAAGAAGGGACTTCATTTTAACAAAAAATGTCATAAAAGCGGAAAGTGTCGTCCCTGATTAGCCTGTGCAAACTGCACAGGCTAATATGGGACGACACTTTAAGCACATGCATTATGCCCATTTTTCTCAGAACACGACACATTTGATCAACTGCTCCGGTTCATTTTAACAGCAGTAATGTACATAGAGTACATGACGTAGTGTGTGACGAAGAAGAAAGTTTATTGAGTTCTTATTTGAATATAATGATTTGATGGCATAAGGATGTTTATTTAACTATGCTAAAATAATTATCAAAGACCCTAGATGCAAACTCGTCAATTATTGAATTAAATGGATTATTTATGGATTTTAAAGGATTATTAAAGGTAAGATACTAGTTCGAACGTGTTTTGTTTTTTGTTTGTACTTTTGTTGTTCCCTGTTCTCGGAGAAATGATTTTAACATGGGCACCATTGATGCATCGGATCACACACGGCATACCCATAACAGAATATAAGAAACACGTTCTGTGCGTCCTTAAATTCGTCGTCCGAAGTCGGAAATCGTATTGCCCTGTAAATGAAGTCAAATGAATGGTCAGTCGCTGCAATTTGTGGTTTTCTCGTCGAAATTGTGAAGGTCGTCGATGGTTAGCTTATATAAAGTCGCGCGCCGCGGCCTTTTTGTGTAAGTTACCTCTCGGTTACTTGTACTTACCCACCTATGGAAGCAGGGTATGTTTAAACTGGGTTTTAACCGATCGGTATAACTAACCAAATTTTATACAAACGTTTACCGACCAGTAACCAATATGTTACCGACTTTTAACCGCCGGTATGTCGTTAACCGCCGGTTTAACTGTTTATACAATCGGGTGCTGGTTATATGATCAAGTATGTTAATGAAATAAGGTCTCCTATTCACAATGGTTATTATCCACATATGTTCATCACGAACGTATTGGTCAAACATGATAATTGTATATTGCACTTTTCTACTGTAACATGTGGTACAGGCATGAGCGGTCCATCCAATCAACAAGGGTTATTTGAAGGGGTGGGTTTAGAAAATCGTCCGAAGAGAAGAGTCAACCAACCAAAAATGGAATAAGAGATATCTTAATTTTATGATTATTTTAATGAGAATAAAATGCTGTGTGTTTGTTGTAAGAATTATTCTGCACCTCAGATCTATAGAACACTTTGTTAGTCAAATAGTTACGAATCACTTGGTATTGTATTCTACTTCAGAAAAAGAATAAATAGCACTTAGAAATTATTTAGGGACTTGTCTTCTTTAATAGAATAGTGTAATAACAGTGACTACGGGACAAAGGGTACACTTTAAGTTCTGAAAACGATTGCTAAATGTTAAGCAAAATGTATGTAATGCTGTAGTGTACGGCGAGTTAGGAAGATACCCACTATTTATTCATAGATATGTTAAGATGGTTAACTACTGGTTTAAAATTATTCAAACCGATAACATAATCTTAAAATCAATTTATATACAAGCTCTAAATGATTGCCAAAATGGTCATTCTAATTGGGTATCTAATATAAAAAAAATTGTTAGACAACTACGGTTTGTCATAAGTGTTTAATAATCCAAGCTCTGTCGCTGTTAAAATATTTATACCACATTTTATGTTGTTATTGATACCTATAAACAAGAGTGGTTTCGATCTGTTGAAAAAAGCTCTATTTAAGGTATGTACCGTGTATTAATGTCTATGTTTGTTTACGAAAATTATTTAGATTTATTACCTAAATCACTAAGACACTACGTCACAAAGCTTCGAACTTCGAGTCTGCCACTTAGAATTCAAACTGGAAGATATGCTGGTAAAAATATACAACTAAACGAACGTTATTGCTTTTGTTGTAATGAATTAGATGTCGAAGATGAGTTTTATTGTGTTTGTAAATATGTCCTTTATACATTGATATTAGAAGAAACTACCTAAAGAAATGTTACTATGTTAGGCCTTCTGTTTATAAATTCCACCAATTGTTGAATACCACGAATAAATTTGAACTAATTAAATTAGCAAAATTTGTAAAAGATGCTCTGATTTTAAGAAATAATATTTCTGAAATAGTATAGAAATTGCGCGACTGGGCCACTGTCGTTTCCCTTCCGTAAAGAAATATACTAAAGCAGTTTTCTTTCATGTCAACATGAAGTAACTACAATTTTATAAATTTATGGTCTTTCCTTAGCCATAAATTTAAAAAAAGTATTAAAACTTTCGAATAACACCTTAACCATGAAAATCCAATTTTCTTATTATCGTGACTGGGCGGCTGGAGGACTTTCGACCGTTTAGGCCTATGCAAAATATTCTCCTTTTATATGTTTAATTTCCAAGTCTTGGTAAACAATGTCGTTTGGTTCGATCATTCCGAGTAAGAATGCCGTGTTAATCTTGAAAAGATATTTTTTTCCAGTTTCACAGAAAGGTCAAGCTTTCCCTTAGATATTCGCCTATCGACTTTCGACCTTGAAAAAACGTGTTTAAACCCTCCCACCCTCCATAAGCTTCTACCAAGGAGTAACATTCTGTTTCAGCCATATCTCCGTAAACTCTGAAAACTTTGGGTCGTAGTTGGATTTTTTAACCATCAGCACCCGATTGTATAAACGCTGGTTAAAGTTACCGCTCGGTAACATTCAAACCTTGGTAAGTTTGCGTTTATTCAGGTATAGTAACCTTCAAGGTAACTCGATTGTATAAACACGATATACCGCAAAGTAAACTAACCGCGCATAGTGGAATTTAACCACCGGTAACTTTAACCAAAACATTCCCACAATGCATTTTCTAATGACGGAAATTTCGCGCGAAGTGTCACGCTTATAAACAGCGACATGTATTTTTTTTATCAAATTCATTTACAAATGAATTCACAATAAAATTAAGTGTAAATTTTAACTATGAGTTTATCAAAATGACCAGGGACAAATTGATAATGATGTCGGGATTTGCATCATTTAGCGGAATCCCTGGTGCTTCCAAACTGCAAGAGAGTGCTTACAAAGACGTCTATTCTTCTAGTTGTTCTAGATGTAACATAAAAATTATACATGGTCGTCGTAACATGCTAGGCTATTCTTCAAATTTGGCTTATGTTTGCAATAAACTTACTTACTTTCTTGTACAATAAGGGAATTTACCATAGACAAATAAAACATTGTTCAAGTTTAAATATATCTTTGTATGCAGAAATCTGCAAATTCAACCGAGTTAACCAACGGCTATTATTTGTGTCGTGTTTTGAGAAAACTGGGCATAATGCATATGCGTAAAGTGTCGTCCCATATTTGCTTGTTAAGTTCGCACTGGCTCATCAGGGACGACACTTTCCGCCAAAAAATGATTTTTGCTAAGAAGGGGCTTCATTTTAACAAAAAATGTCATAAAAGCGGAAAGTGTCGTCCCTGATTAGCCTGTGCGAACTGCACAGGCTAATATGGGACGACACTTTAAGCACATGCACTATGCCCATTTTTCTCAGAACACGACACATTTGATAAACTGCTGAAGTTCATTTTAACAGCAGTAATGTACATAGAGTACATGACGTAGCGTGTGACAAAGAAGAAAGTTTATTAAGTTCTCATTTGAATATAATGATATGATGGCATAAGGGTCTTTATTTAACTATGCTAAAATAATTATCAAAGACCCTAGATGCAAACTCGTCAATCATTGAATTAAATGGATTATTTATGGAATTTAAAGGATAATTAAAGGAAAGCTACTAGTTCTAACGTGTTATGTTTTTTGTTTGTACTTTTGTTGTTCCCTGTTCTCGGAGAAATGATTTTAACATGGGCGCCATTGATGTATCGGATCACACACGGCATACCCATAACAGAATATAAGAAACACGTTCTGTGCGTAATTAAATTCGTCGTCCGAAGTCGGAAATCGTATTGCCCTGTAAATTAAGTCAAATAAAGTGTCAGTCGCTGCAATTGTCTGTTAACTCGTCGAAATTGTGAAGGTCGTCGATGGCTAGCTTTTATAATGTCGCGCGCCGCGGCCATTTTGTGTAAGTTACCTCTCGGTTACTTGTACCTACCCACCTAGGGAAGCAGGGTATGTTTTAACTGGGGTTTAACCGATCGGTATAACTAACCAAATTTTATACAAACGCTTACCGACCAGTAACCAACATGTTACTGACTTTTAACCGCCGGTATGTGGTAAACCGCCGGATTAACTGTTTATACAATCGGGTGCTGCTGTTGAAAAGTATACAGAGTTAAGATTCTCCCCCAGTTAAGATCTGGTAGCATCTTATTCGCAATTAGTACAAATACTGTTTGCATACCGGAACGTTATTAACCACATAAAAGATAGCCTTGTTGTACTTGTTATTCTGTAACTCTAAAAGACCTTTTTGTAAATAAGTATTCATGGTTTATTTTGTATATCCTATTTTTTAATATTTAATCTTTTCCAAATTACATTTTGTTTTGACGATTATAACAGAACATACCCATAAGAATCAAAATGTTGGTGTAAAACTCCAACCCAGGATTTTAAATAAATGTGAGCAAATCTTGTCGTAAAACTTTTTTTTCTCAATGGTTTTCAAAACCACGAAATCCTCCAATTTACACATATGGTCTCGGTTGCGGAGAAGTTGAAATAGGATATACTGAACATTTATAAAGTTCTTACGTTTAAGTTCCATTGGTTTATCCTTCCCATAAATGGAGTCGTATAAGGACGAAAGCTTCTTAAAATCTTCGATTATTTTGTCCTCTAAATACTCAATATCGTCTATACGTTTTCCAACCAAAACGTAATAAATATAGTTTGCATTTTCGTAGTGGTTGGCATAATTAAGCTGTTTCAAAAACATTATAATGGTTTTCTTGGTTATTCTCGAGTACTTAATGTGTGCGTTATCGGAGTCGTTAAGCAGACGAAACGTCTGAAACTTTTGATGTAGCTTATCAAACACCTCCTGTGGAATCTTGCAGTTTTGCTTACCCTGGTACTGATTTATGCACTCGTGAAAGTGTACTATACGCGAGTACGCAACCTTCGTAACAATTTAAACTCGATCGTAGTCTTTGTGCAACGCCTGGCTTGTTTCAAGAACGTCGTGTTGCGTTGAGCATATTATACAAAACTTTTTACTGCTCTTGTCCATTTCAAATTTTCTCGGGTCCTTATTTTGACAGACGTCGCACACCGTCTTTTGCACCGAGAGAGGTTTTTGTATCTTAATGTTCCATTTCTTATCCTCCACCAACTCGGACGAAATGGCCACGTACTGTTGATACAGCGTATTTTTCTTCTCTTCAATGTTAGCATTTAGCGGTTGTTCAGAATCGTCATATACTCCTGCACCAGTTCCGTGGTTTTAACGATGAACGCGTTTTAATGAGCATGCGGCGCTTTAGCTCTTCTTTCGTTTCCTGTAAATAACGCACTGTCTCCTCCGTAAATAACGGAGAGGAAAGTAAATCGGTCACGGTTTGCAAGGTGGCCTTTGTCTCCTGTTCTTCCTGTGAAAAGCGGGAAAGAATTTTGTTGTGTGATGAAATAATTATCATATTTACGTCAGACATTGTTTTCATATATAATATATATATATTTTTATATCATAAAGATCACGAGGCTCTTGACCTGATAGGTCGCAAGGTACGATGGGTTAGGAAGTTTTATATTACAAAAAAAAATTGAATTGACTTAAGTATTTTTTACTTCATATAAAATTGATAACAAAACGGTACAAGAATTGATTCAACGGCGTATTCAGCAAATTGAAAATCCACCACCACAAGATGAGCATCTAAGACTTTTACAAAATTTAAAATCTTCACAAAAAATAATGAATTGTAAAAAAGCCAAAAGTCATAAACCTGTTAAAAACAGTTGTATTTATGATCAACGTGTTATCGATTTAGTAGATTATAAAAAGGATTAAGGTTCATTTCCAAACCCAAACTGGGTTTGAAAATGACTATTACAAGTCTATAAGGTTTTTATTGTCAACCCATGAATTAAACGATTCGGGATATCCGAGCCACTTGACTAACGACTTGTTTCCGCGTTTTCGAAAAACTTTTTCAATTCTATATACTTCTTGACTTCTCTTTTGTAGTTCTTGTTCATAAAACGTACCCTGTATTTCCTCACCATCCGTATATTGGACTTGTGACACTGTAAACACTTCATCAGTCCATCTAGGCGTATATTCTTTTTCAAATATTCCCTTTTTCTTAGTGATTCTCACCTTATCGCCGACTTCAAATATTGGCTTACCGTACTTTTGAGGGTGTTTGGAGTACAAATTGAACCAAACTACGCTTTCGTTCTTTTTATGACTAGCATCAACAGGTGTCAGTTTGATTGATGAATGCTTTGTGTTGTTATAATCATTTACCATTTCATCTAAGACATCGATATATTTTCTGGTAGAGTTGGCTAAAAAAAATTTGAACATCTTTTCCTTCATTGTTCTGTTCCACCGCTCTACCACGGAACTTTTCTCTTCGTTTCCTTGGAATATAACTCGATTCCCAACGCCATTACATTTTTATTGTAGAACTCTTTTCCTTTATCGACCCACACTTTTTGGGGTTGCCTTTCCTTAAATATTTCGTGATATGCTTCTGCAACCTCAACTCCGGTTTTACTCTTTAATGGAACAATCCATCCATATTTTGAAAATACATCTATAACTGTTAGCAAGTATTTTTGCACCATTTTTAAACTTAGCAAAAGCTTGCATATCTACTAAATCAGCAGCCCATATTTTATCAATGCCATGGACAACAACTATTCTTTTTCTAAAACGTTTTACAACGGGTCTATGCAGTTCGTCTGCGAGCTGATCAGTCCATTTTAGTTCTTTAGCCACGACTTTTTTTCCCCTTATAACCTAACCCAAACTATGCCTTGGTAGATATTATTGGCTTTATTATACTTCGCTCAATTCTTTCACGGATCGTTGGGTCTTTAATAGCATCCATTTGTTCAATATAAAGAAGTGAAACTCCAGCTGCTGGAGCAGTATTGAATTTTCATTAAAAACAATTAGTTGGTCCTTTATTTAAGGCAAGTGACCGATTGCCCAAACAGTACAAAACAGCACAATACAGCACAATACAAACCAACATAAACACAAAATATGAATAAAGCTGGGGTCACCGCCTTGGAACGGTCATTGCAAAGCATTGGGGGTTTAAACCTGGTTATAGAGCGCTCAACCTCACACTTGGCCCAGCAATATTCATAATACATTTAAGTGTAAATAAAATTTAACGTCATATCATTGTAACTCAAATTAAACAATAATAAAAGGGAATTAAAACGCATTCAATTTAATTACTATTTAATTACTCAATTGCATTGAAGATACAAGAGTAACAGAATTACAACTTTTTGACGAACGATAAAATAAAACTATTAACAATTGTCAACTACATTCTTTCTTTATAGAAAAGATTTGAGGATATAGAATCATGGAGTTAATATCTCAGATAATCATCGCGCGAATACAGGAAGAAGCAGCAATAATGGGTGTAAAAATTCCATATTACATAGCTTGGTTGTTTATGTGACTGCTAAAAAAATAAATAATTAAATCAAACAAGAAACACCTATCAGAGAGAAAACATAAATAAAATGGAACGTTATAAACCCAATTACCTATGCATGTAGATTACAACTGGGAAAGTCGGTCGTTTGACGTCACAAAAATCCATAATGACATAATGACGTGAACAAATTCCAGGGGCAGTACTAAATAAAAATATTAATGGGGCTGTGCTACTTTAATAAAACAAGTTTAGGTGATTTCATATTAAGAAGCAAATGAATAAAAATGGTAATTCCATTAAAGCAACATTATTGGAATCAAACAGTATATAGGTGTAAAGCATAATTTTATCAGCTGCGTTTCTACTTGCTGTATCTGGAAAGTGTTGGTAAGCTAAATCATGATGGAAGGAAGCATTATCAACTCGATCAACTGGTTTACTCCAGTCTTTATAAGCACCAGTTGAAGGTAATCGTTCGTTTAAATTAGTTCCAGGTCCTGCAAAGTACATTCCTGGAATATGCATTTCACCGGGAAAATTTAGCACACGGAAGCATTACTGTACTAGTTACCGAATTTAACGACGAAACCAAGTCATCTCCAGTTTTAGTATGCATTTTTACAAACTGTGTTTTAACACAACCGCAATCGACGCACTTTCCGCGAAGCATTGGTTTATTGTTTTTACTTACAACATTTTGCACATCAACTGTTTCAGTTTTGCTTTTGCACTTTACGCAATACATTTTTA
The DNA here is from genome assembly GCF_020536995.1 of Dreissena polymorpha. Classification (NCBI taxonomy): domain Eukaryota; kingdom Metazoa; phylum Mollusca; class Bivalvia; order Myida; family Dreissenidae; genus Dreissena; species Dreissena polymorpha. The sequence continues at coordinate 119,720,933 of NC_068355.1, read as the reverse complement.
AATGGAAAAATAACTTATATTTTAAATGGAAGTTACAGATCTTTCGTGGAATTATGATATTTCAAAAAGATGCAACAGTAGACTTTTACCGAGATCAATACGAGGTCTTATTATTGTTAAAAGCATATGCGGAAAAACTATACTATTGTTAAACCTTTTACTACGACCAGGATGGTTAGACTACAACAACTTGCAAGTTTTTGGCACGTAGCTATTTCAGCCGGAGTACAGAATTATTAAGAAAAGCTGCCTAAAGAAGAGATTATGAAATTGTTTGCCGAACAAGACTATATAATAGTGAATGACGTTTCACCAGTTCTTTTAGTTGAAGAAATGGCTAAATGTTTAGATAGGCCAGCTGATATTGGATGTATTTTTTTTGAAACGTCTGATAATGTACCTGATCCTAGAGACTTGAGTAGCTCTAAAAAGAATTTAATAATTTTTGACGACCTTCAGTTGGAAAAACAAAACAAATGTGAAACTTATTACATAAGAGGACGTCACAGCAATGTAGACTGCTTTTATCTCGCACAAAACTACTTAAAACTTCCAAGACAAACAATACGTGAAAATGCAAACTTTATGTGTTTGTTCCCACAGGACATGAAAAATATTAATCACATCTACAACGATCACGTTTCAACTGATATGTCAAAAGAAGAATTTAGAAATTTTTGTAAAGTAGCCTGGGACCGTCCTCATGGATTTGCTGTTATAGATCTTACTAGTAAAAAAAAAATAATGGTAAGTATAGATCAGGATTTGACTACTTTTACAAACCTCACTAATTAAAAATTGCGTTTTCACTCACTTACAAAAGTACGTTTTAATTATTCCAAGCTCGCTTTTTGACGATATCAATAAAGGCTTATCCTTTTCAATACAAACGTTAACTATTTTCGACGAGTCTTGAGAAAATAAGACGATCTTTGGTATTCTAAAGAGCTGATCTGGCTTATAGCAGTTGTGAACAAGCATGCTGTTTAAAACGTCTTCCTGTCCAAATGTGAATCTCTCGGTTACTAAATCAGGTGAACTAAAATAAAACTTTGCCATGCCGTGTTCTTTAGTTACGGTAAACTTGTGACAGGACGCGTTAGATTTAATAAGCTTGCACATATCACTAAATAGGGAAGTTGATATTGCAGTTGCGGAATCATCCGCAGGTATACAACGGAGGGGAGGACACGTTTTGAACAATTTCCGTTATTACCGACAAATCATAAGAAAACGCCCCTTTGCTCGTGGATTTTACTCCTATTATAAGCTCTCCCGGTTTTGTTATGGATAAGGTAACTATGGTTTTGTTTTTTATTATTTTAAACGACTTGCTTATGTAACTTTCTATTCCAACGTGAAGAGGCTCGTCGAATTCAAACCGATACTCGTCAAAATTGCTAGCATGTAAGTCAACTTCAATCATTAGGTTAATAGTTGTAAGCGACTTCAAATGTATACCATCCTTATCAATAGAAAAACACATCGTTTTTAGGTTGTTAAATAAGAGTTCAAACAAAGCTTTTATCCTATTTGCGTATTTAGTTTTGGCATAAAACATGTTCTTTAACAACCGAATTCTTATATCTAAATTTAAATCAATTTTTTCTAATAAAAATGGAAAGTGTTCTTGATTTTTTTTTAGAAGAAATAAAACAAGTTAGGATTAATACAGGTCCGAAAAATTCTTTTTACATTATATCGAAAGGTTATAGCTCTCGAATTTGTACTTCTTTATGTCCAACAATTCAACTAGATGTAGACAAAAATACGAAATGGCCTTAGGTAATTTTGAGACCTACTGTTCATTTCCAAATATAGACTCTTTAAATAATATTTTTCGCTATTGTCCTGACGGAGAAAAATGGTTTGATATAAATATTCCCGAAGGTTCATACGAAGTTCATGATATTAACGATTACGTCCAACGAATAATGAGGGACAATGGGCATTACAACTCTGTATCGGACGAGTACGCTATATCGCTAGAGTCAAACGACAGTACACTTAAAACAGTACTAAATATAGCACAAAATTATAAAATAGACATGACACCTGCAAACTCTATCAGAACGGTATTGGGGTTTAATGCAGAAGTATACGCATCAGGATATCACGAGTCAGAAAATATTGTAAATATATTAAGTATTAGTAGCTTGAGAGTAACTTGTGATATTATTAACTCATCATATGTTAACAATCCGACTGACAACGTTATCTATAGTTTTTTTCCAGCAGTCGGACCCGGGTATAAAATTATGGAAACACCAGTTAATTTGGTTTATTTACACGTTAATTTATGGACAATTTCGTCAATTGAGACAAAACTCACTGATCAAAACGGGAAACTTGTAAATTTGCGTGGTGAAGATCTTTCGATAAGATTTCATATAAGAGAAAAGTAAAAATAAATTAAGTCTTATATAAAATGAGTCGTTACGAGAATGTAAAAGTAAATATTAGCGAAGGTCGGAGGGAAAAAAATTAAAAAAGCTATTCAAGCAGGAGAGGCAGTTGCTATCCGTTTATCACATAAGAATATATCCGGAGAAGATGTGTTAGCCCTCACTCAAGCACAGATCAACAAAATAACAAAAGCGTACCAAAGTGGAAAAGGAGTGACGATTAAAATGTCAAAAACACAAATAGAACACAACGCAAAAGTTGAAGGGGGATTTATTGGAGCTATTTTGCCGATGTTGGCAACCGCGGGTAAATTTCTGATGTCATGCGTTTTACCAGGACTTACAACCCACTTACTAACCGGCGTAGGAGCCGCAGCCGGTAGTAAAGTTGTTAACAAAATTAGTGGATCGGGTGTTATGTATTTAAAGAAAAACGGAAGAGGTTGTAAAGTTACACAAGCAGGTAAAGGATTGTATTGAGCCCCGTGGAAAAAAGGTAGTTCGTTAGGAGAGGGGCTGTATCTTAAATCTGGAAAAAGAATGTACATGAGAACGGGAATAGGATTGCTACTAGGACCGCATTCACCATTTAGCAGTATTCCAATATTAGGGATGCTTCTATAAAAAATATTTACATATATAAAAATGCAAAGATATAGTATGCCAATTCACAAGTTTATCCACAAGTCTAAACGATCACCACCAGCGTCAGTTAAATGGTTGCCACACGAGAATCTTTCACATCCTGCAGAACCACTGTAATTAAATTAAAATTACGTTTAAAATCACGTCAAAAATCACGTATGAAATCACGTTGAAAATTACGTCTAAAATCACGTCAAAAATAACGTCTAAAATCACGTCTAAAAACATTATTATTTCTATTTAAAAAAGTCGTTTTTAAAGATAACAGATCCGGAAAAAGGGACTCCATGGTGCATGAGTATCTAATGTTAAGAAATAAAATTCGTCAAGACTCTTTATCTGAAAAGCTAGGATACATTGATCAACACAGAGAACTAACAAAACTTTACAAACCTATCACCGATTCGCAAAGAGAGTTAAAAGAAGCTACGTCAAGTCCGATACAAGCACTGCCAGCAGCATTAGCAGCTACAACACCTAATGCCTTTACTTTCCCTCAATACCCAAGCATACAAGCAGAAGAGGATAAAAGACCGGCATAAACATTAATAGAACTAGGTTCAATAGCAACTGAATACTTGAGATCGATGGCAGGCAAACAATGAACCGATAAAACATTTGGTCTGTATGATAAAGGTGGCGCTTTTTATATTGGAGATTCAGAGGTTAAACTATCTGGAGATGATATTATTGTTGGAGAAACAAAATATAATGGAACCCAAGGACTTTGGGAGCTAATAACATCTAACTATCCTGATTTCGATAAATATACTTTACAAGACATTGACTCCTACAAAACAATTTTACTAAACACCAATGCTATTGTGAATCCTGACACGGGTAAGGTTAAATCAAGTTCTGGAGAGAAGTACAGAAAAATTATTTAACCAATCTATGAAGCATATTTAAAACCTAAAAAGGCACTAAAAACATCTTCATTATTCAAGAAGAAAGGAGAAGGAATAGCGTTAATGCCTTCTGATCCAAACAGACTCGTTGAAATGCTTACATTACGAGTTAAAAGTTATAATGCAGGTAATACTGGAATAAAAAATGAAATCATAGACATAGCAGATGAACTGGTGAGACAAGCGGTAATAGACAATGACTATTATAAAAAATTAATGTTACGTATTTAAAAAATGATTGTTAAACGAAGGTATATAAAGAAACACGTTATCGGCGGTTCTGGGATGTTTGATACCGTCTAAAATTTCTTTAAGCGAATGGTAGGATCAACGGCTGCGAAAACTGCTGCAAATGTCGCAAAACGGTGGCATCAAAAGTGAGTAGCGCATCGAAAACAGAAATAGGTAAAACGGCTATCGAAGCAGGAAAATCGGTTGTAAAAGAAGTTTGTTTAAAAGCAATTGATGTTGTAAAAGATGTAGCTATAGCCAAAGCTAAAGCTTTGATTGATGGATATAATACACCAAAAAAGACGCAAAATAACGCAAAAATCGAGGGACGCGTTTGCGTCTCTCATAAATATGGGTTCTTATAAAGCAAAAAACATTAACAACTTGATTGCGGGTTCAGGCGTTGGGGTGAAGAGAGTTACTGCAAGGGCAAACGCAATTTCAATTCAAGATCTTGTAAAAAGGTTGAACACGTGATCCGGTCTTCGTCTGGCTTAAGAATTGTTTTCTTTTATAATTAAAATAGCAACAATGTCGAGCGAAATATCAAATTTTACGGAAGCCTATTGAAGAATCCATTGAAAAATATGAGTTTAAGGCGTATGAGCCTGTAAATGGTACGCATTTAAATTCATCGGGTACCATAACTATCGATATCGGGTTGTATGATGTCTTTGCTCATCCTGCGGAATCGTACCTACTCATTGAAGGTAGACTAACTAAAGTTAATGGGACTGCATACGCAGACGATGATGCAGTAACGTTAATAAACAATGGGCTTATGCATTTGTTTTCCAATATTACGTATACGCTATCCGATCAACAAGTAGAATCGTTGAATCATCCTTGACAGGCTACGACCATGATTGGAATGCTCAAGTATCCGGATGGATTTTCAAAAGCGCAAGGACTCAATCAGCTTTGGACTAAAGATAATGCGGCAACAGCTGTTATTGCAGACAACACAGGGTTTGTTATCAGGAAAGCATACCTTATTAAGACGCCTAAACCCAAGGGAACATTCTCGTTCGTTGTTCCGCTGAAACACATTTTCTGCTTTTGCGATGACTATGAAAAGATTGTGTATGAATTTAAACATACACTTGCACTTGTAAGAAAAACAACGATGCCATCTTTAGACACAATGACGAAGATGAGGGTAAAGTAAGCCTTGATAAAATGTCATGGTTTATGCCTCAGATTTTACCTGCAGATATGGAAAAAGTTCAGCTGTACAAATCCATTCAGGCAAAGGTAACAGTACCCGTCGCTTTTAGTTCTAGACATTGTGAAAGTATTACAGTTCCACAATCTACGTCGTTCAACTGGAGACTAAGTGTTAGAACACCAACCGAAAAACCGCGATACATTTTGGTAGGATTCCAAACTGATCGCAAAGTAATCAAACAAGAAATACATCGATATTCGATCATTGCAATCTAAATAACATATATGTGACTGTTAACAATCAGCGATACCCTGAGGCTGATTACAATTTATCTTTTCCAAGCCAAAAGTTCTCACGAGCTTACTATGAAGCGGCCAGATTTAGCGAATAGTTTTATGGAATGGATCCGCTGATAACACAAAGTAACATAACACCGGCGGATTTCAAAGACCTGTTTCAAATTATGGTGTTTGATGTCAGCAAACAAAGTGAGCGGTTAAAATATGCATCGGTAGAGATGCAAATCCAAGCGACATTCCACCAGAATGTGCCAGCGGGAACAGAAGCGTAGGCAGTTTTATTTCCGACCAAATGATAAAATTTACCTCTGACGGATCTAAAATGTATATAGTGATGAAATAAAAAAAAAATGAATTCACTTAAGTAATTTATTTACCATTATAAAATAATGAATCGAATAGTAATAAGTTTGAGTGGTGTAACGTCAACGGTCTGGGGCACGACAAGGTATATGTGGTCCTCCATATGGTTTGATGATGATTGGAAATGTAGGGAATGGGAAATGGAAGGTAAAATAAAACTAAAAAAGAAAAAAATGAATATTTGGAATGGATAGCCGTGGGCAGACCCATGATAGAGAAAGATGAATATTTGGAATGGCTAGAATAGAAAACAATGACTATTTGGAATGGCTAGAAAAGAAAAAGAACGAAGAAACATATAGAAAAGGAAAAGATGAATATTTTGTTTGGCTAGAAAAGAAAAAAGATGAATATTTGGATTGGCTAGAAAATAAAATAAATGACTATTTGGAATGGCAAGATTGGGAATTGGAAGATCGAATAGACCAAGAAAAAGAAAAAAGAAAGTGGAAGAATGAGTCAGAAAATATTGTAAACATCCCTTAAACAATGAAAACGACTTAAAGTATTTTATTTTTTATAAAAAAAAATGAGATACACGAAGAAAGTGCTAATTAACAGGTTAAAGGATATCAACATTACTACTACGACTAATCAGAGTATAATGGAGTTAATGTTGATTGCAAAGGAGAACGGATTAGATTGGAATCGAAAGGATATTGTTATTCCAGAACCTAATGCCGATGAAAAAAGACCGCGAGGTAGACCTAGACAGTTTTCACCAAAAGTAATTGTTAAATTAACGAATGTTGAAACTGGAGAGGAAACAACCTATACTTCAAAATACCAAGCAATAAAAGCGCTTGGTTGTAATATATAAAAGAAAAACAACGGACAAGTGGTAAATGGAATGAGGTATGAGGTAACGTTTTTATAAGCAAAACTATATTCTTATAAAAAATGAAAAGGACTTAAGTAATTTTCAATATAAATAAAATGAATACCAAAACTGTGAAAGAGTTGAAAAAAACTGCAAAAGATCAAGGTATGCGTGGATACTCGAAGCTCACAAACGCTGAGCTGATAGCGAGGCTGAATGCACGTAACGATGAGGATGATGATGTATGGGAAGATGCGAGGGATGATGCAAGAGCTGATGATGTATGGGAAGATGCGAGGGGTGATGAAAGGGCTTAACCTTCTATGATAAATAGGTTATTTAATTGGGTTGTTATACATGTAAAGACAGCTGTAAAAATAGCTATGATTGGATTATTAAGCATACACCAGAGCCTGTAAAGAGAGCGATCAGCAAAAAGGCTGAGGCGTTTAAAGCAGAAGTCAGATCTATTAATAATAAATATTACAATAAGAAGCCGCGAAGTTGTGAACGTGATATTGAAATTAGTGAAAGTGTTATAGTAATTAGAGAAAGTAAAACTGCACTTAGACGTTTTGCAAGACAATATATTATTGATGGGGTTGAAAGAACTGATGCTCCAACATTTTTAGATATTGTAAGGCCTGAAGTTGTAAAGTTTATTAGCAAACATCGTCAAATAAAAATGAATCTAGTGCTCGTGTGTGAAATGGATCGAGTAGATATAAAAAGTGGAAAAGTAATTAAAGACGATGTGCCGTTTATATCAAAAACTGAATTAGTATTGGAGGGAACTGATGTTGATGAATTGTACAAACAAGCATCAGACAAGATATTGGAATCCATTTCCATGTTTCAAATGAAGGGAAGCAATTGGACACTAAAGTCCGTCATTAGACTGGAAATTAACACCGTAACGTATAAGCCATTAAACGGTAAATTATACATTCAATTGCCGGGTAAGTTGGCTGCTAAAAAGGCAATTATTAACATGAGGAATGAAGATGACGAATGTTTCAAGTGGTGCGTCACGAGAGCATTAAATCCAGTTTTTAAACATCCCGAAAGAATAACCGAACAATTAAAAGAACAAGCAAAGTTGCTTCATTGGGGTGGTATTGAGTTTCCAGTTGCAGTGAATGAACATGTTATAAGTAAATTTGAAAGAAACAACAACTTGAGCATCAATATCTTCGGTTATGATTCTAAAGAAAATGATATTTACCCACTAATTATCAGTAAAAACGAAAGTGAAAAGGTGATTGATTTGCTGTTGATTTCAGATGGAAAAACAAATCGTTATTGTTGGATAAGAAACTTTAACAGATTGTTAGCAGATCGAACCAAAACAGGTCATCACACTATGCATTATTGTAAAAGGTGCTTCACAGGACATCGAACAGTTGAGGGTCTTCAAAGACACAAAGAATATTGTTCATTACACAGCACACAAAAAATAGTAATGCCAGCAGAGGGAACCTCAGAGTATTTTAAGCACTACTGTAGATCATTGAGGGTTCCTTTTGTAATATATGCAGACTTCGAATCGTTCATCGAGCCTATTAGTTCTTGTAAACCAAATTCAGCGACGTCGTTTACACACAAGTTCCAGAAGCATACACCGAGCGCGTTTTGCTATCACGTAGTATGCTCTGATGGCTCATTGTATAGTCAAAGGCCTGTAGTGTATTCAGCTAAGAATCAAACAGATGATGTCGCGCAATTATTTGTCAACTCTGTTGAACAAACCACTAAGGATATTTACAATAAGTTCAAATTCTCCGAGGAAATGATATTCACGAAAGATGATAAAACTGAATACGATGCTGCAAGCACATGTCATATATGCGAAAGTGCTGAAGGCGAGTTCCGATTAGAAGGCAACAATGATAGCTATACAAAGGTTCGCGATCATTGTCACTTGACTGGACAGTTTAGAGGAGCAGCACATTCAAAGTGTAATTTAGGGTATAAAATTCCTAAATTTATTCCTGTATTACTACACACTCTTTCTGGATATGACTGTCATCTATTTATTAAAAAGTTAAATAATGGAGGACAAATTAGCTGCATTCCAAATACCGAGGAGAAGTATATTTCGTTCTGTAAGAAGATTGTTGTTGACACGCATACAAACAAAAAAGGAAAGGAAACATCTTGTTCTGGAGATTCCCCGATGATTGGAATTTCAGTATATTCCTATTTCCCCGATTATGGGAATAAAATAAACTCTTAATACCCGATTGTGGTATTACAATTTATTAACGATCTTCAATAAATATATTCAATACGTCCTCTCTCTCATTAATAACTAAGCAACGACGTCACGTCTTTAAAGTAACGTCACAATCGACGTCACGTCAATGAACGAAGTCGCTGGTACATATAAAAACGTAAAAACCTACTTCCATTTTCCCCTCCATCAAAATACAGTACATTTGATACATATTATGAAACAATTAAATAATAAATCAAACGTTAAAATGTTTCTTAATTTCGATATTTAAAACATGAAATTGTCCAGTTCTAACAGGCATATCTTTGTTACCAGTCTTGTCATAGTGCTGCTTCCAACCTGGATTTTGATTCCTGTACACCCGTACATTTTTTATTTCCCCCCTGCTTGAACGATTATGTGATTGACTGCTAAATTGATCTCCATCTGTTATTAAGCGATGCGTATCGATTTTAAAATTTTCCTCTTCCGAAGATAAACGATATGGCTTGGTATCGGAGTCATTATGATTCCCCTCCCTGACTTGATTGTGCGATTTAAATTGTTTTGCAGATATTTTCATTGTCGAATGACACTCATTTGTCACAAGGCAAAACATTTTCGTTGCTATTTGGTACGTTTTTGCCCATGTTTGTCAAGCTGTTTTGATGAATGTTTAATCGCAGTGTAGAACTATGCAAAAGCCAATGATGAGTCTTGTTACACGACACGAGCGAACACTTGCGACTTTTTCGACATTGTTTGCCGACGTGTTTGTCCTCTAAGCAGCGAAAACAAAGTCTATAGCGCTTTGCAATTTGCCAACGATTTGCAACTGGCAACTGTAGAAATGTATCGCACTTCCAAATACGATGGTTATGATTACACACTGCACAGGGCAGTGCCTGCTTAACTTGATGGTCCGATTCATGAATGAAGAATGTACTTGAGGAACTACTTGGTTCTTCCTGCGACTGTCCGTTCCCTGAATCGACTGCCATACATGTTCCGCAAATTCCATAAAAAGTTTCGTAAGCTATTGTTTGGAACTCTGATTCCTGCAATACCCAGGTTCTTAAGGCAAAGGTTGACTCTTCTTTGTGAGTCTCAAATATCCAGCGATGATACCGCGTCAACATGTCCTCTGGCAGTTTTCTTTGTAACGTGTTGTATAGCAATCCTTTTCCAAGTTCCTGGTGCTGACCGTTTTCTTGCAGATTGATGATAGATAATTCTAGCAAATCAGCAAACTTTTCCAAGTCATCTGCATTTCCCATTCTGACGCGCGGAAAGTTTTCTAGAAGTTCCATATGGTTCGCCACTTGTCTTCTTCTGCCACCATATTTTCTCTCAAGTCGTTCTTTCGCAGCATCGTAAGCTCTAGCCGAGTGACCTAAATTACTTATTGCTTGAAGCGCTTCCCCCGAAAGGTATTGTTTTAACTGAAGTAATTTGTATTCCATGGTGACTGGGGCGATATCGATACACACCAGAAATGTAGATTTCCAACTCTTGTAAGTACTTTTGTCTCCAGTGAAATTGGCAATTCTACTTTCTTCAAGTGATGCAGCAAATCTTGTTCGACAGTATAGTTCTCTTTAAATGTTCTTAAATTAAACGCCGACGTGCTTGTTTTGCTTTCAATATAATGTTCCGAATTATCTATTGAACCGTGCGATGCCGCTGCACGATATTCGCTGTTACATGTGTTTTGTTCCAGTTTGTTTGAATAACTATCGCACGAATAAATTTTAGCTTCTATATGTCCATTAACCTTATTTAACGAACTCATCTGTTCATTTTCCGACGGTCTATTCGCCATTTTCTGTCCGTATATCATGACTGCATCAGTTACTACACGATAATCGTTTTCAAATGTGTCCATCTCTGATAACATTTTCTTACATTTGTCTATATTGTTAGTATTTAAATATAAGTCTGTTAAATCGTTCATGATACTCATCGAAGTTTTCGCAAACACATCAATCTCTGCACATGAATATCGTACCCGAATGCCCGATTCTTGACCTTCATGCTGAAGATACAACAACGATATTAGCTTGCTTCTTGTCAATAAAAAATCCGCTTTTGACAGTACCTTTTTTAGCCGAAGTCCGAGGACTGCTATTTCGTCTTCATTATCAACCGAACTTGTTCTTGTCGACGCCATTGTCGATTGCCGCATCAATCCATAAACCACGCTCTGCTACCAAAAATGTTCTGGAGATTCCCCGATGATTGGAATTTCAGTATATTCCTATTTCCCCGATTATGGGAATAAAATAAACTCTTAATACCCGATTGTGGTATTACAATTTATTAACGATCTTCAAAAAAATATATTCAATACGTCCTCTCTCTCATTAATAACTAAGCAACGACGTCACGTCTTTAAAGTAACGTCACAATCGACGTCACGTCAATGAACGAAGTCGCTGGTACATATAAAAACGTAAAAACCTTTTGTCCACATCTATTTATCATGAAATAAGGTTTATCGATACCTATAGGTTTATGCAATCGAGTTTGGATGCTTTATCTGGAAATCTTACCGATGATCAGTTTCGTGAATTGGCTAAGGTCTATAGCGGTGATGAGTTTACACTTTTGAAACAAAAGGGAATCTTTCCATATGATTATGTGAGTTCCGTTGAAAAACTCGAAGAAACATCACAACCCCCAAAGAAAGCATTCTACTCAATGCTCACGGGTAAAGCTATCAGTAATGATGATTATGAATTTGCAAACAAAGTATGGAAGGCTTTTGGCTGTAAAACAATAAGAGACTACCTTGAACTCTACATAAAGAGTGATGTCTTGCTGCTAGCCGACGTTTTCGAAAACTTCAGAGATGCTAGCAATAAATATTAAAAACTAGATCCAGCATGGTATTATACAGCACCAGAACTATCTATGGATGCGTGTCTTAAGTTGACAAAGGTAAAACTTGAGCTTATAAACGATTAATACGTGTTGCTAATGTTAAGGCAAGGTATTCGAGGTAGGGTTAGTACAATCAGTATATGGGTGATGATTATGATAAAAGCAAAGACTCATCGTTTATAATTTATCTGGATGCTAACAATCTATACGGGTGCGCGATGAGTAAGCCACTTCCAACAGGGAGTTTAAGTGGATGAATGAAAATGAGCTTAACGGTTGGAAAAACATTTCATGCACAGAAGGACAGGGGTGTATTTTAGAAGTTGAATTGGAATATCCTGATGAATTACATGATCTTCTTAATGATTAATCACAAGCCCCTGAAAACATAATACCTGAGGGATCAAAAGTTAAAAAGCTTATTCCAAACTTGAACAACAAAACAAAGTATGTAGTACATTATGAAAACTTGCAGCAGTACGAAAAGCTAGGGCTCAGAGTTACCAACATTCATAGAGGAATGAAGTTTATTGAAGGCCCTTGGTTTAAAACATATATCGACTTGAACACTGAATTGCGAACAGCTGCAACTAACAATTTTGAAAAAGACTTCTTCAAGTTGATGAACAACAGTGTGTCTGTAAAACAATGGAGAAAATCGAGCATCGTGTTGATATCCGATTGGTTAATAATCATACACAAGCGGAAAAGCTCGCTGCAAAGGTTAATTATAAACGCTGTACTATATTTGATGAAAATTTAACAGCTATACATATGAGAAAAAACATATATATGTTATAACTAACCCATTTATCTTGGAATGTCTATTCTAGACTTAAGCAAGACAATAATGTACGAGTTCCACTATAACTACATCAAAGCTAAATACGGAAAATGGGCGAAGCTATTGTTTACGGACACAGACAGTCGTGTCTACGAAATTAAAACTTAAGATTTTTATGCAGACATTTCAAACGATGTTGAAAGAATACGAGTAAGTATCCAAAAGATCACCCCTCCGGAATTAAAACTGGTGTAAACAAAAAGGTTCTCGTATTGTTCAAAGATGAGGCAGCTGGAAAACAAATAGAGGAATTTGTAGGACTCCGAGCTTAACTGTATTCGTGTAAAATGTATGAAGGGAAGGAAAACAAAAAGTTTAAGGGGGTACAAAAGAGCGTTGTCGAAAACACCATCACACAAAACGATTATAAGAACGCGCTGTTTTCTCGCCAAGAATTGCTAAGGTCAATGAACGTTATCAGATCATACGCGCATGAAATGTATACTGTAACGGTTAACAAAGTAGCTCTAAGCGCAAATGATGATAAACGTATTATACAAAAAGACGGTATTCACACACTGGCTTATGGAAATAAACTCCTAAGAAAAAAACAAAACATTGATAGCACTATATAAAATGAGTTTTAATACCGAAAAGTATATAAATGTTGAAGGAGTTGTATTGCCAAACGAACCTCTATCCAATTTTCGCTTGATAGATGCTGCTAAAAAGTTAAACATTAAAAACTTTAGGGGTGTCTATGTTCGTCATGGACTTCCGAAAAGCCCTAAAAAGGTAGAATGTGGAATTCTAAATTTATGCGACTCGCGAGGGAATGGTACACACTGGACTGCTTGGATCAAAAACGGTATTGAAAAACTGTACTTTGACAGTTATGGATTAGCACCGCCAGTTGAACTCGTTTGCTATTTAAGGAATCCTGTGTATTATAATAGCGAAAGAGTACAGACGGATGGTGAGGTTTTTTGCGGACACCTGTGTGTGTGTCTTTACATTCTTAAACAATGTGAGAGCGAATGCTTTCAACATGTAATAAACTCATTATATTAAAAAAATGTGTATATAAAAATGTGTGTAAACATATTTGGTAAAACAAACGTCGGATCATCGCAAAGAGTGATTTCAGGAGGTGTCACATAATCAAAAGTCATTAATACGTTCTTAAGACGAGATGGTAAAAATGCAGCAGCTGAAAATATTAACATGGATTCTCACAATCTAATCAATGTATTGGATCCTGCTAATGCTCAAGACGCTGCAACAAAAAATTATGTTGATAATCGAGCAGTTTCAAAGTCAGGAGATACTATGACTGGTGATTTAAACATGGGTGGTAGGATGGTTAAGGATTACCTGTTCATTATCCTACATTGTACAGTGGAAATGAAGTCCCCAGTTGGTCACAATATAAAGAAATGAAACTCCAGCTGCTGGAGCAGTATTGAATTTTCATTAAAAACAATTAGTTGGCCCTTTATTTAAGGAAAGTGACCGATTGCCCAAACAGTACAAAACAGCACAATACAGCACAATACAAACCAACATAAACACAAAATATGAATAAAGCTGGGGTCACCGCCTTGGAACGGTCAATGCAAAGTATTGGGGGTTTAAACCTGGTTATAGAGCGCTCAACCTCACACTTGGCCCAGCAATATTCATAATACATTTAAGTGTAAATAAAATTTAACGTCATAGCATTGTAACTCAAATTAAACAATAATAAAAGGGAATTAAAACGCATTCAATTTAATTACTATTTAATTACTCAATTGCATTGAAGATACAAGAGTAACAGAATTACAACTTTTTGACGAACGATCAAATAAAACTATTAACAATTGTCAACTACAGTCCTTCTTTATAGAAAAGATTTTAGAATATAGAATCATAGAGTTAATATCTCAGATAATCATCGCGCAAATTCAGGAAGAAGCAGCAATAATGGGTGTAAAATTTCCATATTACATAGCTTGGTTGTTTATGTGACTGCTAAACAAATTAAAAATTATTAAATCAAACAAGAAACGCCTATCAGAGAGAAAATATTAATAAAATGGAACGTTATAAACCCAATGACCTATGCATGTAGATTACAACTGGGAAAGTCGGTCGTATGACGTCTCAAAATCCATAATGACATAATGACGTGAACAAATTCCAAGGGCAGTACTAAATAAAAATAGTAATGGGGCTGTGCTACTAATAAAACAAGTTTAGGTGATTTAATATTAAGAAGCAAATGAATAAAAATGGTAATTCCATTAAAGCTACATTATTGGAATCAAACAGTATATAGGTGTTTTGACAACTGAAGACAGAAATGATTTGATGTACGATTTGAGCACTAGTTAAGTGAATGAAGCAACTACTAATAATAAACAGTATATAGATGATCAAGATGCTGTTACTTAATATTATGCTAATAATTTAACTAAAAAAATTATTCGGGTTATGTTCCAATTTTGGAGGAGAATATTAGTAGAACTGGATTTGTAACAACTGCAAGTTCAGTTACTGATGATAAATTTAGAGCATATGGTGCATTTAATAGTCTTAACGATGATGGGTCTAATGGAAGCTGGGCTACACCTTCAAAAACTGGTTGGCTTCCAATTAAATGTCCTGAACCCGTGACAATTTGGAGAGAGGCGTTAAAAGCTAGAGCTATAGATGGTAAAACTATAACTGGATGGACTATTAGTGGAAGCCATCATGGAAAAGAATTTGAACCACTGTTGACATCTACAGCTAAATTGTTTGGATCTGTTAATGCTCCTTTGTTTTTCGATATTTCAACTACTAAAGCATGCCAGTATTATAGACTCGATATAACAGCAAGTTCTGGAGCCGGAGATCTTGGAGTTCTGATAAGAAAAATAAAAGGTATTTGGAACTTCTTGGTTTTGGAAAATGTGGTATGATTATTGACAAAGACGATGGAACGTCTACCTTATTAAAATTTAATAAAACGTTTAAAATACCAAAACCATACAGCGTCCAACTGCTTGATGAACTTCATCAAATGCTCTGGTCTAAAACGATGAGTTTGAAAAGATGGAAGCAGCCATTAAAGAGTCAATAAAACAGTGGAACAACGTTAAAAAACGGGATTAACTTAGGTTCATTGACAAATACGTGTTAAAATTAAAGTGTGATATGGAGGGAAAAAATATCGCAAAGGTGCTATTACCACGGCATTCTTACTCGGAATAGTCAAACCAAACGACATTGTTTACCAAGACTTGGAAATTAAACATATAAAAGGAGAATATTTTGCATAGACCTAAACGTTCGAAAAAGTCCTCCAGCCGCCCCGTCACGATAATAAGAAAATAATAAGAAAACTGAATTTTCATGGTAAAGGTGTTATTCGAAAGTTTTAATACTTTTTTTAAATTTATGGTTAAGGAAAGACCATTAATTTATAAAATTGTGGTTACTTCATGTTGACATGAAAGGAAAACTGCTTTAGTATATTTCTTTACTGAAGGGAAACGAAAGGGAAACAACCGGGAAACGACAGTGGCCCAGCCGCGCAATTTCTATACTACCTTCTAATGTTGTTACTTAAAGGTCAATTTCAAAGAAAATCCAAAGTCACTATATTTAAATCTATTTACATTGTAATATGAATAAATTATCGGGAAAATAACGTTTGCGTGTTGTGTTTAACCTGAAAAGGATGGTTTTGTCGACTTTTATGATCGTAACTCGCAAAGCGTTGATTCGCTTATCTCCCCTGTTCATCCCTGTTTTGTGACGTCACAGCTGAACAAGCATTTTCGCGTCCGCTTAGCGATAGTTCAGAATTCGGGTTTTATTTTTTTGTATTTATTTATATTTTCGTGAAATTGTTTTGACAGTAATAGGGAAAATGGTTATTTGTGCGGCCTTTGGCTGTAATCACGTTCTGGAAAAGATAATGTGATTTTTTTCCAGTTTTCGAATGACAAAAAACTGAGGAAGATTCGGTGCACTAAAATCGGTCGTGCTAGCCATGCAAATATTTACATACTATAGCAAATGCTGAATAATTTTAAAATTAACGAACATTAAAAACAGAAACAGATAATACGCTGATATATTTACTTCTGCGCGATTGTGTTAACATTTCGCCAGCTTCTCTGCATACTTAATACAATTACCATCGGATGTCATCTGTCAAAACAATGATAATTCCGTATTTGGCCGATTTCCATTTTTAACATTACATTCTGGTAAATATTGACGAAACGGTGCTTCAATTCATAAACACAAACTTTTTCCATTTTTTCTTAAGTATCAAACGAATTTCGGCATATGTTTCTTTTTAAAGATTTGATGAAATTTCGATGAAAAGTTTCGTAGTGAATTTCAACTAAAGTACCGGGGTATCTCGCGAATTATTTGCCACTGACAATTCCTTAGAATAAAATAAAAATCAAACACTCTGTATCGTTATCGTTACACTCTTTTAGTTCGTTCATTATTGAACAATTAAATTGAGTTGCATACATTTGTATTGTACTGTATACTGATTGCACAACAAAAAATATCGTGTACAATTCATATTCGTTTGCAAAGACCAATAAATAACCTTATTTATATTTAGATATCATAACATGTACACGTTGTTTCTGTATTGAAACATTGGTTTGTATTTAAATTGTCCAAACTATTTATACTTTTTGTCGTTTGTGTATGGTGTATGTTGGACGGTTGTCATTTGTTTTTAGAAATTATTTTGACAATACATATCGTTATTTTAAATGTTTTAAGCAAGTCTCATTCCGAGATCATATACGGGAATTCAATGTGTGAGCTACTTCGATATGTTTACTAATCTATAAAAAAAAAATCATTGTTTTAACAGACGGCATGTCCTTATCTAAAGTTTGTGTGTCTTAATGCACAGGATATTGGATGTTCAGGGCTTGATTGGGCAATAAAACAAAGGCGGTTTTCGGTAGAACGTTTGTACTGACCAACATAATATTTAATAGTGCAAGTGCTTATCTTACATCTAGGGATCAAAAACACGGGTCGAAGCCACTGTGTGCTCTTTTGGGCCATAAAACATAATCCCGATGGCTATTTTCAGTAGCACGCTAGGTCAGAAACTAACAAGCTAGAGTAATAAATTACAGAGATTTGATCTGAGAACTGCATGGAGTCTGAAATGAAACAAAATGCCGACTAATCAAAATGGTCGCAGCCTTATGTTTCAATTTAAAATTCGACATGTAGACATATATCATGCAATAATTAAAATCAATTATGGTTTCGTCGTGGCTACAAACTGAGAAAAGCATAAACAACACGAAATTATCACTAATCCAGGTGCGGGAGCTTACAGCTAGGTGCATGCACGGTTTCCTTTTATCATCAGCGTCTAAAAATACAACAAAACTGTCATGTGCATGGGTGTGAAATACATGTTGAAATTTGGAAAAGAATACATATTCCGTTTATATCTGCTTACAATCCCGACTGTATATTTGACGATAAAATTTCTAAACGGCTCGCTAACATATAACAATCAGAAGAGTGTTTCGGATTACAAATTGGTATTCTTATTGGGGAAGTCAACAAAACATTTATATTTGTAATA
The DNA here is from genome assembly GCF_020536995.1 of Dreissena polymorpha. Taxonomy (NCBI): domain Eukaryota; kingdom Metazoa; phylum Mollusca; class Bivalvia; order Myida; family Dreissenidae; genus Dreissena; species Dreissena polymorpha. The sequence goes on along the minus strand of NC_068355.1, from coordinate 119,702,598 downwards.
TATTTGTAATTAATTAAATATTAATTTGTTAAAAAGCTTTCCGTGTCGAAAAAATATTTTGATAATATAATGCATGAAAAGCACAGTTTCCAGGAGGATTACACCCGGTTGCTATCATCAGTAACTGACCACGATTGTATCGTGGAGCAGAAAACATAAGAATTTGTGCGGTATGTATAACAAAGCCATAACACTGCAATAAACCAATTAAATGATTGATTGATAGTGACATGGGGGTTATTAAGAGGCAATCAAATTACCTCTAATGATTATCACACGCGCATTTGTTTGCAAAAATTAGGATATTATGTTTTTCATTTTCGTCCATAAATAACGCTTCGGAAAAAAGTCGCGTTTTTTACCCCCCAAAAATACAAAAGTGTGTTTTCTGTCTTCTGAAATTTGTATTGAACTTTACATTTGCACTATGCATAAGTGGAAAAGATTACGAACTAGACCAAACATGGGCGATGAACAGTTAGAGTGGGTGCAAATGATTAGAATCATTGTTATAAGTTATGTGTTACAATAATACGATTTCTGTCACTTGCATTTATTTACAAAAAAAGAATAGATGATGAAAAATCTTAAAACGAACACTTTAAGGCTTTGCCCAGCCATTTTGGGAAAAGGAGTCTGGTCTAATTGGGATTTTGTAAATCGATTTTTAAATCGATAAAATGGCGTGCACTGTACATATACGGTCTAATTTCATATAGTTCATCTTCAGTATAATCAGATTCGTCAGGAAAGTCCATAATTTAACATAACAGTATTGAAGTAATAGCAATACAGATGATCGTCTCGGCATAAATAACGCTGTTAAAATATAGCGGATGTACACCTCTGACGTCACAGCAAGGGAGATAAGTCAGTTCAACTTTGAGAACAAGATGCGATATTGGAAGATTTTCCTGGTGATTGATGGCATAAGGCGTAACGCTAAATTGTTGCAAATAGTTTTAGTCCGCATCTCAAACGATAATCTTTAATATTATAAAGTTTCCAAAAGTGTTATTATTGACCTTTAACTTAAAAGTTATCCTCCATATTTAAAAAAATATATTTTACCTAGTATTTTCGTAACCGTATACGATGCTGCTCATGTTTATATTATTACTATGTTTATCTCTGTGACATATTTGATTGTGGAATATCTAGTGTTAGACGATGTACACTGTGAAAGTCTGAATAAATATGTCTTGTATTGTCTCTTCCATTAAACAATAGTATCTGATTGTAACGCCCATTGTTACCGGTATGGACAGTTTGCAAGTAACAGGTCTAGTGGAGATGAACAGTATGGCATTCAGAACAAAATATATCAATAATCACCATTCATGTCCTCGCAATCTGCAGTTTCTTTATGCCCCCGGATCGATAGATCGGGGGTATATTGTTTTTGTCCTGTCTGTCTGTCTGTCTGTCTGTCATTATGTCCCAAAACTTTAACCTTTGTTAAAGTTTGATAACTTTTGCAATATTAAATATACCAACTTGATATTTACCATACATGTGTATCTCATGTAGCTGCTCATTTTGAGTACTGAAAAGTCAAGTTCAATGTCATCCTTCAAGGTCAAAAATAGTTTTCATTTCTCCATTCAATCTCTTACTTACTTCTCGTGCAGCTGCACATTTTAAGTGGTGAGAGGTCAAGTTCAACCTTCAAGGTCAAAGGTCAAATATCATGTATTTTTCTTTCCTATCACTTTAACCTTCGTTAAAGTTTTATCATAGCTTTTAAACTATTGAACACAGCAACTTCATATTGGCATGCATGTGTATCTCGTGGAGCTGCACATTTTGAGTGGTGAAAGGTCAAGGTCAAAGTAATCATTCAAGGTCAAAGGTTAAAATTAAAAATAATAATTTATCCATTCAATCTCTTACTTACTTCCCGTGCAGCTGCACATTTTTAGTGGTGAAAGGTCAAGGTCAACCTTCAATGTCAAAGGTCAAATATCATTGTATTTTTCTTTCCTATAACTTTAACCTTCGTTAAAGTTGTATCATAACTTTTTTAATATTGAACACAGCAACTTCATATTTGGCATGCATGTGTATCTCGTGGAGCTGCACATTTTTAGTGGTGAAAGGTCAAGGTAATCCTTCGAAGTCAAAGGTCAAAAATATTTTTTTATTTTTTTTATTTCTCTTACTTACTTCTCGTGGAGCTGCACATTTTGAGTGGTGAAAGGTCAATGTCGAGGTCAACCTTCAAGGTCAAATGTCAAAAATTTAAAAACATTAATTTTCATTTCTCCATGCAATATCTTACTTACTTACAAACATGTTCTTACCAACATTGTCTTTTCTGTTCATATTTCAGCCTGACGTATCTACCTTGCCTATTTCAGTTTGCCTATCTGTCTTTCATTCTGTTTGTATGTCCAACAACTATAACTTTACTCATAACTTTTGCAATACTTAAGATAGCAACTTGATATTTGGCATCCATGTGTATCTCACAAGGCTGCACATTTTCAGTGGTGAAAGGTCAAGGTCATCCTTCAAGGTCAAAGGTGAAAAAATATTTATTGTTTTCATTAATAATTAAGATAGCAACTTGATATTTGGCATGCATGTGCATCTCATGGAGCTGCACATTTTGAGTGGTGAAAGGTCAAGGTCATCCTTCAAGGTCAAAGGTCAAAAAACAAAATCCAAGGGAAGTTATAAGCTTTAAAGGATGTTACATTCATATTTGTTATGCATTTGCATATAGACAACGCCTTTCCATACGCACACACATTTTTACCCATTTCACCTTGACCTACATGTTAGGGTCCGCGTTTAGGTTTCGAATACTGCGTTGAGGTTTCGAAAACTACTCGTAACTTCTATGTCGCTTCGGATGCAACCTTCATATTTCTATGTAAAGCCACAAAAGGGACATCATTTTTTGACGCATTATCTGCTTCCTCTCAAACCCACCTTAAATGATACAATTTAAATAAATTTGTAATAATATCGCCCTTCACCATTTCCATGTGCACAAAGATAAAACCGTGTACCGTAATAACTCTATGTTTTCGGACACTCTAAGTTTTCAGACACCCCGTTTTTTTTAGCAAAAATAATTTATTTTTCGTGACTCTTAATTTTCGGACATACGAGTTTTCGTCCATAATTAATGTCTCTAAGTTTTCGGACAGTATATTTTACAGCGCTATTTTACCAAATTTCGGTCCTGTTTTCGATAATTAATGACACTTCGATCATGGGGTTTTACAACCAGATTAGCATCATAAAACATGACAGGTGCATGCCTGAGGGCAACAGACCATTACATTTGCGTTATAGGGTAAATAACCTTGTAAACCGGTATGAATCAATGTTTTCGCCCGATAGGATAAGCGTTATGACAATTACCATGGGTAGTGCCAATTAACGTGAGTGAATCCTTTGTCTGTGGTTAAACCACGTGACCTATGTATCGGTCAGCTTAGCAATTAGTGACGTCACAGCAGAACTGTACTATTATCTACCGCAATGGTACTTCCCCTTCTCAGTAAAATAACTGACAAATACTTAACGCTTCAAAGTGTTATGCTCCCTATTGCAAGTTTTACGAACAATGGAAGGTGTAAGACAACAACTATCGGAAATGAACAAACAAAGAATCCATTGTTTGCTTTTTTGCGTTAATTACAGGTTCATACTAGCGAGTATCGGTACATCACATGCTCATCTTTGAACTCGTTGGTCAAAGTACAACCTTGTAGTAACGATCTGTCAAATAAATTAAGCATTTAAAATTATTTAAAATACAGTGCAAACACATATAACTGTAATTTATACTATACGGCATGGCATTTTACAAGCGCGTGCTATTATCCGTAGTCGTTGATACAATTGACGCTATTTCGGACACTTCAATTTTCGACTCTAAGTTTTCGGACACCTGTATTTTGTGAATATTTTCCGTATCTAAGTTTTCGGACACGAAAAAAATTAATTATTTTTAAGTTTCCGAAAACATAGAGTAATTACGGTATACCACACGTGCTTAAGCGTCTGATTGTCACTGATGAATGATTTTATCGTGAGTTTGCACAAAATGTTGTCAAATTATCACATAACACGTTTTAAATAAAAATCTTTACTCATACCTTAGATATTCAAGTTTGAAAAGTGTTGTGTCAGAAAAGTCTCCAAGTTTGTACTATAATATATAAGCTGTGAAAATAAATAGTTTTATTTTGTACTCCTTATCTTTGTATGCCCCCGGATCGAATGATCGGGGGCATATTGTTTTTGGCCTGTCTGTCTGTCTGTCTGTCATTCTGTGCCAAAACTTTAACCTTGGTTAAAGTTTTGCAATAACTTTTGCAATATTGAAGATAGAATCTTAATATTTGGCATGCATGTGTATCTCATCGAGCTGCACATGTTGATGGTGTAAGGCCAAGGTCATCCTTTAAGGTCAAAGGTAAAAAAAAACTAATCCAATGGAAGTAATAAGCTTTAACGGGAGATAATTATCTGTACCTACCAAATGATAAAAAGAAAATAAATAAATCAAAACGGCGCAGTATGGGGCATTGTGTTTCTGACAAACACATATCTTGTTTAGACAAGAAACATAAAAAATAATGTGTCTTTGGCTGACAAAGTAAAACCAATTACTAAAAATCTCTCACGAAAACCTATTGACCAATATCGATTGTTTAACATATTAATGTTAAACAAAACGCATAGGTATGCATTCTTTTTTTTCACTTGCCCAAATTATTATTTATAAAATACCTTTCATGTTTTTTTATGAAACTTCATATGTAACTGTTTATGATCAAACCTGAGATTTATGACATTTATGGATAGAAATCAGTACATCAGAATTTTCTACCATCAACCTTTTCAGATGCACTTAAAGTCGTTTAAGGTGATTAGTTCAATCCATTTGCAAAAGCGTTAGCTTTTAGCGTTAGCGAACCAATATCAAATTATGTATTTGCCTCGTGACTTCATTAATCAGTCGTTCATATAAATACATGGATTCGTGCGAGGATGCCAAAGGAAAGCTGAATGCGTTGTTTCCGACTCTACGACGCACGTTTAGATTTATTGCACTAAAAGTAACATTAAAACGTTGTTTTTTTATGCTGCAGTGTGTTCCATTGATTGTGTAAAGCGACTATGGAAACGGATAATATAAATACGACAAAGATTACATCGAATACCACAACTGAAGCTCTTTTGGTGTTAAAGGTTGACACATGGTCTGTGTACTTTGCGCTCTTTGTCGTTTGGATTCCGGGAATCATCTGCAACCTTATTGCACTCTTCTTCATCATCCGGGACATCAGAAAGAAAGTGTTTCCCGCCATTTTCCTGCTCCTTATTCTCATCTGCTGCGATCTGACAGCCGTCATTTACTCAGCAATAAATCATATTTTAATGCTTTTGTACAGGAGCGTTTTGTCATACCCACTGTGCGTTTTCTTGTCGTCAAATTATGTTTTCTTTAGAGTGGCGTCTGGGGTCATGAATCTGTTTATGGCAGTGGACAGGTACTTTGCGTTATGCAAGCCCTTCTACTACAAGATCCACGTGAATGTCCGTACGTGGAAAGTAGTCTGTCTGATCACCTGTGTTATCATGGTTTTCTATTGCTGTTTTCCGATTTTTGGATTGGGAGAAGTGATTCTAATACAAATGGACGACTATGCTGTTTGTGGGAATCTTGGTTATCGACACATTCAGGCATATCGTGTCATGGGGTTTATTTTTCCCTTCATCGGATATGTCTGTTCTGTAACAGTTGTCGTCTGCAACGTATTTGTCATCCGGGCGCTCATACATCTTAACAAGCGCGTGGCAAACGTCAGCACCTCATTCGAAGCAAACTCGGTGGAACTTTCTGGTGAAGAATCTGCGACCCCTAAGGTGACACCTTTCGAAGTGGCATTCGCAAAATTAATGACGTGTCTTGCTGCCGTATATCTTGTATGCGGAGTGCCGTATAATGTAAGTGATAATCTCAACATTATACATGACATCATTATGCGTGTCTTTTCTTATATTAACGAACTAAGTGATTTATTGCGAAAAGAAGTTTAGCGGGCCGATAAAATAGTTTAGTGCTCACTGGTTCCGGGCATTATTTAATGTCAGTGCCCGCTCAGCTAAGTGGTTTGTAACCTTCAAATAACATTTCCAAAATGTTTGTATTTTATTTCATTTATTTCGATAAACCTGTGTAATAATTATACTATTTATAAAATAAAAACACTTACTGGTAATACAAGTGTCTGTATTCACACAAAGAAAACTTTCTCCTGACTTGTTTTTTTTTTTGGAATCACCTATAAACGGGATGCAATAGTACAATACACAGTACATGTACCTGTCATGTTTATTTATATGTAAATGCATTCGATAATGTTAGACGTGTGCAGTGGGGCTTACACACAGATATTTTACAGTGTAACATTGATGTACATCGCAATTAAAAACGCATTGTCAACTGTCAATATGCTTTGTGTCACATGTGCACTAAAAGGATTCAAATCTTAAAAATCCACAGTGTTCTCTCAAATATGTAAATACAAAGATAAATTTAATACAGCGCCATACTTCTTTTCAGACCCTCGTGCTGGTCGAGCAATTTCCGGGGCCAGTTAATCGGAAAATATCTGGGGTGTTTAACCTTCTCATGGCGTTTATCTTCACGGTGGATCCTATCGTCTATATTCTGGTGCGCAAGACCAACTGCCAAAGAATAAGGACCATAGTTTGCAATTGTTTCTACTGAAAGAACATCCCTATAAAAACATTAAAAGAAAATTATCAATTGCAGATGTTCACTCAACTCTCAAAATCCGTTGCCAACGTTTTCGGTTCCGGTTGTTTTGATATGCACGGATTGATCATATTATCTGCATTCTGCTTCGCACAACAAATCGCCATCGACGCTGGGGCATTTTGTTCCCGAATTGCGATCAAAAGACAAGAACTGTAAAAAGATAAACGATTACAAAATAAGTAAGCCTAAGATTCACAAATTCTATATTTATAGCTATCATGAAAAAAATGTGGTTACTTTATATACTGAACAATTTAACAATAACACTATTTGTTGTATATGCTCTTGTCGCCTTTGTCGTTGTTGTGTGTGTTTGCTTGTCAATAAAAAATTGTAACTTATTAAGCGTAAATGGTAAATTATACGATTATTTATTTAAATTTAAATTCCTTTGTATCATTGTGAATTTAAAATATTCTATATGAATTTTGTAGATATTAGTGGACGAACTTAATGTTAAATACATTTATATGAATATATAGCGATACAAAAATCGGTGCTTCGATGAGAGTTCGTGCCAACCGGAAATTCGAGCCAAAAGAGTTCGAACAAATGGATTACGACTGTATATCCATAAGATAAAAAATAATAATGCAAAAACAATCGGGACCAATCGCTCATTTTAAATCGCATTTCTATGATGTTAAAATTAGGTCTTATCAATCAAACATTTTGTATTGGTATTGATACTATCTAATAAGTAGAGTTCTCAATACAATGTGTAAATATTTAGGAGTTATTGCGTTTTTTTTTGTCGTAAGTATCACGGCCATGCTATTAGTAATGCTAGGATTGACTTAAATAATACAAAGACTTTCAAATAACTCAAATAATACAAACTTCCGTGATGCTTAATTTTACAAACTTGCATGTTGTTTAATTGGACATTTACTTCAAAACAAAATCGGTGACCCTATGTTTTTATTTCATGTCCACATGGTATCTGTATTTATTATTTGCAGGCAAATGTGAAAAAATATTTATTGTTGCGAAAAAAGTCTCCAAATTAACCTCAAACCTTTTAAAGGTAGAAACACCAAACAGCAGAGACATTATCTGGATAGGAAGGAAAGTAACCAAGAATTAATGCAATATTATCAATGAAATATATTACATAAAGTTAAACATATACAATTATTAAATAGATGGCCATTGCCTTGGACCGGTTAATAAATAGTATCGCAGATGTACACTGGTTTGATGGCATGCACGACTACGCTTGGCCTAGACTTTATCTCAAAAGTACACTGTGTAAACACACATATAAGTCATAGCATCATTATTCAAATGGCATTAGCAATACACGCGAAAACACATTGTACATAAATGTACATAAATGCAATTTAAGAAATCTGATTCATCAGAGTAACATAATAAAAATGCGTATTGATGCACTGTGAAAAAAACACAATAAACGAAAATACGTATATTTAAAACTAGACTTGCAATTATTTATTTTCTCTTCGGTGAATTTACAATTCTAAGCCATTTCATTTTTTATCGAACGACGTTGTAGTGTGGTTTCATCTTTATTTATAATCCTTAACTGTTTTACGAGCTTTTATTTCATTAGTATCACATATAAGCTGTAAATAATTACTTAAAAGGTTTTAGCAATTTTCTCAGAGGTTCAAAGAGTTCAAAGAGTTTAAATATTTGTATTGCTTCTGAATCCAGTTAGTATTAGCCATTAACTTCCTTCTGAACCACTTAATAATACTGATTATAAACACGTGATCAATTGAACTAACTTTACTTTATTATTATTTTTGTTATACTTCTTGTGATTTATCAAGAAATATCTTTTAAAAAAGATATTCGGAGTAGATCCTTATTTTGAATGAATGTAGAACATTGACGTTTTTAAGTTATTAAAAATAGACTTAAATATTATTGTGTTATTTAATAGTCGCAAATTCACTGCATGACATGTTTGTGAATTAAGTGCACGTATATTAAACCACTAATAGTGTTCGTAGATACAAATTTTACTAGGTGAAATCACATCATATGTATCCTCACATGTTTCATCACGAATTTATATTATCATCATCGAAAAAAAATGGTATATTGATATCTGATTAAGACGCAGTTTTCTTTCTACATATTCAAAAAACACTGCTACATCCGCGTAATGCAAACATTGGTTTTATGGCATATGCACTCGAGCAGTCTGGTCAGGGGCTACGATTTCCGCTATAAAAAAAGCACACAACGTTTCAGGTATCTCCTGAGTAGCCTATTCATTATCCTTATCCTGACACAACATCGCAGATACGCACGATGAGCTGGGGCTACGCTGGCACACATTGCATAGTGTTCATTTTCGCATAACGAGGGTCTTTACAAATCTCATTGCGTATTTTAAATGGAACATCAAACCACGATACTTGGCAATAGAAAATTTAAGTCACATTTTGTTATTTATAGCAAACTGGCAAATAGCGGTAGCCTATTCTGGCTAGCATACCTCACTAATAAATTTAGACTGTTATTGTGTTGCTTTGTGCTTTATGCATTCTGTTTATTTGTTAAAATTGTTTGTTTCTTTGATGAATCGGCCATTAAAGAAAACTTGTTAAATTCATTTTAAAAGCTATTGGATTTTTATTGTTGTTATGGAATCTTTTGAATTTTGAGGACAAATTATTAAAGCAGAGACCAGAAAATATGTAATGATACGTCAAGCCAATTCCTGTATACAAATATAAGAAAAATGTTATTGACAAATTCTATTATAACCGACCTAGTATGCATAAATGTATTCTTTTGATAACAAAAACTAAAACCAAAGTCCTAAATAAACTAGCGATATTGTAAAAATGCTTTTAAAATGAGAACTGATAAATTGAATGCAAACGTTGAGTAATATGATGGCCTAAGTGCATTTTTAACACCTTTTTATGTAATATTTTGGTCACTTTCGAATTACTATGCATGTGCTTATTGCTTATATATTGTCAGTTTTGTATATGTAACGATGAACTGGAAATATTCAAGTTATATGAATAAACTTTCTGTTCTGTTCTGTATTAAAGCATTTAAACTTAGAGCCGATAATATATAGATTTATTTGAGAGTTAATTTTTTCCCATCACTGAAATTTTGTATATAATATCTAACTGAATTTTTTAATCAATTGCGGATTTTAAACATTCACTTAACTTTGTTAAAACAGAAAGAGCTTTGTCTTACATCATTCATTATTGCTGTATTGTTTGACGATTAGCTGTACATGCTTCAGGTCTATGTGCACCATTGAAAGGTTTCTAAGTTATTTCAATCGAATAAATCGAAGTCTCCATAAAGAACATACCCGACACTTAACATAACCTATTGCAAAGTAAAAACCAAAGCTTTAATAATTAATAATCATATTGTCCCATATACTTGACGTAGAACATATTTACAATAAATTCTTGTTCATGAAGAAGACACAGAACCAAGACTAAATAAGCGCATTTAGTTGGCAAATTCAATGAAAAACGATATGATACCTGTCGAAGAATTTCGAACATGTTTGGTATTTTTGTTATTCGTGGAATGCTGTAAATTAGTTTAAGTATTTAATTTAAATGTATAGGGATTGGAAAAATAATGTCTTAGAAACGTAATTTATAAAAACAACTAAAACAGTATTGCCATAAAATAAGTTTTGGTAACTAACATAATGATGCATTTCAAATCAAATCAAATCAATAATCTGTTTATTTAATTAGTTGATTTGCTGACTAAATAATCATTACTCGTTCAGTGCATACACAATCAGACCATTTGCGTAAAATTGAGTTTTTTTTAGTCTATAAGTAAATGGTTTGAATAGAAAATGGTATCAGTTCCTAAAGAGCTCAAGAGTATAACAAGACAGAGTTTAAAACAAAAACACATTGGGTTCGTACTATTGACCTTTGGATTAGAAAGCTATCGTCCTCGGGTATCGTAACAATTCTGTTACACTGTGCATTTTAAATTATATATAACTCATCCATGTAGTGTAACAACACAGAACGAACAAAATAGAATCACTCTAAATTACGCATTCCTTTCGCGTTTGTGGCGCTTATACTAGTATCGATATCTTATGATGATTACTCATAAGCAAACATTTATTTTCAACATAAGTCTACATCTTTAATGCTGTTTTGCTTCAAGATGTTTTGTATTCTTAATTTTTACAAACTTTCAAAACAAGTTGCAAAATAATCACCCCGAAAATGTGTGAATAAGTATCTTAAAACAAATTAAACAAAACAATACACTTGGAGACACTTCTAACGCATCACTTAATCATATCAATATAGCTCCCTTATTTTTGATCGGATTGTTTTGAAATTTGGACCAAGAATAATTCAACACATATCTGATAACTCCTGAAAATTTAATTGAAATTGAAAAACAACAAAATGTAAAACTTAACAAATTAAAAACGTCACTTCAAAAGTCAAATTCGCAAACTTGTACAACGTTATATAATAATAATAGGAAAATGAAACGCATAAACTTACACGTCTTAATAACTGACCGGCTTGCAACATGCCGATTAAGCAATTTCGCTCGTGAATATTCATACGAGCCATAATGTTTTTCTTAAATTAATGTTATGTTGTTCTTGAGTAAAAACTTACCTAGAATTATGAAATTGAAATTAAATTAGAATAAAATGTATATCGCCTTTTACTACACTTGGTGATTTTTCTAACGCAACACTTTTAAAACTTACATATCTCAGTAATGAGTAGATATTTTTATTTAAAATTGCAAATGTGATCATTTGACTACAGTATGTGCAAGCTAACAATAAAATCATTCATCCGTGACGATCGGACGCTTTTAACAAGTGTGAAAGGTAGCCTGTAAAATGTAAAGTGCGCGATTGCGTTCCTGAATATTCATACGAGCTATATTGTTTTGTAAATAAATTTTATGTTTTCCTTATTTTAGAACCCACCTAAATTAATTAAATTGAAATAAAACAAGAATTAATTCGCGTTTCAACATTTTCACGTGCAAAAATATAGAACCACACCTACCCCACGTGCTAATGCGTCCAATCGTCACGGATGAATGATTTTATCGTGAGCTTGCATAGAACTTAGTCAAATGATCGTATGTAAAATTTTAAATTAATATCTTTACTCGTAACTGAGATATTCAAGATTGAAAAGTGATGCGTTAGAAGTGTCTCCAAGTGTAGATTCTGTTTCAAACTCCAGATGAACTCATTCGTCACAACACAACAATCAGTCAGGGACGTGGCTGCTATAAGGCACAGACGGCCCGGGCCTACATTTTTTTAACATGAACAAATAAAAAGCTTCAACGTCGAAAAACGCATTAAAATGTTGACCCTGAGGGTGTGTGAGGTATTTGCATTTCATATTGACATGATCCTCAGATAATGGATTCCGGTCGTGTGTTTTAAAGAAATAGGACGCGAGCTATCAATTAAGGGGAGAAATCTCAAAAATATTGTTTGAAGGTACATCCAAGATTTATTCGGATTGACTATAGGTCTCGAATTATGGCTTGGTTATCGCCCAACTGTGCGTAAACGTCTGGACATATTTCTTTGAAGTAAATTTTGTTTGAAAGGTTATTCAATCGCCCATAAAATGAGCAATAGATGCTTTGGATTAAAGCTATTTTTGACATGTTTGCGGCCCGCGAAGACAGGTCTAAAATCTAGTTAATGACCTTGTTATGATTCCAATATCAGAGGGTGGGGATTTTTTTTTCATGGCTCTTTGTCAATTTTTCTCTCATTAAACATGATTTTATATATGTATTTGAATATATTGGGCTCCTAGGCCCATATACTATCCAGGGTACGTTACTTCCACCTGTGTAGAAAACATGCTGATCATATATTTGGAACAATCGCAAAAGTGTCAAATTAAAATATGCCGGCCAATCTTTTTTGTGATGTAAATACAAAAGATAAAACATAAACAACAAAAGAAATGAATAATGTTAGCACATTCATATTTGAACTACATGTATAATAAGAACTTTATTGTTTTGTTTTCTTACAATATTTATTTTTCTTTTGTAGGAATCATGAGACCAAAAACCAACACTCAAACTCGGAAAGCGAAGCAAGCGTACCCAGACGAGACGTCAGCAACACGAATGTCCAACGTGGATGTAATCTTGGATCAAAACAAAGATGAAATATTCAATAAAGTGAAATATGAATACAAAAACTCACATAATTTTTACTCATCACACAGTCCCAGTCGAAATGCTGTTGCTAGGTAAACAGTAGGAGTACGGTGGGATAGTGCGAGAAGAAGCGTGAGCAAGTTGTTACCTACTTATAGACTTGGACTCGACATGAAAGAAATTTAATCATGCAGATACCCCCTTTCTGTAGAATTCCTTGTTTTAGAGGGATTGCAATAAAGAAGCTTGAGTTGAGATAAAACAGACATTTAAATATATATTTATTTAAGTGCATAATGTGTGTTTTAATTTGTCCAGTATTAAATGTAATGGAAGCGCTGAATATTTACTTCAGTCAAATAAATGTTAATGTTATGTGTGTTTTGTCGCTTTTGTAAATCCGATCACAATTGCTGGCAAATTATTACTTAAAGCTTTGGCCATCATTGAGTCAAACATTGTTTGTATAACTCTTAAAATGTTCGAAAACTATCAAATTTTTCAACTGCCAATGACAAAAGATAATACTAAGTTTTATATATCGTGTTTAAGAGATAATTGAGAACTTTGGGATACAAGGAATGTTTAATATAACACAAACGCACATTTGACTTTGCTTTTTTTCGTGTGATTTGCTCCATTCAGTTAACGAACAACGAAGATTTTCTCCCTCTTTGTGAGAACCAATTACACGGAATTTGCATACATTTTGAACCGATTTGTTTTGTTTTCATTCATTTTGTTTCAGAAATGAACACTACGCAGTGTATGTTGTTTTTTATATTAATGAAACAATATTAAATGGAATCATTAAATCACATGTTAATCACAATCTAAATCACTATTGCTATACTATAATTGTAGCGCTAACAAAAAAAACTATAAAAATAAAGAAACGCAGCAAGTAAACATCGTGGTATAAACATATAATATTCAAATGTTAATTATGACTGAGATTTGATGATAAAGCTATTATCACAACTATTAAATCACGGGTAAATCGCAAATTAATCACAGACAGGTGAAACCATGTTATACACCAGCCGTAGTGCCTACAAAAAGTGCTGATATTTTTGTAGGTGGCTTTGCACACTCTGCAGACATGTGTTTTGTCTTCACTATGTGTTTTCAGATGTTCTCGCATATGCGCCCGGGTACTTGTCTTGTGCTCCTATATATCACACTCTATCTCGAGAGAGAGAGCTATATGACAATAACCAGTGTCTCTGTTATTGTCGTCTAGATGGAAATGCAGCCCCGCAACTTTTAAAGGGTAACATCCCAACGTGTGATCTTTCATGATAAACCAAATTGCGTCTGTGCTTATATACTGGCGCATATAGCACATATATATCGCGCTTCTGCCGTCAGGCTGTGTATCTGAAAACATCAATTGGGTTAAATCAAATACATATGCATTTTTTTATTCTGTATTCACCGTACTGTCACTATTAGAGTATTATAAGCATATGCATGTAATGTATGTGTCCTGTGTGTTTCCGTTTCAAATATTTCATCCACTTACCATATATAATTACAAGACAACGGGCATTACTTAATCTTCATGTTAAAGCAATTAAAATCAACGTTTACAACAGTACAGTTTAATCTTTGCAATGGCCTTAACAGTTTGAAGAACATGGACATAACCAACAGTAGGATCAATCGAAAGCCAAGTTAATTGCAACTCCTATCGATATATCACTTGTTTTGAATCTATGTGGGCACTGAGTATTGTTTTATCAAAACGTACATAAATTTGCTACTAACCAAATGTTACTAATATAATACTACCAAAATTACAAGTGCAAGTATAAGTCAGCATCTTTCACTTAAGTATACAACGATCAAAGAAACATGTGTTGATATGTTGCGTCAAATGTGCCATTTTATATCAATCAGTTCGTCTTAACGATAGTGGAGTAATTGTGGACTGTTCATCGAAATCAAAAAAATTAATTGAAACCAGACTCCAGAAGGGTGTGTCAGACAGTCGCCAGATTAAGTTGGGACTTTTTTTCAGACACATAAGTCTCTCTGTCAGATTCCGAGGCTTGTTTTTGTGAAAGTTTCACATTTTTATAGCACTTGTGCAAGACAGCATCGACGCTATTGTATTTGTTTTGTTTTATGTGTCGGATCAAGAAAATGTTCTGAAATTCAAATTATATTTTTCGTTTATTATGCCCCCTTTCGAAGAAAAGGGGGTGTATAGTTTTCGCACTGTCCGTCAGCCTGTCAGTCAGTCTGTCTGTCTGTCAGTCTGTCACACTTTTCGTGTCCGCTCTCTAATTCAAATAGTTTTCATCCGATCTTTACGAAACTTGGTCAGAAGTTATATCTAGACAATATCTAGGTCAAGTTCAAATATGGGTCATGCCGGGTCAAAAACTAGGTCACGGGGTCGAAAACAAATCCAAAGGAAGTAATAAGCTTTAAATGGACATAATTATCTGACCTGACAAATTATGTATTTTTGTTAAATAAATCAAATTGGCGCAGTAGGCGGCATTGTGTTTCTGACAAACACATCGTGGTTAAAGGTCAAGGTCATCCTTCAAGGTATTATGTCAAAAATAAAAATCCAAGGGAAGTTATAAGCTTTAAAGGGAGGTAATAATTCAATATTGAACATAGCAACTTGATATTTGGCATGCATGTGTATCTCATGGAGCTGCACATTTTGAGTGGTGAATCTACAGTTACGGTAGTGGCTTTTAAGTATTGGCTACTCAAAATAGAGATTTGTTAGAGACAATTATTTTAAAGGGAAGTAACTGTACATATTTTTTATTTTGATTATTTATAACTCATTTTTGACTGTCCACAGACCCCCCCCCCCCGGTTGGATTGGACAAAATCCAAGGGAAGTAATAAGCTTTAAAGGGAGATGATTTCTATTCCTGCCAAATGATAAATAGAAATTGTATTTCATAGCGGCGCAGAAGGGGGGCATTGTGTTTCTGACGCACACATCTCTTGTTAACTCGACAATAACATCGCTTCAGAAACGTAGTTTATAACAACTGGTCGTTTTAGCCGAATATCGACTTGTCGTGCTTGCCTTGAATTTCGTTGCTGGTCGTGTTAGCCAAATTGTTGGTGTACATTAGAAACGTCATAAGATGGTGTTTTAAGATATTTTTTCGGACAAAACACATTTTATATGGAATTATTCACGTTCGCATATATTAGTACACTGCAAAAATGAATATAAAACGGATATTTTGGAAGATTTAAAATGTGCTTGTCGTGCTTGCGTGCGTTGTAGCGTAATCACTAGGAATTTGCCTCGAATGATAGGTCAAACTACTCATCTGGTGTCAAATGTTTATATTACCGGGAATAGTGCTCAACTTTACCCATAGCCTGCGCTTTATTTCGTCAAAATAGAGTATATAATAGGATACTTACGTGGATTTGAAGTTTCTTAGCGGAGGCAATGTTTACAATTTTCTACTTGGCGTGCTAGCCAAAAGGATGTCACGGACCACGTGGTATGGCCAGACTGTATAACACCCCATGGAATAAACTAGCCTGTATCCCACCTTGTTGAATATACCTGTCGCGTGCACGGACTACTTTTTATTCTACAACTGAATATTTTTTTCATAAGAAATCTCTAGGGTCGAGAAAACTTAAGCTTTAAAATTATACGACCTTCTACCTTTTGATCTAGTCAAAGGACATAATTTTTCACCATCTGTATACTGAATCAGCTGATTGATAGCACATAAAATGACATACTTATTGCGTCATTTTCCAAAAATATGTGATGTCATCTTTTGGTGTACACGAAACTAATACGCGATGTCTGGGAATAAAACATTGAAGACGCGCATTTTTTCGTGTTAATGTATCCTGGATGTAATTATGAAAAAGTGCATATTCTATGGACTACATACCTCGGATGGAACTGGTGAGACGAAGGATTTAGATCTACATGTAGACATAGCTTGTTCTTGTTATTGATTTTCAGAACGTGCGTACCTATTTTGACGTAACATTGTGTTTGTAGAACATACTGATGGGAGTGTATTATGGTTCAGTAGTCTATTGGAATTGTTTTGCTTTTGGATGTAAGTAAACGTAAGGGTATTTTCCTTGATGAATACAATTTGTCTTTGTTATTTTATCAAAGAAAGTCTGTTCAGTAATAATAACCAGTTTGCAACAAGTGTTTCAAAGCTTAATAGAATTATAACGGATAATCTCATGTTTTGGTCACAAACTACAGGATGTGAAGGCTAGATCTAGACGCCATCAAAATTTGCAGCGTCCATGAAAAAATAAGGCGAGTATAGTTGTTTTGATAATTTATGTTTAGAACGACTCTGTGTGTAAATCTACATGTACATGTATGTTGATATCGACATCATTTTGTCAGGATCAATCGCCACCCTATTGGATTTTGATAATTTTCTTTCGAAAATAAAATGAATTATATTAAGCCAAATCTTTTTTACGGTCGTTATGTGTTACAATGTGCATGCTTCGTAAAATTGAATCGATGCATATGGTGATTTCTTTTCGTTTTACAGTTTGTGTGTTATATTTTTTAAGTCTATTTTGCGTACCAGAACAAATACATTCTATTTCACTACGCGTAGTTACATTCGTTAGATATAGATTTTAAGCGCTTTTAACAATGAATTAAAATTATTGTTAAGGTTAAATATCTATTTATGTTAAATGTCACGTTGAAAAAAATCAATGGGATAAAAATAAAACCAGGATTAACGTTGAATAGAGAGAAGTTTATGTTGCTAGGCTCAAACACCGAAAGCGTTCGCCAAGGCTCGCGCTCCCGGTGTTCTAAGCCTTGCAACATAAACTTCTCTCTATTCAACGCTAATCTAGTATTCTCTATATACATTGCACGTTTACATGCATCTCCGAAATCATATCGTGTCCATCATTATTGTTCATAATTATTGTCTTAAGAAATACATCTTGTAAAGTAAATTCTCTTGAGGAGTTTGGAAGGCTAGGGGTAAAACAAAAGCCAATGCTTATACGGCGGCACGTCTGTGACATGTGACAATGATATTGTAATGCCGGTCCGTCTGATGGCCGTCTGACGGTGCCAACATCACAATTTCCCTACTGAATAAAAAAAATAAAGACTGCATAAATTAAATATTGCTTTTTATTAACACAAAAGTCATTTATCAAGTTTTCTTATTATTTCTGTTTTTTGATGTTATTCGTTTCCTCGCCTTAAAGAAAAATCAAGTCATCTAACCTCGTTATCCATGACCTTTTCCAATGAGAGCCTAAACGCAACTGACCCAAACGATAGTTTGGCCCTATTTATACTCGTAGTAAGGTGACGTCATAAGCATGTTTTAATGAATGACGTCACATGACTAAGCAAATCTTCAATTAATGACATATGATTTAGCACAATTTCAATGAATGACGTCATATAATAGTACACATTCAAGATGGCGGAAAAGAGAAAATACCGCGAAATACTTGCGAGTTAAATGTAATTTATGACAAAGGTAATCATTATAATATGATGAATTAATAAATAATATGCAAAGAACTTATCAATATATCATTATATTGATTATAGTCGTATAACATTTAATAATTATAGAATAAACAATGATTTATTCGTGACATTGACAATCGTACTATGTGTACATCGTAACTTACTATTTAAAGGTAATAGTAGGCATTGACATAGGTCATAGCATTGCCCCCTCCTATAGGAATTGGTCCCCAATTAGAAGTTTGAAAGTATTATTTGTATGGTAGTATGTAACCGAACCTGTTCTTTAATTTTCCATCTTAGAGTTAATTACTCTACTTTTACTTCCGTTTTCGGCATTTCCGTTTTACAAATTTAAAGAAAATGGCGACAGCATTTTCAGATGAAACTTATCCATTGAAATCCGGCTATTTGAAGAATGATTTTCTCATCAATTATCATCAAAAACGAATAGTAAGTACACAATCTATTTTCTGCAATGCTTTTTGTATGCAATATAACCAATAATCAACACATTTCTTTGTTTGAAATAACTTAGTTCATAACGAAAACACAACACACATTCACAATCAACATTCATTCACCATTATCCAATTAATCAGAAGGTAATTCATTCATAGCATTTCCACTTATTCCTACATCGAATTTTATCCTTATGTAAGCAATTATTTCATAAATACTTTTCAAGATATAAATACAATAATGAATAGCATGTGAACATAAACACAAGTCGCGTGACCATGAAGATAAATACTAAACATTTTAAGAAGTACTGTCGACGTTTGTGACAGATGAATTAGAACTATTTGGATACATTAATAATATTATAAATATTATGGCATACCAAAAGTTTGTGAAACGTTTTCTACCAAAGCATTTGCTACAGTAACCGTTTCTATATTTGGTAATAGAACACATTCTTTCCATTTTGTAAACTGATTAACGACAACCATCAAATATTTATTTCCTTTTTTTCGTAAATGCAAAAGGACCAACAAAATCTATAGAAATTCTTTCCCATTTGGCACTACAATTGAACTGTTTCATTGGGGCTTTATTTTTCATTTGAGGAGACTTCCTACTTGCACAAATTGTACATTTCTCTACGCAATCCTATCCAGAAAAACCTCTTTTTGATATTTTGTAAAGTTTTTCTTGACACCTAAATGTCCTTCAGTAACACTATCGTGTAACTGATATAAAATGAATTCCTTGAGACTATTAGGAATAACTATTTGCGAATCAAACAAACTACTATCCTCGTGTTCCCATTTTCTGTACAACACCTCATTTTCTAAGAACAATGAATCCCATCTGTACCACAAATACTTAACATCAGGGCATTTATCACTAACATCATTCCAATCTGGTTTAATTCCACTTTCTAACCAGTCTCTTACTACACAGTATATAGAGTCTTCCTTTTGTAGCCTTGTCAATTCCTTTAGATCTAAATTCTTTAAGTCAATAGAATTTAATTTGTCATTGACTGAATCCTCTGGATTTGATTCAGTATGACAACTAGTTTCACTTGCAATACAATTACTACTACTTTCTACTGGGGTGACATTTACACTGCACACCTTGGAATCGGTTTTCTTGCAATATGTGTTATCAATACACTCTGGTGATTTAATCAGCTGTAAATTTGATAAATCCTGCATTGCAATAACACTGCATGAATTTTGTTTATAGTTGTCAGGGAGTTCTACTCTCTTTTGTATCTTAACCTGTTCTAAACCTGACTTTGGTGTAACTATGGGGTGTATCTCTGACCCAGAACTGGTCTCTTTATCACCAGAACTTGGTTCCATAACATTCCTTACAAACAAAGCACAAATACAAACAACCGTCATAATCAATGGATCCATCAAAATGAGCAAACACAATATTACCAATATGAGTGGCAACAACTTTGTCTCACTAAAAGACTTAACGCTATGCAAAACGAACTCGTTAGTCTTTGAATCTGTAGAACTCTTAGTCCCATTAGGGTTTACATTAGTCACATTTGGGTATAAATGTGTGCTAATTCTAGCACAAGTCTTGTTTTGTTCCATAAACTTTGATTCAATTCTCTCACAGTCCAAACAATTACTCTCATAACAAGGTCTAAGACTTAGTGCATCACAATTTGAGTGCAATTTCCCTGGCCGGTAAACAATTTTGTAATTGTAATTTGAAAGAACATTTAACCAGCGACATAGCTGTCCATCTAAGTCCTTGAAATTCATTAACCATTTCAGACTTTCAGACTCTGTTGCTCTGGTATCTTCAATACCATTGAGTAATTAAATGGTAATTAAATTGAATGCGTTTCAATTCCCTTTTATTATTGTTTAATTTTCAGTAACAATGCTATGAGGTTAAATTTTATTTACACGTACATGTATAATGAATAATATATTCTTATTTGTGTTTATGTTGTTTTGTATTGTGCTGTATTGTCATGTTTTGTACTGTTTTGGCAATCGGTCACTTGCCTTAAATAAACGACCTACTAATTGTTTATAATAATAATTCAATACTACTTCTTTATATTGATGAAAAGTCAAAATACCTCATTTGTTTTAACACTGAGTTTGGAAGATATAGATACCACAGGTTACCATTTGATCTTAGTATGAGTGGTGATGAGTATATTTGTAAAATGGACCAATGTTTTGAAGGTCTAGATGGTGTCGTAAGCATTCTGGATGTGAATGTGAGTGGAAAATCGAGGAAAGATCATGACAAAACTTTACTAGCAGTGTAAGCAAGAGCTCGTTAGAAGTGTGTTATTTTTAAAGATGAGAAAATAGAAGTAGGTGTCACAGAAGTTCAGTATTTTGGACACATACTTTACTTCTGAAGGTCTGAAGCCCGATTCAGGAAAGGTCGCTGCGATCACAGAAATGTCACCTCCATTAAACAAGGGAGAATTGCAAACATGTATGGGCATGGTCAATTATCTCTCTAAGTTTGCTCCTTAACTAACTGAGATAACAAGTCCTCTGAGAGAATTCTTGCAAACAAATGTGGCATTCTCCTGGTTAGAACCACAGCAGCAAGCATTTACCAAAGTGAAGGATTTGTTGACAAAGCCAGGTCTAATCTTGGGGTATTATGATCACAAGAAACCTCTTGTTTTGCAAACAGATAGCTCTAAAATAGGTCTTGGGGCTACTCTCTTGCAGATAGGTCGACCAATTGCTTATGCAAGCAAATCACTCACCTCAAGTCAACTGAACTATGCAATGATTGAGTTAGAGTGTTTAGGAATTATGTTTGGTCTAAAACGATTTCACCGATGGGTCTGTGGTTGACATGTTACCGTAGAAACAGACCACCTGTCACTTGTTCCTATCTTAAGGAAGCCGCTTCACAGCGCTCCTGTGCGTTTGCAGCGCATGTTCTTATTGCAAATGCAGCCGCCATACAACATTGGAGTAAAGTATCGTCCGGTTAGAAATATTCCCGTTCGAGATACATTGTCTAGGTAACAACTGTTGGATACTTTCCAAGAATAATCCTGAAAAGCTGACATTCAGGTTAATATGGTAATGTCAAATGTACCAGTGAGTGACAGAAAAATGCTAGAAATTAGGCATCAAACTGCCAAAGAAGCGCAACTGGTCACACTGAAACAAACAATTTTGTCAGGTTGGCCTAATCGCAAGAGTCAATGTCCTTCCACATTAACAGATTTCTGGTTTTACAGAGATTAATTAACCATCAGTGATGGTATAATCATGAAAGGTCATACAAATTGGGACTGCCATCGTTAAAAAAAACATGTTTGAACTTGTTCATATGGTTCACATGGGAGTAGAAAAATGCTTGAATAGAGCACGAACCGTGATGTTTTGGCCTCGTATTTCGAGTGATATCAAACAGCTGGTGCTCATTTGTTCTGTCTGTTTTAGCATCGCAGTTCAAATGCGAAAGAACCCCTTATTTCACATGACATACCAGAGTATCCGTGGCAAATGGTTGCTACACGTTTGTTTTCATAAAATGGCAAGAACTAAATAGTTGTAGTTGATTACTACTCGCATTACTTTGAGGTCAAATAATTGCCAAATCTGCGAAGTGAAACAATTATCAATCGCATGAAATGTATATTTGCTAGAATGTGCATCACATAAATTGTTATTTCTGACAATGGGCCGTGTTACAGCAGTGCTGAATTTGCAAATGTTGCAAAGCAATATGATTTCAGTCACAGGACATCCAGTCCACATCATCCTTCGGGAAATGGTTTTGCAGAAGTGTATGTTAAAATCTGTAAAAAGATTTTATCAAAAGCAAAAGCTTCGAAAACCGATCCAATGCTAAGCATACTTGAGTACAGAGTCACCCAAATGGAATGTGGTTACAGTCCTTCTGGTCTTCTTAGAGCAGACAGCTTAGATCAATTATTTCCACTGCTAGGTCAAACGTGCTACCCAGAAACGATTCTCCTGAGATAGTTAGAGAAAGGTTATCTTTTCTATAACAAAAAGCAAAATCTATTATGACAAGATCGCGAAATCACTCCCTCTACTTGATATAGGAAAGTCGGCAAGAATTCAGAGCCAAGACCTAAAATGGAAACATGCTGTTGTTACTGATAAACACAATTATAAATCGTATTCTGTACAAACCCCAGATGGAGACTCTTACAGGCCTAACAGGTGTCATCTTCTAAAAACTAATGAGAATTTCCCGGAAACACCATATTTTGATTTCCAGTCTATGGTTGATGAGGAAAGTACTTTTGAAAATAATGCTCAACTGCAAGAGAACGTGCAACAAAATTATCCAAACGCCCAGCCAAAGATTGAAAACCAGCGGCTAGTCTGCACTACACGTTATGGTCGACAGGTCAGGCCGAAAGTTATAATTGACTTGTGAAGACATAGCAGACCTCGTTAGTGAGTTTATTTAATCTATGCTTTATCTGTTCCACGGGCGGAAGTGTGAAACAACTGTGACATTTCTAATTGTTCTCCCCTAAAAGCGTCATTGTTTTATCTGATAAGCATTGTTAATTGCATGGATATAAATTTTCCAAGAATTTCATTCAAGTAATAGTATTCCGTTAAAGCAACAGTTTCACGTTTACTGTTAAGTGCGCTTGTACAAGTTAGATGCGTTGTGTTTTACATTTTGGAATGTATGTGATTTAAAAGGTGGAGATGTTCTTATATTAAAGAGTTTACCATGTTTAAGTCACGTTACGTTCATAGCTGACTGAACCTATAAAACATGCATATACTGGAGCTCTGGGCTTCCTCTCATACCAGGTTTCATCGTGTTAAATCTATTGTATTCATATACTATTATATTGGTGCTTATTAAAAGTAGTTTAACACTTCAGTGTCGTTCTTTATTAACACCAACGGACAGATTACAAAACAACCACATGGCATATTAGGTTTATAGCAAAATTGTATGTCCTAAACAAGTGAAATAAATGGTATTTAAGTATTTCATTACGACGCAATTTTCTTTCCACGCATTCTAAACATACATTTATGGGTTTGTTTTCAGTGCGTTTTCTAAATGAAAAAAAAAAACGTCATCATTCTGTAACACGTTGTTTATTTTTAATGTACACAACAATTTAGCAATAAATGAAATCAGTTATTTTTGCAGTAAATCGAATTTTTCCATTACAATAGCCAGGTGTCTGTGTATTGAGCTGATAAGGATCACCACAGCAGGTTGCTAATACACAGTGTAGACTTCCCCTGTTTTAATATAGTATTTGTTATTTACCTGATTGGAATAAATGAAGTGTATTCAATCGGGTCTGCTGGCGTTATGTTTAAGGTCATTTAAGGTGAAAAGCTTGGTCAAACAGCTATGCCGAAAAAAGAAATGTATTTCATCTGAAAAAAGAAACACATTTAAAACCGAATACACCCCTATAAGACCACATCCAGAGCCAAACCAATGATTGCTTGTACATAAATCATTCATCCGTGAAGATCGGACTCTTTATCACGTAGGGTGGGTCGCATGAAATTTGCCAAATTGCGTGGCTGCGCATCTACATATTCATATGAGCCATACATTTTTAAAATTTATTTGATGTTTTCCTGGTGTACGAACCCACGTTAAATGACGAAATTGAAATAAATTTATAATAATATTGCGTTTCACCATGTCCACGTCTAAACAAAACTATACATACCCCAAGTGACAAAGCGTCCAATCGTCACGGATGAATGATCTTACCGTGAGCTTGCTCAGAATATAAAACAAATGATCACATTAACAATTTTAAGTCAAAATCTTATCTTATAGCAGAGATATTCAAGTTTGAAAAGTGTTGCGTTATAAAAGTCTCCAAGTGTATAGGCACGATGGAACAAGATTCATAAGTCAATATAATGTATTTCCATTCAAATAAACTTCAACAACTTCACATTTAAATACATATTGATATAGCTATTGCTTATAATTTTGTATAGGTAACGCATCTACCCATTGCGCTTTTGGTACTATTACCGAAAGCGCGCGCTCTTGGTAAAAACTAGAACTAAAAGACGTCAATGTGTCTTGGTTTTTTCTTGAGTTTCTTGTCGACAAGACATTGAGGTGTATGCTAATAAGTCAATATAATTGACTCTGAGTATCCAATATATCCAATATTAAAGTGATATTATGGGCATCTCACAGTTTATAGGTGTCTATCGCAAGCGTTGTTTATTTTTGGTGTTTTCACTTCATATACACTTATATTTGTTAATGCAGCATCAACATACTTAAACAATATCCCGGAAAAAGAAAAATAATGCATTTGAATATCAACAGTACTTTCGTTTGACGACTGATACGCATTTACAATGTGAACCTAAATTTAGTTTTAGTGCAGATTCGTTTATACGACACAAAGACACACTTTTGTTTTACGGATCATTTCGGCTTACAGGACTGGGTGAGTAACGTAAAATATCGAATACAAAATATATTTTTATAAACAACTGGTAGCAAGATGAGGTGCAGATAAATGGTCAGTAACCACATTTTAACTTGCTCTTTTGACCTGTTAATTCTTTTTAGCTCAATTAAACAGTGAAAAATGCCCATAATATCACTTTAATTATCCTATTGATTATTGCTCAATGAATATTAAAATTACAAAACAACAAAATTACAGTCTACATTTAGAATAAATGTAGGATGATCAATTAGTTAAACAAATGTTATCAATAACATAATCATAGAATGTTATTCATCCAATATCCTTAAAACATATTGCTCAAAACTCTATTTTACTATACAACATTAGGCATTTTTACTTATGGCATTTTTACCTCTGGCATTTTCACCACTTTAGTTCTGGCATTTTTAGCTCTGGCATTTTACCTATGGCATTTTTACCTCTGACATTAAAGATACCTCTTGCATTGTTTACCGCTCATAAACTCCACATAAGTAAAGTAAACAAGTTTGAGATTTAAACATCTTAAAAAATAAATTTTACACTAATGCAATAAATTGTAAAAAATACAGTTTTGTATTTAATTCGTTTTGCTCAGCCAACTGAACTAATGTGTGTCATTCAAATTGTAAACGGATCACATTGCCGATCGTACAACAGCCACACGTATCCAATACGGTTTCGCGGTCTTATTAGCGGGTAGTGAAGCTCCTGATCAGCATATGCGTATATGCAGGTTGGTTTGTGTTATTTATGATAGAGAAAGGAAGCCACATACGAATAGATAAATAGCACATATAAAGAGGATATTTGTTCATGTCAGTGTAAGATCGTTTGTTATTTCACGAGTGATCATAGAAACAAGGGCTGTTTGTAAAACATGCATGCCCCCATTATGGGCTCTCCGTTGTAGTGACAGCCATTGTGTGAATATGTTTTTGTCACTGTGACCTTGACCTTTGAACTAGTGACCTGAAAATCTATAGGGGTCATCTGCCAGTCATGATCAATGTACCTATGAAGTTTCATGATCATTGCCATAAGTGTTCTTGAGTTATCATCCAGAAACCATTTTACTATTTCGGGTCACCGTGACCTTGACCTTTGACCTAGTGACCTGAAAATCAATAGGGTCATCTGCCAGTCATGATCAATGTACCTATGAAGTTTCATGATCCTAGCCATAAGCCTTCTTGAGTTATCATCCGGAAACCATTTTACTATTTCGGGTCACCATGACCTTGACCTATGACCTAGTGACCTCAAAATCAATAGGGGTCATCTGTGAGTCATCATCAATGAACCTATGAAGTTTTATGATCGTAGCCATTAGCTTTCTTGAGTTATCATCCGGAAACCATTTTACTATTTCAGGTCACCGTGACCTTGACCTTTGATATAGTGACCTGAAAATCAATAGGGGTCAACTGCGAGTCATGATCAATCAACCTATTAAGTTTCATGATCCTAGGCATAAGCGTTCTTGAGATATCATCCGGAAACCATTTTTACTATTTCGGGTCACGGTGATCTTGACCTTTGACCTTGTGACCTGAAAATCAATATGGGTCATCTGCGAGTAATGATCAATGTACCTTTGAAGTTTCATGATCCTAGGCTTAAGCGTTCTTGAGTTATCATCCGGAAACCATTTTACTATTTCCGGTCACTGTGACCTTGACCTTTGACCTAGTGACCTGAAAATCAATAGGAGTCATCTGCGAGTCATGATCAATCTACCTATCAAGTTTCATGATCCTAGGCCTAAGCGTTCTTTAGTTATCATCCGGAAACCATTTTACTATGTGGGGTCACTGTGACCTTGACCTTTGACCTAGTGACCTCAAAATCAATAGGGGTCATCTACGAGTCATGATCAATGTACCTATGAAGTTTCATGATCCTAGGCCCAAGCGTTCTTGAGTTATCATCCGGAAACGACCTGGTGGACGGACCGACAGACCGACATACTGACAGACCGACATGAGCAAAGCAATATACCCCCTCTTCTTCGAAGGGGGGCATAAATATTATTTTTCAATGATCACGAGTGAAATAACAAACGATCTTACACTGACATCAACTAATTTTGTGTTTCTTTTATGCCCCTTTTTCAAGAAAATAATTAATAGCTGTTTCCCTTTCGCAGAAAAGTTACCCTTTCTCGGAGTTTCTCCCGTGATGTGCCTCAATACATTTCAAAACACAAAATGACGTCATTAGTGTGACGAAATGACGTCATTATACATGTACCATCAAAATTCCTCAGTTAAAATCTTTTACTATTTAAATAAACAGTGAAAAAGCATTAAATAAAAAGAAAATTTGTTGGATTCGGTGGAATGTCGAATTTAATTCACTCGTGATCATAGAAAATATACATAAAATTATTTATGATAATCTAAAAACAGAAAAAGAAGTTCCGAAAAAGTGTTAGGTATAAAAGAACCTGCCCTTATTTGGATTTCATAGCACATCTGTTCTTTTTCTGTTTGTGTGTGTGTGGGGGTGGCGGGATTGATACCATTTTATGAGGACTTGAGATCTAAAGTTTAAAAGAACTCAAACCTTATTTGGAATCGCACAATTAAATAATTCGTTCCGCGAATAGTTAGTTACAATATCGAATAGTTAATAGTTAAAAATATTTGATATATCAAAGATAATTTACACAGTCTGCAGTGATTTTGTAAGATTAGCCAGTAAATTTTCCAAAACATTGAATCGCATCACGTAATCGTTCGATTACACGTCAAGCGCATATTGCCATAATGATGTGACTCGCATTAACTGCATTTTGTTACATGACAAATAGGGCAAGTCCGTCCTCTTTCCTTTAATGTCAATCTATCCGTATAACAACGTGGAATGTAATACTAAACAACAACGCCATACGTGAATTCAAGTCCAATCTAATATCTAATACAATTCATTTTTCCAAAATAAACAAATACAGTCTGATAGCTACATGATTGGATCTTTATTGATCCGTTCACCTATATATCTAAGCGAAGAGTGTCCTATTCCGACCAAACATCCACATTTTACTGACAGGTTAATTTGCATAAAACTAAATTATAATTTTGATTGGTCATTAGTGTCCGTTGATTGGCTAAATCGCTAAATTTACTTATTCAATGATGCGGGAAACGTGTAGACAACATTATTTGCATTCGACCGATGTTATAGATGACTGACTCAGATTATAACGCTTGAGGCATCCAAATGGCACTTATTGTTAGCACCTTTGGTCAGTTTGACGGACCTTATGGATTGTCGGACTTGATTATAATTTACTACTGCAATTAATTATTACCGCTATCACATATTTTATCTGATTTGACATTCTTTGAAAGTTCAATTTACTAATATATAACACTTTAATAACGAATGTAAAGGTTTTTGCAAAATATTTTAAGCACATTTCAATTATTTTATCATGAATTCATGTTTTTATATTTAGACATATATATGTTTAATACTGAAAATGTACCCTTGATTGCCTTAAACTAAATCGGAATTTCTGAATCTTGTTAGCCATCAGTTTAAGGGGATGTCATTGCAATCTTCAATTCATAATATTGTGAGAAAGGATCATTGAACAATCATACATATATGAGCATGTTCAATAAATATGTAGCACGAGAATGGAGACTGAAAACATACATGCATTGATCTGAACACGAGAGAAATTATTTAGTAATATATTAAAAGATAAACTCTTTGGGCAGAACTATGTGTTGTACGAGCACTCAATTAATTGTACTTTGAAACAATCTGTTCAAGGGAATTATAAAATATTTTCTTATTATGACAAATGTCATCAAATGATTTTACTCCAAAACCCTTATAATTGTAATAGATTAAATGCGTTATAGTAGCGAAAAAACACAAGAAGATGTAACATCCTTTTAAAGTTGTTTGAGTAGCAAAACAATAGCATTGCTGGCTTAAATTTAATAATTTTCTGTTTATAGAATGGCAAAGTCAAAGCCGAACGAATGCGGGACTACATGAAGAGAAAGGAACAGCTTTTGAGTGACACCTGATTGAAAAGGAAACACCAGAGAAAAGAACCTTATTTTGTCAAAATCGTGTATTTAGATAGTTCTATTCAAATACACGGTTTAGATGTAGACAGAGAAAGAGAAAGTAAACAAAAAACGAACTTAAAAATTCGTTTTTATTTTAGGAATATGTGCTCTCCAGTTGCCTATACTTTAAATCAGATGTTTTTGCCTGAATTTATGCCTTAGCACATTCACCTAAATTTAATAGACAAAATCTCTGTAAATTGCTTGAAGACTTAAAATCTAAATTCGTCATAGTTCCTGTTTATAAGGCTGCTAATAATGTTATAATAATATGACGAGTGTTTTATGTTCAAACTATTTCACAAGAACTTTCACAAACTAAATCATATTGTGATTACAATAAGCAACCTAATGAAATTATTGCCGACCATATTGCCGAATGCAAAATGTTTAAATGTAATAGTCAATATTACTGACAAGAAATTGCCATCACTTTACTGGAAACCTAAATTACATAAAACGCCATATAAAAGTCGTTTTATCGCTAATTCTGTTTCTTGTACCACCAAGCAATTATCAGTGTATCTTACATCTGCATTGAGTGCTATTAGATATCATATAGCTAAATATTGTAATAAAGTTTATGAAAATAGTAATATTAACCTATTTTGGTCAATAAAAAACTCCTTAGAAGTTATTGATAAAATTGAAAAGAAAAAATATAAGGTGTCACAAGTAAGCACTTATGATTTTTCTACACTATATAGAACGTTTCGTCACGCTTTAATAAAATCCAAACTTGTTTCTTTGAATGAAAAAACATACCTAGCTTTAAACACTAAAACAGTTTTTTTTACTAATCAGATATTAGATAAATACATCATTTGGACTGGTCTTGACTTTTGTGCAGTACTTACTTTTCTTCTGGATAACTTGTTTGTTGAATTTAATGGTAAAATATTTAAACAAATTATTGGCGTTCCTATGGGCACTAATTGTGCGCCACTTATAGATGATCTTTTTTATATTGTTATGAAAGCGAATTTATGTTAGAATTATCTAAAACTAAACAAGTAGATTTGATTCAATGTGTTATCCTTACTAGTAGGTACATTGATGACATACTTAATTTAGATAATCCATTATTTGAACAATATATTCACAAAATCTACCCTAACGAACTAGTCTGAAATAGATCGTCTCAATCCAATACAGATGCTGCGTATTTAGACTAACATCTAACTATTAATAATAATATGATTAAAACTAGTTTATACGACAAACGGGACGACTTTAACTTTGAAATTGTGAATTTTCCGTTCCTAGATGGCAACATCCCTAAAGGTCCTTCCTATGGTATTTACATTTCGCAGTTGGTACGTTATGTCAGAGCATGTTCATGTATTAAAGATTTTAATGATCGTAATCTTATATTAACAAAGAAATTACTAAAACAAGACTTTTTTGTATCATAACCTAAGAAGTAAATTCGCTAGATTTCACTCTAAGTATAGTGATTTAATTTCAAAATATAATGTTTCTTTAAAATGGCATTTAAATAATGGAATTTCCCATCCATCATTTTATGGAGATGTTTTGAAACGTGTCCGAAAATTAAAATATGTTAAACAAAATGTTCATATTAAACTTTTCAATTTAATTAACTCGTTTTTATCAAAAGGATATGATGCTGATGTACTTAAAAACACGTGCTTGATGGTTTTTGATTCATTATATCTTTCTTCTCTTAAATTTTGGAATCATTAATGATATTATGGGCATTTTTCACATTTGAGCATAATTGTGTCTTTGTGTCGTTTGCACAATTCTGCATGAAAACTACATTTAGACTCACATCTTACATCAAATCATTTCTGTCGTCAGTTGTCAAAACACCTATATACTGTTTGATTCCAATAATGTCGCTTTAATGGAATAACCATTTTTATACATTTGATTCTTAATATTGAATCACCTAAACTTGTTTTATTAGTTGTTCAATTTTGCAGTACCGCCCCATTAATATTTTTATTTTTACTTTAAAGTACTGCCCCTGGATTTTGTTCACGTCAATGTGTCTTCGTTTTTGTCAATTACGTCATAACTCTTTCTCTGTTCCTGGGTACATTGATTTTTGTGACGTCATACGATCAACCTTCCCAGTTGTAATCTACATGCATAGGTCATTGGGTTTATAATTTTATTTTTATTTTCTCTGTGACAGGCGTTTCTTGTTTGATTTATTTTTTAGCAGTACATAAACAACCAAGCAATGTAATATGGAACTTTTACACCCATTATTGCTGCTTCTTCCTGTATTTGTGCGACGATGATCTGAAATATAAACTGAATGATGCTATATTTTAAAATCTTTTTCTATAAAGAAGGAATGTAGTTGACATTTGTTCATAGTTTCATTCCATCGTTCCTCAAAAAGTTGTAACTCTGTTGCTCTGGTATCATCAATACCATTGAGTAATTAAATGGTAATTAATTGAATGCGTTTTAATTCCCTTTTATTATTGTTTAATTTGAATTACAATGCTATGAGGTTAAATTTTATTTACACTTAAATGTATTATGAATATTGCTAGGCCAAGTGTGAGGTTGAGCGCTCCAAAACCGGTTTAAACCCACAATGCTTTGCATTGACCGTTCCAAGGCGGTGACCCCAGCTTTATTCTTATTTGTGTTTATGTTGTTTTGTATTGTGCTGTTTTGTACTGTTTGGGCAATCGGTCACTTGCCTTAAATAAAGGACCTACTAATTGTTTATAATATTAATTCAATACTACTCCAGCAGCTGGAGTTTCACTTCTTTATATTATATATCAACAAAGTCAATCACTTGAATAAGCGTGTTTATTC
The DNA here is from genome assembly GCF_020536995.1 of Dreissena polymorpha. NCBI lineage: Eukaryota > Metazoa > Mollusca > Bivalvia > Myida > Dreissenidae > Dreissena > Dreissena polymorpha. Next base: position 119,670,310 of record NC_068355.1, on the reverse strand, counting down.
ATCATAAAAAGCACATATTCAACATTTAATATAAGCACAGCGGCTGGCGTTGACCGCTAAATAAATATGAAATGACATAACAATAGAAATATGGATGCCACTAAAAAAATCGTCACGCGTTATATGTTTTCGCGATGCTATCAATAAACTTTAAAGCATCAAAAACATTTCGGAATATGCTAAATCACATTAAATACATACCTCAAGAAAAAGTATATAAATTTCATAATTATTTTAGTGCGAATCGCGCTAAATATTATCGCAATATTTACGTTTGTCTGCTAAAAATACGATTTATTTCCCTTTGTTTGTCATGCTTCCGGTTTCCTTTTTACCGGCTATGGAAGTTTTATACTTATTGGATGGAGAAAATGGTATTCCTTGACATGTGTGTGCTCAATATCAGGTTGTTCAAGAAGATGTCCGTAAGGGCCATGTGCGTGCTCAATATCATTCGTCAAAACCAATCGAAACTCAACTTTATCTTGAAAATAACGCCATGAGCAATCGATTTATCCAATTTTTGTCAACCAAAATTCGTCCACATGAACAATTGGTACTTAAACAGCGCTAATTAGTGTGAAAACAGTGATATTATTGATAGTCTGTGTTCAATTTCAATTGACGGTTCAGGAAATCGCGAAATATTCCATGACTTATCTCAACACTCAGACCAACCAGAAGAAAATGGCTGATACTCGCTGAAACTGCTTCCAGCTGGCCCTATGATAGGCGTCATCCGATTAAAAATAAGTAAATAATAAGGAAGATGTACCTGCTTGAAAACTCGATTTCTCGATCGAATCGAGGCATCGGCGGCCATTTTTCCTCAATTCTGACCGCGTGAGATACCCCGCATTGGTTTCTCTTAAAGAATCATATCTGAATGGAATAATTTACCTTACGAAGTACTGTCTGCTAAGTCATTTAATATTTTCAAAAATAGACCCTACCAGCTGTGGGATTATGATGCACAGTACATGTTAGACATGCGCATGCGTCGTGCAAATAACAGCTGTTTTCTTCACTCTCGCTAAAATTTTCAGAAAACAATTGTTTTCAGGTTTAAACTTGGTTCCAGACAGGAAATTTTTGTGTATAAATACTTTTTGATACCTCTTTATTCATAAAGTAGGTAGGAACCTCCCGCAAGCTCGATATTAGTGAGTTTCTTCCCATTTTTTTCCAGCTTCGGTCATTCGTCCTTCACCTTCATGTATGTTGACTGTGACACCGGAAATAAGAATGTTTACAGGAATTTTACTTCATGTCTTGTTATTTACACTTTTCAGAGCTTTTACTGGCCAAAATAAAAGTCTTTATCACCCAGATAGTTGTATTCCTAGGCCCTGCAAGCAGCCAAACAGCCTTAAACCAGAAAATATGCAAGTAGGTCTTATTTTCTCCAAAATGAAGAAGGCATCTACCGGTACCCCAACTATTTCGAAAAACTATTTCCTAGTGTTATTGCTCACACTCTCTGCGGACATTGAGTCAAACCAATGTCCGGATTATCCATGTGGGTCTTGTGGCATAAATATTTTAGACAATGACCCTGCCATATTACACCTGTGATACCTGGTTCCACATACATTGTGAATCTATCAGCCAAGATCAGTACTCTGACTTAGTCAACTGCAGTCAGTCCTTCGCCTGGTGCTGCACAAATTGTAATTCAACAAAATTCTCAGCCTCGTCCCACCCATCACTTACGTCTTTCTCATCAGACAACAGTTTCTTTTCTTTATCCGAGCACGATTCAGAAATTAACCCTCCCCCAAGTAATCTCCAAACAGGGAAAATAAGAACACCAAAAAATTTAACTCGTGCCTCAAAACTTTAACAATTAACTGTCAATCTGTCGTAAACAAGAAATTAGATCTCCAACTCTCATTCACTCAGAAAACTCAGACATAGTATTTGGCACAGAGTCCTGGTTAACCTCCAAACATACTGACAGTGAAATATTTCCCCCAAATCTAGGTTATACTCCTTTTAGACAAGATAGGAGCACAGGTAAACCGGTTGAGGGCCTCTTCATCCTAGTCAAAAATTCTAGTGATGTCTCGGAAATGAAAAAACTAACTTCTAACTGTGAAATTATTTGGTTAAAAATATAAATATTTGGTACCCAGCCTCTATATATTGCGTCATACTACAGGCCACACGAACATGATGAAGACAGCTTAAATGAACTACGGAAATCCATTGAAATGGCCAACAAACTAAAAGGTAAAATCTGGTTAACTGGTGATTTTAATTTCCCAAAACTATCCTGGGATACTGAAGGCACCCCGTCTATTAAACCTGGATGTTCTCACCCTAAATTAAATGATGAATTTTTATCAATTATTAATGACTTCTCCTTCCAACAAATGGTCAGCCTACCAACTAGGTTAAACAATACACTGGATCTTGTTCTTACTTTAAACCCCATTTTGGTCAACAATGTTAATACTATAGCTGGCATATCCGATCACGACATGGTCAAAATACAGTCAAGCGTCAAGCCCAGACTAAACATTCAAAAACCCCGATTAGTCAGCCTCTATAAAAAAGCAGATTGGATCAAATTCCAACAATTCATTGACTTAAGGTCTCCCGCTCTCCTCAAAGGTTATGAAACTAAGTCAGTGGAGGACTTATGGTCAGAATTTAAGGAACTAATCCATGAAGGAATGAACCTCTTCATCCCAACTAAAAGAATTGGTTCAAAGCCCACCTTACCCTGGATCACACAAAGTATTAAACGCCAAATCAGGAAAAGAGATAGCTTATTTCAGAACCTTAAAAGAAGCCCACCCCCAAACTAATAAAACAGTTTAAAGATCTTAAGAGCCAGGTCAAAACTAATATAAAAAAGCATATGATGACTACATAGAATATGTCCTTGAATCCGAAACTGGTCAAACCGATTCTTGTAGGCATCATGAAGGTCAAAAATTTGCCCGCAAGAAACTCTCCACCTTAACAAAAAATGCAAAACAGGATTGACAATGCATTTCCCCTTTACTAGAAAACAAGAAACTCCACTCAGACTGCAATGACAAAGCTAATGTATTAAATCGTCAATTCCAATAAGTCTTCACCCCAATGTCTCCAATAAGGTTATTTCAGCTGTGCAAAATGACAGTCCAATCCCTAATACATACCCCCAGGTACTTAAATGTAAATATTCATCCATGCCCAAGGTTGCCGTCTCAGTAAAGGGTGTCCAGAAGTTACTCACTTCTCTTAAAATTGATAAAGCCTGTTGCTTTGATAACCTTAAACCTATGATCCTGAAAAATCTCACTGTCCAGATTGCCCCTTTGATCTCTAAAATATACCAAAAATCCCTTGATACAGGTACTATCCCCTCAGACTGGTCAAAGGCTAACGTCACCCCACTTTTTAAAAAGGGAGATAAGAGTAATCCTGCCAATTATAGACCCATCTCCCTTACATGCGTCCTTTGTATATTACTTGAGCATATTGTAGCATCCAATATCACAAAACATTTCCAGGTCAATAACATTCTATATGACTTACAGCACGTGTTTAGGGAAAAAAGGTCATGTCAAACCCAGCTCCTTGCACTTATAGAAGATCTATCAAGAAACCTCATCCAAGGCCACCAAACTGACTTAGTCCTCTTAGATTTTTCCAAAGCCTTCGACAAGGTTAACCACCTAAAACTGCTATATAAACTTCATCAGCATGGTGCACAATGCAATACATTGCAATGGTTTAAATCCTTCTTGATAGGCCGTAGCCAGTCTGTCCTAGTAGACGGGGAAACATCAAATGAGGTCCCTGTAACATCCGGAGTCCCCCAGGGCTCAGTCCTAGGTCCCCTCTTGTTTGTGTGATATATTCATGATCTGCCTGAATATATTGTCTCACCGGTGAGGTTATTCGCCGACGACACTGCTGTGTACATCACCGTCAACAATACCTCACAAGAAACGATTTTGCAGCAAGACCTTGACGGGTTACAAATTTGGGAAGCCAAATGGGACATGGGGTTTAATCCCTCTAAGTGCACAGTCCTAAATATCACAAAGTCTAAACGCCCCTTTAGGTCCACATATTCACTCCATGGCCAAGTCCTAGAAACTGTAAGTGATGCAAAGTACCAAGGCGTCACCATTTCCTCAGACCTAAATAAATATGTAAATCAGGTCACAACCAAAGCTAGCCAGACCCTTTATTTCCTTAAACGTAATATCCTCTCTAAAAATTCAAGCGTAAGGCAATTTGCTTACAAAACCCTGGTCTTACCTCAGCTTGAATACGCAAGCTCTGTCTGGTGTCCCTATACCCAGCAAAACATCCAAAAAGTGGAAATGGTCCAGCGCAGAGCTGCGCGATGGGTCACATTGGACTATTCATCATACAGCAGTGTCTCCCAAATGCTAGGTAACTTAGGTTGGCGCTCCCTTGAGAATAGGAGGTCTGACGCCAGACTCCTAATGTTTTACAAGATTGTGCACGGGCTGGTTGCAGTTCCCTTAACCCACTACATCCAACCCTCACTCAGATCTTCCAGAAACTCACACCCTCTCTCATACAGACGGATCCAAACCCCTTGTAATTACTATAAATATTCATTTTTTCCAGCTACCATTATTCTTTTGAACTCACTGTCATCTGAGCTTGTGCAGGTCCCTACCTTGGGTCAATTCAAACAGGGGGTGACCACCTTAGCCCACCATATTTAAACTGAAAATATTGTTTTTATCTCTTTTAACTGTATATTCAATTTCTTAATTAACAGTATCAACTTTTATTTCATGTCTCACAAATACTGTACAGTACTACTTTTAGTCTCCTATACATTTCTTCCTTTAAATTTATTGCACTGACAGCGCACCTGCACATAATACTCGCGAGAGGTTGTTGCAGTATAAATATATAGATAGATAGATGGATACATGTTCTAACCAGTGTTATATCTCAATGGAGATATTGGATGTACCGAATCTCACTATATCTTTTTATGTGATAAGTGCATTAAATAAATGTAAGTACTGAAGAAGTCAATTTATCATATTATAGCGAAGAGGTAGGCTAAAAAGGATCCTGATAGTTTCTTACGAGCCTAACAACGATTCTACGGTATAAATTTAATGTAAACCTTCCCACAATATGACTTGTGGAAGCTGGTTGTCAACCGGAACTTCGGCTTGGGCTATAACAAAGTTATTGTGAATACCAATTACATTGTTATACCGCATTTGAACTTCTCTTATAAATTGCTATTACCTGTAGTACTTCAAAAGAAAAAGACCGAGTTTATGGAAATCGCCGCACAATTGATGAAGTTATGGCTGTTCAAAGCGATGCACCATGTTTCCGGGTGAACTTGAGTTAGATACCTTGTTATATATTTTGATAGTGAAAATATTTTCCAGAAAAAAATTGATTTTGCGTTATATTTGCATTATTTATCATTCAAAATAATGTTTTCACTAATTCATATCATAGCCACACGCTAACCACATGTGTTTAGAAGCACAGCTTCAGTGAGCTTTATTTGAATAGAGACATTTGATAAAACAACGTGTTCGTCAGTCGGGCAAGTACATGGACTTGGTGTTTTAAGTGTGATCTAAAGAAAACTTCCACTTATGGATTCAATATCGAGACCCCACAGTCGCTAAAACGAACACCATATCTACTACACCGCAGCCACAGAAAAAGCTTTGAAAGCCAGAGGCTTAAAAAAGCACCAACATATAAGATATTTGATCTTAAAGCTTGGCGCATGTAAAACTTTTTTCCATCTACCACAAACCAATTGTGTATGCATTATTCTTTTATGGATACATTAATAATGTTTTGAACACAAAAATGTCCATATATTTATTAAAATACATGGTTATCAAAAAAAGCTTTTGCCCATAAATTAGGTAGCAGATATTAGCATGATATATTAGGCCTACTTATTTGAATGTGGCTTCTATGCACAATTGTTCGCATGTTCTGCACTTGATTGTTCATTTATGATGAATATAATTAATAATTACATTGTGTGTGGTCTTTTAAGAATAAATTATCTTGCTTAAAATATTTTTTAGTAATGGAGTATGGTTTTATATCATTAGATGTTGGTGTGTGCCGGTGGATTTTAGTACAATTCGGTATTTCCAGTAACCTCCTGTCATGATCGGTGAGGACATACAAGTGTTGCCAATGAAAACAAAAAACACTCAAGCGTTAAAAGGTAATGTTTATGTGTTTTTGTCCTTAAATTATTTCATCACATATTATGCCAATACCGTTTTAACATATATTGATAGACATAACTAAATTGTCAAATATCCTTGTCCATCAGTAACTCAATTACTGAACAAGACTAGTACTTCGGACATAAATACCAATTAAAGTTTGGTCCAAAGATTGAATGAACTTTGGTTTAAGTGTTAGTTGCAATAATTCAATCTCAGCTTCATAACCTTAAGGATAGCTGAGAGTTGCAATGCGCCGTCATAAGTCCAAAGTTCAATGGACTCAGCTTTAAAACCCAAAGGATTTAATTGCTGATAGTCATCAAAGCAAAAATCATCAAAGGCTCTGGAAATACTTTTAATTGGACTAGTCGCAGCAAACCAATCCTTCTCACATCATAATATTTGATGTAAGTTGATAACGATGTCGAACAGTTGTCGAATATTCACACTGTTCGAAATTTCAAAATGAAAATGTCAGCAAGAATAGTGTGTTAAAACATCATTGTGTTTTTTAGGTTGCATGCAAAGGATAATGTCTGTAGGCTGCCATTCAGGTAAATTTAATGTGTTTTTGAAGTTTATTCATCACTTTGAATCGGTAACGAACAATGTCTGTTTAGTGATGCGCACCAAATCTGTGAGCAGAACTGGGATTGTGTTTATGAAGAGGTGCAAATGGACTCTCAGAGCCGCCATAGCAAAAATTATCAAAGGTTCTGAGAGTATGTTTATATTGACTTGTGTCAGGTTCTGCATGGTATTAACCAGTTTTGAACCCTACATCAAATAATCCAACGATACTGTCCGCCTAATATTGATAGAAGTATTTTGAACCAAACTTATTTTGTTTTGACTGTTCTAAGGCTATGATCACATCATGAATAGTGTTGTCTTATTCTGTATTGAGAATCAGACTCGCCTTGGTAAGATAACACAATTTTTTCCAAATTACACAACTAATTTCCATGTTTTCATGACTCATAATTACATAATAAACATCACAAAAATGATTTAAAACAATTTCTTTTAAGTTTTACCATATGAGGTAAGTGATTATAATTTCACAAAACTTTTAACAATTTTGTTTGTTTGTTTAATTTTACAAAAGTTTGAAGTGATACTTTTATTGCCCATGATTATTTCAACCACTGATATTTCATAGATAAATGAAGAGACACTCTTCAACATGGATGCTGCTGAAGAGGTATGTAATTATTCATGTAAATCTTCTTTGAACAACAGATAGTATAATTTCTAATTATATAACAATTTAAATTTCAATAATAAAATGCATTTTTATAGAATCTTTTATATATTGGAATGTACAAGAAAAAGTTATTTTGAAAACAATGAGCTTGAATAACAAAAATGTTTAAAAGCTCACACCTTGATAAATTTTTGAAAGTGCTCAATATGAGCTATTATGATCAATATATGTCCAGCGCCATGGGGTATCATGTTAGCTTGTAACCACTGTAGATTACAAATATTCATCTTCTTCATGAAACTTTTTCAGAATATTTAGCTGGACAATATCTATGCTAGATTGAATCTGGGTCACATGCATACATGTACAAATACTAGGTCTTCAGGTAAAATCTGAGTAAAAAATACAACATGCTACAACTTTAAAAGACACACGCTTCAATCTTGATGAAACTCAGTGACTGGGTCACTTGTGTCCTGAAAGTAGGTCACACTGCCAGATCTTAGAAAACTTGTTATTGCTCTGAGGCGGTAATTTTGATTCAATCTTAGTGAAACTTGACCAGAATGTTTGTCTTGTTTATATCTAGCTAGTTTGAATCTGAGACATGTAAGGATCAGCGCAGTAGTCCCTTTTATTGCCATGTTATTAATGATAGTTTAGTTTGATTGTGTGTATCATTTGTGAGTTATTGTTATTCAAGGTTCAATTAATGTTATGCCTTCTGAGTCAGTTTGTGTTAAATTTCCTGACTCGGTCTTAAATTAGTCATGTATTTATAGATTTTGAATTAACTTTGCAAAAAAATTCAACCATCACATGACAAAGTGTTGAGTGTAGCACCTGTATCCCAACTTCAAAGGTTATGATTACACTTAGTGGTTTAAAGGGACTGTCAACCACAAAGGAAGAAAAAAGAAAAGTTCTAAAATTCCGTATTTTTTACAATTATTAGTTTATATTGAATAAAGTATAAGGACTGGTATATTACATTACTTGAAAAAGTTGATTAGTTTTTATATTTTCAGTATATTCGGTAATACAATTTTACTGGGCACAGGTACCAGGTAACTACCAGTTAACTTTAAATAAAGCAAGTAGATTGATCATCATCGTCACGTGGTAAACCCAGGAATACAAATTGTGCGTGTGGAGTGAATTGTATATATTTTATATTTAAATTATTAATCTACTTGCGTTATTTATTGTGTGTATATCGTTATGTCACTTATTTTCGAAATGTTCCAGTGTGCGAAATTCAGATTTTAAAGTAGTAGCCCAACTTCTTATACAAATATATAAAAAGTAACATTTCTTACGAGCCCGACAATTTAATATTTTTTAATTCCCACTAGCCCGAATGGATTTTCACTAGTCAAAACCCTTGGGGCTTGTGCGAATTTTGCACACTGATTTTGATTTCACATCATGAAATTTTATTACCGAATATACTGAAAATATGAACTTTTTTCAAGTAATGTAATATACCAGTTGTGATATTTTAATCAATATAAACTTATAATTGTAAAAAAATACGGTATTTTATAACTTTTCTTTTTTCATCAATTGTGGTTGACAGTCCCTTTAAGGTCACACACAGCCATTAAACAGCTTGAGAATTCCTGTCTCTGCCATAACTTTGCAATCCTTCATAAGACAACAAGTCGCCTTTCAAATGAGCCTTGTTCTGAGAAAAGTGGGCTAAATGCATTTGAGTAAAGTGTCGTCCCAGATTAGCCTGTGCCATCTGCATAGGCTTATCAGGGATGACACTTTCCGCCTTAACTTGATTCTCGGTAAGGAGGGACTTCCTTGAAACTAAAAATACCATAAAAGCGGAAAGTGTCGTCCCTGATTAGCCTGTGTGGTTGCACAGGCTAATCTGGGACAACACTTTACGCACACGCATAAAACCCAGTTTTCTCAGAACACGACTCAAATGGGCCCACCTACCTCAAGGGTCAAGGTCACACTTAAAGAGTTCTAAGATCAGATTAAGCCATGAAACACTTGGTTTGGACTGTTACTTTGTAATTCATCAAGCTATTTAAGCATAACTTACTGCAAACAACAACTATGAGGGGATAGCATTCTGTATGTAACACACATTGATGGATTTTAAAATAACTCGGCGCAATCACATTACATCACAATATGACATGTCATGAAGTGTGCTTGTCTCCCTACCTCAAATGCCAAGGTCACATTTTAAAGATCACGTTTTGCTATAAAACAGCTTATTTGGACTGTAACTTTGTTATTCATAATGCTTTTTAAAGAAAAATTACTGTTAATTAACAGCAGTAATATACATCAATTTTGTATTGCATTAACTAAGCTTTGAAGAGTCTCGGTCAGCATTTCTAGGGTAAAGCAAACTTGTATTTATCTGATGTATAAATGTTAAGCAGGTACATCAGTTGCACCCTCTAAAATCAGTTTGAAATATCATGAACGTTCTGTCAAGGACATTGAAACGAGAGGGAAGTACAAGATTCCTGCTGATGCTGCAGAGGCCTCCTGGGCTGAGCTGCAGAAGTACATGGACGCTACACAAGTACAGACAATATTTCAGGAATCACTCAGAGTTCTGCTTCAACGTCCAGAGCTTCCGTACAACCCATACATTGGATTTCATAATCGTATTAAAGTACATCAGGAAAAGTAATGCTTAATTTTGTTTTTGTAGATTTTGTATGTGTATTGAAGAAGCTTGAACATATCATGAACTTCAAAGTTAAACGAATTATATTCTCATGGATTTCTGCATTTGAAGATGGAATATGAACAACTATCATTGTTCTTGTAATCAAAGTAAAGGTTGTTGATTTTCTGCTCAGTAATAGCTTTGGGTTATGTTTGATTTTGAATTAACTAAAGAGTAAGTTGTGTACCATGCAGTAGGAAGTTTTTATTCAGCATTCAAATAAAACCCATGATTTCCATGTAGAAGGATGATGTGATAATGTACATGAGGTCTTATTTGGACATGCTTTAAATCAGAACACAGATTTACAGGAAATACACAAGGACTGTTATTTGTGGCTAGATTTTGTCATCTTTTGTGTACATGGCAATGCTTTCAGATAACAAATTTAATTAAATGCAATTGAAAATACTTAAATGGAGTAATGTTTTATGTTATACCAATTTATAATATATGGATATACATAATGCAATAAGGTACATAAATAGCGTGTTTTGAAATTGCTAATATGCTAATACATACATATACATGCATGAATGACCTGACAAGTTATATCGTATGCAGGATATATTGCGGTCTCAATCTTTGGACCCAACCAACCGCATTTTATTGGAGTTACAGTGTATGCATTAATAACAAAAAATGATGCAAAGATTAAGACATGATATATAAAATTTACTCAATCTTTTGGGTGTTCAACACCTTTAAACTGCTCATTACATGTACACATTATTTACAGTGTTTATTATAAAGTTGCAAATCAAAAATTTGCCAAATAAAAAGTAAACTTCTTAAAACTTTATTGCAACTGTTAAAACAACTTTAATCGACTGGTAAACAAATTATAATTCTTACTGTATTGAAATTGAATTTCCAATTTCTAACAATACTACACAACTTTTCATCATCTTAATAAGTCAACATTTCAATCAAAACTTGATCAAAAGTAGCTGTTAAACATTCTTTTTTGTTTGATTTTAGGTTTCATTTGTCCCAGCAAACTAGAGAGGAGATAGTCAGAAATCTGAGTATGTCCTTCCTTTTTCTAAATTGTATTAATTGTATTAATTTGTATATTTTAATTTGTATTCATTTAATACTTGTAAAGGTATATTTTAAAATCTAGATTTAAAGTTGATGGCTCTTATTATGTGTCTTACGAGGTTGGTCAAGTTGGTAAATATTTGGCTGAATTATTCAAGCAGCAGACATGTACTTTGGTCAGAAATTTTCTTACAAAATTGCTTGTTGCAGCATAGCATATTTATAATTCTCCAAATAAAAGTCATAATTAAAACATATTGGCAATTAACAAACCCTGTTTAAATTTTATTTCTGTATTTTTGCTGATACATGAACATGTGTATATTAAAATCCTGAAACCTTTGCTTTTTATGTCCCCCACTATAGTAGTGGGGGACATATTGTTTTTGCCCTGTCTGTTGGTCTGTTGGTTGGTTGGTTTGCGCCAGCTTTAACATTTGCAATAACTTTTTCAATATTGAAGATAGCAACTTGATATATGGCATGCATATGTATCTCATGGAGCTGCACATTTTGAGTGGTGAAAGGTCAAGGTCATCCTTCAAGGTCAAAGGTAAAATATATGGGTCAAAATCCCTCATTTAATGTACACTTTTGCAATATTTCAATATTCAAGATAGCAACTTGATATTTGGCATGCATGTGTATCTAATGGAGCTGCACATTTTGAGTGGTGAAAGGTCAAGGTCATCCTTCAAGGTCAGAGTTCAAATATATGTGGCCAAAATCGCTCATTTGATGAGTACTTTTGCAATATTGAAGATAGCAACTTGATATTTGGCATGCATGTGTATCTCATGGTGCTGCACATTTTGAGTGGTGAAAGGTCAAGGTCATCCTTCAAGGTCAAATATATTGGTCAAAATTGCTCATGTAATGTCACTTCTGCAATATTGAAGCTAGCAATTTTATATTTGACATGCATGTGTATCTTATGGAGCTGCACATTTTGAGTGGTGAAGGGTCAAGGTCAAGGTCATCCTTCAAGGTCAAACGTCATATACGGGGACATAGTGTTTCACAAACACATCTTGTTTATTCATTCACTAATTTCCATGAACAATAGAAATAAGATATTACAACAAACTATCAAAACTGGTCACCTTTTACAGACAATGATGTGGAGAATCACCACATAGAAACGGTGCACACGGTGAAGCACTACAGCAGCCTCTGGGGAGCCAAGAGCATCATAACCGTTATCAATCCGGCTGCCCTGGAGAAATACAGGTGGCTGGTCACCACTGTGACCCCTGGCTTGCTGGCAGACATGGATCAATACAAAGTTAGTCAACTGTTAACAAATTAAAATGAGCCTCACTCTGTGAAAACGGGGTTTAATGCAGTAAACAAAGGCTAATCAGGACGGCACTTTCCGCCTTAATTGGATTTTCACTAAGAAAAAACTAACAAAACAAAAGAAAAACATACCAGTAAAGCTGCAAGTGTCTTCTCCAGTGTTTCAGATTGGATCGGCCCTTCGGATCTTGTCCGATAAAATTTGAAATTGACCAAAGAAGTAAACTTCAATCGTACGATCGGGCCAACAAATAAACCATTCGTCGGACAATTTGACCGGTACATTTCTGTAGCAATAAGTCAAGTCTTTTGGACGATCAAATCTCGCAGTATCTGGTTTATTTTGTCTACAATACAGGCGCCTTAAGAACATAAACATGCTTCCCAATCATGCAGACGCTTCTGAATTCATGTTCGGAATACTTTGCCTTTTATCATACACAGTCGTTCGTGTCACGTGGTCGCTCGCTTAATAAATAGTTTTCATTAATCTGGCTTTCGGAAGCTAAATTTTGAAGGGTTTTCAGTCTGATTGATCTTTTCACGGTTAAAGCTTTCAACCTGCAAGCGACATTACCTGTAATATGGGATGGAAATTTATCAACGTGAACAGAGTGAAATCTAGCAAATTAATGATGGGGAAATTGAATTGTGCACATGCACATTTTGCAAGTTTAATTATTTCATTAGAAACTTGACACGTTGCGTATTATTTTTACAGTTGACAAATTATGTGTTTACTCGCTACCTTGCTTCTGTTATTTGCCGTTTATTGATGTAAGAACAGCATACGTCAAACTGGCAAATAGCAGCCAAATATCATCACATCTACGTGTACCTACACAGAATATACCGGTGTAAACAACTATGATTTACCCTTGTTTCAAGCTACTCTTACCTAATTTGGTATTAACAGTTCAAAGTGTGACAAACACCTTAAATGTGTCAGCCGACATCAAGCTTGCGTCCAATTAGAGACCTTATTTTACTACTGTTATTCTAATTAGCAGCCAAAATGCCCGCCGTACCCATGCCTTCTGTCATAGACAGGGCGGCTTTAATAATCCTTCCACACTAATTTGTATATTTATCCATGAAAAAATATCATGGCTAGTTACTTAAGACTGATGATGACAAGCAGGTGTATTCCTCATGGATATTGAGAATTTCATGCATAACTAAATTTTCTAACCAAACACACTTCCGAATTAAATGTTAATGCGACGTAAAAAAACATTTGTGCTTCAAATTGACCTTTTTCATGTATAGTGTGTGCATCTGCATGATAGCGAGGGTGTATAGAATTGTGTGCTCTAAGTCGATACCGACACATTATTTCACATTCGTTAAAGAAACACATGTCTTGTTTAATAAGACTCAATGTGCACATATAAGCTGCAATGTTAAAATTTTGTTTTCTGAGTTCAAGTGTTTTGATTCGAGTGATCGCTATATTTTGAAAAATGTGTTTGATTTGTATGCATTTACTTACATTATACACTAAAAGGGATATAATATGAAGTCTTTTACGTATGGATATTATATCAAATTATGGAAATCGGCACTATGCACAGAAGAGTAAGTTTCTGTTTATATGGCTATTTATTATAATGTCTGACAAAATAAATTGCGCTTTGACAGGAGAATGATTGTTTAAGAGTTTTGAAACACGAAACAAGTTAACAGTTTTCTACTAGAGTAAATCGTATTCATATTTACTGTTGGGGAATGTGTTGCGCATGTAAACTTTTGTATGCGTGAATACATGACCATAACGACGCCATTTCATCGCTAAGCTAAACTACTGCATATGTATATACAAGGCGCGAATTCTCATTGGTTACTATCGATGTTAATGTACCGCTTAACTCCGCCTACAAGGCTGTGCACTAATTGCAGTTGCAGAGCAGAGAACTATCAAAATTGTCGGCGAAATGATGATTGCTTTCATCTTTTGATTTAAGCCTTTATTGTTTGGAATGAATGCCCATGTATGCTAGTTGACTGGATAATCTTAAACAGCAGTGGATCTATTGCTCTGATAATAAACTGATATCACAACAAGCGTCATCGGTGACTTCATGACATGTATTTTGTTTTCGTTCAATATAATATTCTGTTATGAAGCTTAGCAACTACTGACAATACATAGTTAATTTTATTGGTGATTTATTATGTTCAATTTATCACTTTAAATATAAAAGTGAATGTTGTGCAATTCTTTCATTTTTCCCATAGTATTTATATGTATTATTTGCAGATTTCTTGTTCTCAAAAATATGTATTATTGGGAAAAACACCACCAAAGCTGCTTTAACAACTTCCTAATCACCCCTTAACTTCAGTGTTATTTGAAGTAATATGTTATTGAATATTGTTGTTGTTTTCTATCAATTTTACATTAAAAAAAAACTGTCCGAATTTTTTTTCGAGATTTAGGACAAATGTCCAGAAAAAAATTGACCATTTAGGACATCTGTCCTGAGGAAAGTGGGACCAATCTGAAACACTGCTTCTCTGATTAATCTGTGAGGACTGCAGAAGCTTATCTTGGATGACACTTTATTTGTTTTAACCCTTTGCATGCTGGGAAATTTGTCGTCTGCTTAATTGTCGTCTGCTGAATTTCTAAAATTAGCATATTCTTCGATTTTTTTCAAAGAATAGTATCAGAATAGCAAACAGTTTGGATCCTGATGAGACACCACGTTCTGTGGCGTCTCATCTGGATCCAAACTGTTTGCAAAAGCCTTCAAAATTTGGTTCCAGCACTGAAAGAGTTAATGAAGCCCCATTTTCCCAGGATAAAGTTCAAATAAAAATAGCAAGTTGTGTATGAGATTTAGCTAACTTAAAATATATATTAGATCTTTTGGAATTCTAGTATTGATAACGGTTAACCTATGGTTTCTGGAACACTTTATAAAAACTGTATAAATGGCTACTAATTCCATAAAAGAGCTTTAATAAGTCAATTACTTATGCAAATCTTTGTTCTCTAATGTTGTATAATATTGAAATTTTACTGTTTATTACCAAAGGAGTTGTTTCACACTTGTTTGAAAGGATTGTGTTGCAGTGCAAATCCTTAAGGGAATGCGGTCTCAATATAACGACTTTAATTTGTGTAAATAGCAAAAAAGTCTACCTGTTTCGTGTATTTAATTGGTCATTCACTCTTTTTTTACTGTTAACATATTAAGACCCTCACAACACACCTAAGCAGCTGTATTTACTTTTGCCTGTAAAGGTAGGATAATTATACTGTGATTTTTGTCGAGCCAATTTTCACCAAACTTTGGACCCATTTGCCTGTTGAAAAAAAAGCATGCATATATCTGCCCTATAATAATTTAAAATTTCTTCTTCATTTATCCATTATTTTGATAGAAGATGTCTTAATTGGCTTTGGATAAACAATTATTAAGAAGCATAAAAAATAACTAAAGAAGCAATTTACATCAAAACAAGTCTATTATCGTAATTTAGTTATGCATTTGTACCAAAACATTTTATTTATCTTATAGGAAGAAAAAAATAAATATCAGATCGTCCTTATGACTTTTTTTATTAAATGGATAACATTGTCATTGGATTAAACAATACAACTACTGTCTATAGACCCTCTGTGTCATTGTTATACCATAAGACCATTTTGAAAAGGCCATGTACGTTGAAGTGAGATTTGTCAACCAATCCCAAAGATATTTTGATAGGCAAAATGATGATCAATAAATGATCAGGTGGAAGCATAATGATAAATGAAAAGTTGTGAAAATCTTTACTTTTTTATGAGTCATAAGAAGGTCACATTGGCCAATTAAAACATTTTTTGTGTGTCTTGTGTTCACAGACTGAAGTGATGGTGGCCCTGACAGGTCCTGCAGTGTTCACGGGTGCCTTCTACACAGATGTCCCCTCTGTGACGATACATGTGGAGTATCTTGTGACTGGACCGGAGTTACAGCAGGTGGGAACAACACTGTGGTCATACTGATCTTTATAAGTGTATTCTGCACTCCAACCTGCTGGTGGGTATCTGGAAAACAGACAGTCTGATAAACTGAGGAATGACACTCATTGCAGCTGAAATTGCAAGTTGAAAATCAGTTAGTTTTTTTGGCTTATAAGATATTCAGGATCAAGGGAGTACAGGGTGCTTCTGGTGTTCATTGATATTTGTTAGTGCACAATATTGTCTTGTTTTCTTTCTTGTTTCATAAAGGCCAACTATTTTCAAAGACATTAGTTATGGTAGCCATTGTATTTGAACATGTTCCGGAGGAACCAAGCTGTCCAGAGTTCTATTGTGCACACCCTTAAGAGTGCTCAAACTATGTTCTGGTTCTTTCACTCGTTAAGTCATTCAATTCCATTATTTTTATGGCAATTCAAAAGGCCCCTAAAGAAGCTTTTGAGCTATTTATGCCTTTTTGGATGTTCAGTGATGTAGCATCTTTTAAAGAGTATATTTACAATACGGCTTCTTTAATATTTACAAATTCTTTTAAGAAAACAATTCATATTCCCTCTTTTAAAGTTATTATGTATATGTTAAAATGTTATCTTTACAAGGTCATTAAAAAGAGTAAAATTATTAACTTTTGTGTTCAATACACGCCTCCAATGAGATTCAAAAAAAAATAGGCAACTATTGAACAGTTTACTATGCAGTCATATTATTGATAGTGCACATTGTTAAAGCGTTACTTCATGCATCGCTAACAATTTTACAACAAGTACTGATTTTCACTGTGCTCTCTAAAAATTTGGCTTAGGACAACTTCTAATGATTTCAATATACATATTTTACTGAATGATAATAAAAACCAATTGGTAGACCAACTATTTAATGCATACATTTTTAAAGATGTAATTGAGCCCTGCTATGTGAAAACGGGGTTCATGCATGTGCATAAAGTGTCGCCCCAGATTAGCCTGTGTAGTCTGCACAGTCTTATCAGGGATAACACTTTCTGCATTTATGATAATTTCTGTTAAATGAAAGTCTCTTCGTAGCAAAAATCCAGTTAGGGCCGAAAGTGTTGTCCCTGATTAGTCTGTGTGGGCACTTTATGCATGCATTAAACCCCCTTTCTACAGTGAGAGCACAGCCCAATTATTTATGAAAATATACAACCATATTAGATGTCAATATGCCCCGTTAATGTTGAAGATCTACATGTATATGTATATTTGTGTATATTATGTGAGGCATATTCTACAATTACCTAATGTTTATCCACAGGCTATGTATCAGTTTGTGTCGAGCCTAATGGCAGATATAGACGCTATGTATCAGAGCGAGCATCATTCGGTGCTCTCAGCAGAGATCAGACATGCCGAGAACGAGGGAAACAAACCCAGCAAAGTCACATGGACCCTGCAAAGAATAGGTCAAGAAACAGTAAGTTTAGTTTGTTGATTGATCCATTGACAAAAATTAGTTTATCATGCATTTGGCTTTTTTTAATCTTTGTTCTCAATCAGATATGTTTAATGTTTCGATACATTATTTTTCAGGAAGAATTTATGGCTCAAGTGAAGGAGACAGTTCTGCTTTATAAATATGTCACCTTAAAAGTATGTATGTTTGAGGGTTTCTTTTAACAAGATGATTTATTACAAACTTTTACCTGTTGTTGATGAATTCTTCCAATGAAAAACAGATTCCAATTCCTTTTCATGTAAGTTTGTTTAATGATACATGTATGACAGAAGAAGAAGTCTGTATTGAAATCAAGTGTGAAGCTAATCTTATGTTTATTTTTATCTCATACAGTAGACTCTGCCAATACCGGACTCTCTGAATACCGGAACTCTCCCGATTCCGGACGGTCGGGCCAGTCCCGTATTTTCTCCTTCTTTTTCTTTGTTAAAAAATGTTGAATAAACCGAACTCTCTGAAAACCGGAAACCGGACGGGTATCTCCGTAAATTTGGTCATTTTCAACGTAAAATACATTGAGGATACCGGACGGTCTAAATTCTCAAGATGCCCGAGGCGTGAAAATAACAATACCTAGTCAGCACAGCGAGTGCGGTGTCACACATTTTGCTCGCGCAATTATCGATAATCGGATTAAACATACCATAAAGGTGTCAAGTCGTTACTGCGCTATGGGAGTCCGATTAAGTAATGTAAAACAAACTGTGAATGTCTATAATAGACGTGCGGTAACACCAAAAAGTGATTGACTCGACGGTTTTATTAATTATTTATTATCGCCTATGATAAACAATTTAATTAACATATTAATGCATGCCGTTGCGACGATCACTTTCTTGTGATCTTCTCTGGTATTTTAAAAGATCTTATAGCCATGTTTTTAACGCTGAAATGGTTGTTTGTTTGTTTGTTTGTCAGATCAACTGTTAGAAATATGACTGTTAAATATTCATCCATCTGTATGCAAATTCATTCATTGCCGTTTACTAATTTCGAATGCATCTAAAATGTCGCAGCCTCCAGCTAAACGCAGACGCGTAGAGCTTACGTTAGAGGATAAGATAAAGCTCATCACGGAATCAACTGCTCAACCAAAACCATCTCTAAATCGTGTATCTACAACAATCTTATTTGTGTCGTCACTCGCCTATGTGACAAATGCCACGTACGTACATGTATAAAGCACCACGCTCACTTTGGGATTAATCAAAACAAGTCGGTATGGATTTTTTTGCTTTGAATCGATTAAAAACACATTTTTTAAGAATACAATTAACATCATCAGTACCTGCGTACAGTTATCACATGGTACATGTAAATGTATATGGTTTGTTTTATTTTTATGTGATTCTGTACACAATGCATACCATGTATATTTCGGCAATATGCATACTCTTGGTAAACCTGAACTCTCTGAAAACTGGACGATCATGCCGATCCCGAGACAGTCCGGTTTACAGAGAGTCTACTGTATATTTTTTGAAAAAAATTATGAGCTATTGTCATTACCTTGGCGTCGGCGTCCGGTTAAGTTTTGTGTTTAGGTCCACTTTTCTCATAAAGTATCAAAGCTATTGCATTCAAACTTGGTACACTTACTTACTATCATGAGGAGATTGGGCAGGCAAAGTTAGATAACTCTGGTGTACATTTTGACAGAATTATGTGCCCTTTTTATACTTAGAAAATTGAAAATTTGGTTAAGTTTTGTGTTGAGGTCCACTTTTCTCATAAAGCATCAAAGCTATTGCATTCAAACTTGGTACACTTACTTACTATCATGAGGGGACTGGGCAGGCAAAGTTAGATAACTCTGGCGTGCATTTTGACAGAATTATGTGCCTTTTTTATACTTAGAAAATTGAAAATTTGGTTAAGTTTTGTGTTTAGGTCCACTTTATTCCTAAAGTATCAAAGGTATTGCTTTCATACTTGTGACACTTACTTACTATCATAAGGGGACTGTGCAGGCAAAGTGATGTAACTGTGACTGGCATTTTGACAGAATTATGGCCCCTTTATACTTAGAAAATTGAAAATTTCGTTAAGTTTTGTGTTTTGGGCCGCTTTACTCCTTAAGTATCATAGCTATTGCTTTAAGACTTGGAACACTCACAAACTATCATAAGGGGACTGTACGGAACAAGTTGCATAAATCTGGTTGTCATTTTGACGAAATTATGGCCCTTTTTTTACTTAGTAACTTTGAATATTCCTAAAGTATTAAAGCTATTGCTTTCATACTTGCGACTCTTACTAACTATCATAAGGGGACTGTGCCGGCAAAGTTATGTAACTCTGACTGGCAATTTGACAGAATTATTGCCCCTTTATACTTAGAAAATTGAAAATTTAGTTAAGTTTTGTGTATTGGGCCGCTTTACTCCTAAAGTATCGTAACTATTGCTTTCAGACTTGGAACACTCACAAACTATCATAAGGGGACTGTAGGGAACAAGTTGCATAAATCTGGTTGTCATTTTGACGGAATTATGGCCCTTTTTTTAATAAGTAACTTTGAATATATGGTTAAATTTTGTGTTTACATCCACTTTACTTCTAAAGTATCAAGGCTATTGCTTTCAAACTTCAAATACTTTCATACTATCATGAGGGTACTTTTTACCTTGACCCTCAAGGTCAAATAATTAAATTTTGCAAAAATTGCCATGACTTCGTTATTTATGATCAGATTTGATTGATACTTTGACAAAACAACTCTTACATGACATACTACAATAGACTCGACCCAAACTATCCCCCATGCCCCCCCCCCTCCCCCCCCCTGAATCCGACCCCCCCCCAAAAAAAAAACTTTTTTCTTTCTTTTTTTTTTTTTTGAAAGATCATTTTATAAATGACCACACCCTCACACTATACCCCCCCCCCCCGACCCCCCCAACCCCCACCACATTTTTTTTTTACGAAACATGGTTAAAAAACAAATATATTTATTTTTATTATTTTATTTTTGAAAGACCGTCCAACTATCCCACCAAAGAACCCTCCCCCCCCAAAAAAATTATTTTTATTTTGTTTTTGCATTTTTATTTCCTATTTTTGGAAGATAATGTAATAAATGACCACACCCCCACACTATACACCCCTCTCCACCCCACCCATCCATCTTTTTTGATTGAAGTATTGAGATAGTTTGCTTCACCTTTAAAAAGAAAAATAGATGAGCCGTCTGCACCCGCAAGGCGGTGCTCTTGTTTGATATGATTTATCTTTGAAACAATTTATAATTTTGACAAGTAGTTACCATTTTTAATGCTTTCCTGTGATTCATAAGAACCTGTGGCAACCAGGCAGGGGGCACTTTGTCTTAATTGGCTATATGAAAACTGAGGTTCAAAAATGGTTTGGTTCTGTTGAAAATTGTCGCCGTGATGGGATGGAGTATTTTTTGTTAAATGGTAATACCGAAACCTCCTAAACACTTTTAAAGTCTCATTTTATACCTAATAATGAAACTTGCTCAGATAATTTGTCTAATAATATCTCAGGTGATTTGGAAATGGTTCCGGTCCATTGAAAAACATGGTTGCCAAAAGGTGTGACAGTTTTCCTTGTTTAGCTTTAGTACACCTTTGTGAACACTCTAGAGGTCACATTTTTTATCCAATATTCTTGAAACCTGGTCAGAACATATTTCCCAGTCATATCTCAATCAAGTTTTGACTATCTTCTTAAAGGATCATCAAATAAGTCCCTAGGAAAAATAAAAGAAAAAGCCTTTTAACACTCTTGGGACCAGATTTGTTCCCCAATCTTCTTTAATCTTTATCAGAACATTTTCCCTATGATATCTTGTTGAGGTCAAAAGGAGTCAAGAACTAGGTCACAAGGTCTAATGAAGGAAATGCAGATGAACACTCTGGTGGCCATATTTATTGCTCTTTCTCTGAGTTTGAAACTCGTTTATTATACTAAGGGTAAAAGACTATGCTATGAGGTCCTTTATTAAACGAAAAGCTTGTTAACAGAGGCCACATTAATTGTCATGAAGCATTTTCAGTACTTTCATCCCCATGATATTTCTAATAGAAACAGAGCACTTTGGAATCTTAAATCTGGGTCACTATGTCAGATGTTCATTGGAAGTAAAAGCCTTTGAATACTCTGAAGTCCACATGAAATAAATTGTTATGGGCTCTGAGTTGCTCAAGCACATAGCTGATGAGTGTGGGGCAGTTGTCATGTGAAACTACCTGCTTATAAGAGCGCAAGTTGACTTGTTGTATCGCTCCTCATTAAATTATCAATTACTCTAACCAGTGTTAAATTCAAATGGATATTACCCTCGGGGTTAAAGAGTGCATGAAGAAACATCTGCACAGGGAAATCAGGGAAGAAATTTCCTTATATAAGGTATTTTTCATGTAAAATCTTTTCTTTGCAAATCTACATTTAAGGAGGTTTCTTCTCTAATTAGCCTGTGTGGAATGCACAGACTACTCTTGGATGACACTTTACGCACTTGCCTTAAGCCCCAATTTGCCAAAGCCAGGCTTGTATATACCTAAAACTAATAGAAATCCCGGATATCTTGACTTCCAGTGCTCCTTCCAGTTGGACCCAGACGACACAAGATATGTCCATGGGGACAAGATCTACGCATTTAACTTCATGAAAAATGCAGACGACTCATTAGCACCACAAGGGTTTGTTCATTATTGAAATACGTTTTTCAGTAATAGCTGCTAAATGTATGGTTATTCAACACTTGGTTATAGAAACCCTTCACATTATCAGTTATGTAAATACATGTCCTCCAGCCCTGCCTTGGTAAATTCTTGTCAAACTTACTCAGAATCTTGATTACACAAAGGCATGGTTGTAGTATTTTCTTAGTCTTGAGTAACAATATTTTGGTCCATATGCTGACTTTTATTACTGTAATGTAAAACTAACAGAACCACGGTTAATGCAAATAATGACATTACCCACATAAGTGACTGCATGCTTTAATATTAAAATGGACAAAGTCAATATTTGATTATCCATTTGATGTTAAAAATGAGTTTAAATGCTTTAATTGTAAGAAATGATAAAATTGATATGATGTAAAACTTAGATGTTAAGAAATGAAAGTATTTCCCAGTGATGGTTTAATTATCGTTTGTAACACCATGTTACATTGTTATTGCTTCAACAGCTCACTTACCACTATAGACCATGTAATTATAACCACTTTGTAACCTTAACTGAAACTATGAACATTGTTCATGTATTGTTTGGCAGCAGTCATTTTTAGGCATTTTTCACTTAAGTTCTATTTTAACATATGGTGTTTTTTTTTATACATTTTATGCACACTATTTTTTTCATCAAAGAATTGTAATATAAACCTTGGAATCATATTTGGAATTAAAACAAACTGTACAAATACAATCTCTGGAAATAAATCCTGTTCCATTGAAGATTTAAAGCAGAACATCTTTCAAAAAAAGCATGCCATTTCCTGTATTTCTTATTAGGATAGAGTGCTATGCAGAGATACCTGCTGTGTGTGTCCATACTGGGGTCTTCTTTGAGAAGTCAGGGGCCGAAAACTACTTCAGCATGTATGAACCGGAATCCATCAACATGGACTTGGCACGTCTACCCCAGACTGGTATGGATGGACTGAGGTTTTGTAGGAGAATGAAGTTCTAGGACTGATTTCTATTAATGTTATTAATTGGTTAGGGATGCATATTATATTTATTTGAAAGTTGATATTGTTGTAAAAAAGAATATTTGTGTTGTTTAAGTCTTATATAATTTTCTTTTAAAGCTTTCAATTTTAGGATGAAAATTGTGCGACTTAATAACAATTTTAAAATATTGAGGTAATTGTTTGTAACTGGACTATTTTACAAAAAAGGGTTGGGGCCCATTATTAATTAAGTTCCTAATTAAAACACTTTTAACATTCCTTTAATTTATAAAATTCTGTAAGTCTCTTGATTTTTCATTTCATTTATATTTAACATGTGTTGCAACTGTAAATATAGCTTGAATGATGGCTATACTATTCATTTGTAAGCAACATAAATTGTCTACATATACAAAAATATCTTTAGTGCTCATGTATGTGAAATAAAGTTTATAATATCTTGATATTAATTTTATCCTTGTCTATAAGTCTTACTTTGTATGAAACAGTGCAAAACAAAAAAATATTTTTAAACTATATTGGAATAAAATTAAAAATTAACATACTAGCATTAGAAAATACAATTTATTAAAAGTTAATATCAAGTCAAATATTTAAGAAATTGCTTCATGTTAAGAAAAGATTGTTCAAACGTTCAGATTGCCATATTCTTTTAAAACCATTATGTTTGATCTAGAAGTTATTTATAGTGGAATTAAACAATTTATATTGATCATGTTGTATTTTCTGCAGTAAATACATATTATTACATGAAACGAAAGTCAGCAAAATCGTTCCTTTAGGAAAGACATATGTTGTAATGTTGAAGAAAATGTGGCTGGTTTGGTTGCATTCTGTCCTTTGTTTCATGTCAGATGAGAGCGCAAAGGGGAACCAGAATCCTTCACAGACCAGCCCGGAGCCAGGGACCTCCAGTAGTCACCATGACAACTCAATCAAAATGAAGATTGACGGGTTCCTCATACCTCCCAGCGATGACAGTGTAATCTTCAGCTGGAGAATCACATCGCCTATAAGGTCTCATTTAAGTTCAACCCTGTGCCCTGTGTCACCAAAGATCTAATGGAAAAGACCTTTATGATGGATTCGTTTCTCAAATAAAGCATAAGGGTGTAAAATATATCAAGGACACAAATACAATCATTGAAACTAGCTTATCAAAGTTTATTGAGAAATAAAATCAATGAAACTGACTTATCAAAGTTTAGTGAGACAGTAAATTATTTATTAGTCCCTTCCCGTTTTATTTCAGTAGGAGTCAAATTTTGGTGATTGTTACTTTAAGTACAATAATTACAGCAAATAGTGCAATAACTTGAAAACATTTGAAAAATGCAATATTTAAACTTATAAAAAGTGAATAAAAGGTATTTCTTACAGCAAACATTTGCCTAAACTTATAGCAAACATCATGCTTTTATGGCTTAAGTATCTTAGTGTGAAATCTTTGTCTTCTATGTTTACAGGTCCTATTTTCAGCAACAAGTGGCAGCAGCTTTCACTGAAGTGGCTCTATACAAAGTGTTGTACAACCTCATAATATTAACATTGTTAGACAGGTATGTACGGATGCACTCTGGGCATTTTGATGAACTTATCATACCTGAATTTTATTAATTGTAATTATTAGGCCAATCTTACAAATTGTGTGTTTGCAATTGCAATTTCCTAGGGTTGCTTGTT
This sequence comes from Dreissena polymorpha, assembly GCF_020536995.1. Classification (NCBI taxonomy): domain Eukaryota; kingdom Metazoa; phylum Mollusca; class Bivalvia; order Myida; family Dreissenidae; genus Dreissena; species Dreissena polymorpha. The sequence goes on along the minus strand of NC_068355.1, from coordinate 119,645,041 downwards.
TGTTAGCAATTTCCAAGGGCTGCTTGTTTGATTGCAAATGCAATTTCCTAGGATTGCTTGTTTGTTTGCAATTTCAATTTCCTAGGATTGTGTGTTTGTTTGCATATGCAATTTCCTAGGGTTGCTTGTTTGTTTCCAATTGCAATTTCCTATTAAGTGTTATAATGTTAAATACCAGTATAAAACAGATACTGCCTTTGATTTCATATGAGGAGTTCAATTTATTAGACATGAATTTCTTGTTTAAATCAGTATGTGACTCATAAATCTAATCCTAAAGAGCATCCATCTAAGATTCTTTGTGGTAAAAACTGTAGATTCTGTTTTTCACAACATGATTACTATTTTTTTCCCTGTTTAAAAGTATCTTCTAAACACAAGGTTGTGGGCATTGTTATTTTGACCACAAGTAGTATGTGTCTAGATGTAACCATTAACTGTTTTTGTTTACCAAATACAAAATAAAATTTTTTTTTTTTTTTTAAATTGGGTTGATTTTACTCAAAAAAATATTTTGAGTTGAGACCATTTCATCATCATTGTTAATGTTTGCCTAATTGAGATTTTTATCAACTCTGGACCTGGGATTGAAACTTAAGGACCTGTTAGCGCTGTTGGTTGAGTTCTTGACTACAAATATGAGGATGGTGGATTAAATTTGCTACCTGGCTACATAATTTATATGGGGATTTGCCATAATGACATTATTCTATAGTCATTCTCTGCCTACCTCAGATAGCTACATGTATCTCAACTAGGACTAATGTCAGTTACGGGCATGGGTATGTGTAATTAGCACTTGTAAACCAGCGTACCCAGGAAAAGTGTGACCTTCATGATGCAGCTCACTTTCTGGGGTTTAAAGCAAAAAATCCAAATGAACAACAGACTCGTGCTGTATTGTGGTATTGCTGTCACTGTTTTCCAGGAAAAGCGTTAAGCATAGTGAGGATGTGTTGGTTGAGGTGTGTCGCTGTATTGTGGTATTGCTGTCATTGTTTTCCAGGAACAGCCTGAAGCATAGTGAGGATGTATTGGTTGAGGTGTGTCACTGTATTGTGGTATTGCTGTCACTGTTTTCCAGGCACAGCCTGAAGCATAGTGAGGATGTGTTGGTTGAGGTGTGTTGCTGTATTGTGGTATTGCTGTCACTGTTTTTCAGGAACAGCCTGAAGCATAGTGAGGATGTGTTGGTTGAGGTGTGTTGCTGTATTGTGGTATTGCTGTCACTGTTTTTCAGGAACAGCCTTAAGCATAGTGAGGATGTGTTGGTTGAGGTGTGTCGCTGTATTGTAGTATTGCTGTCACTGTTTTCCAGGAACAGCCTGAAGCATAGTGAGGATGTGTTGGTTGAGATGTGTTGCCCTATTGTAGTATTGCTGTCACTGTTTTCCAGGAACAGCCTGAAGCATAGTAAGGATGTGTTAGTTGAGGTGTGTCGCTGTATTGTGGTATTGCTGTCACTGTTTTTCAGGAACAGCCTGAAGCATAGTGAGGATGTGTTAGTTGAGGTGTGTCGCTGTATTGTAGTATTGCTGTCACTGTTTTTCAGGAACAGCCTGAAGCATAGTGAGGATGTGTTGGTTGAGGTGTGTCGCTGTATTGTGGTATTGCTGTCACTGTTTTTCAGGAACAGCCTGAAGCATAGTGAGGATGTGTTGGTTGAGGTGTGTCGCCCTATTGTAGTATTGCTGTCACTGTTTTCCAGGAACAGCCTGAAGCATAGTGAGGATGTGTTAGTTGAGGTGTGTCGCTGTATTGTAGTATTGCTGTCACTGTTTTCCAGGAACAGCCTGAAGCATAGTTAGGATGTGTTGGTTGAGGTGTGGCGCTGTATTGTGGTATTGCTGTCACTGTTTTCCAGGAACAGCCTGAAGCATAGTGAGGATGTGTTGGTTGAGGTGTGTCGCTGTATTGTAGTATTGCTGTCACTGTTTTCCAGGAACAGCCTGAAGCATAGTGAGGATGTGTTGGTTGAGGTGTGGCGCTGTATTGTGGTATTGCTGTCACTGTTTTCCAGGAACAGCCTGAAGCATAGTGAGGATGTGTTGGTTGAGGTGTGTCGCTGTATTGTAGTATTGCTGTCACTGTTTTCCAGGAACAGCCTGAAGCACAGTGAGTATGTGTTCGTTGAGGCGTGTCGCTGTATTGTGGTTTTGCTGTCACTGTTTTTCAGGAACAGCCTTAAGCATAGTGAGGATGTGTTGGTTGAGGTGTGTCGCTGTATTGTGGTATTGCTGTCACTGTTTTCCAGGAACAGCCTGAAGCATAGTGAGGATGTGTTGGTTGAGGTGTGTCGCTGTATTGTGGTATTGCTGTCACTGTTTTCCAGGAACAGCCTGAAGCATAGTGAGGATGTGTTGGTTGAGGTGTGTCGCTGTATTGTGGTATTGCTGTCACTGTTTTTCAGGAACAGCCTTAAGCATAGTGAGGATGTGTTGGTTGAGATGTGTCGCCCTATTGTAGTATTGCTGTCACTGTTTTCCAGGAACAGCCTGAAGCATAGTGAGGATGTGTTGGTTGAGGTGTGTCGCCCTATTGTGGTATTGCTGTCACTGTTTTCCAGGAACAGCCTGAAGCATAGTGAGGATGTGTTGGTTGAGATGTGTCGCCCTATTGTAGTATTGCTGTCACTGTTTTCCAGGAACAGCCTGAAGCATAGTGAGGATGTGTTGGTTGAGATGTGTCGCCCTATTGTAGTATTGCTGTCACTGTTTTCCAGGAACAGCCTGAAGCATAGTAAGGATGTGTTAGTTGAGGTGTGTCGCTGTATTGTAGTATTGCTGTCACTGTTTTTCAGGAACAGCCTTAAGCATAGTGAGGATGTGTTGGTTGAGGTGTGTCGCTGTATTGTGGTATTGCTGTCACTGTTTTCCAGGAACAGCCTGAAGCACAGTGAGGATGTGTTGGTTGAGGTGTGGCGCTGTATTGTGGTATTGCTGTCACTGTTTTCCAGGAACAGCCCTAAGCATAGTGAGGATGTGTTGGTTGAGGAGTGTCGCTGTATTGTAGTATTGCTGTCACTGTTTTCCAGGAAAAGCCTGAAGCACAGTGAGGATGTGTTGGTTGAGGTGTGGAGGATCTTCCATGGCACGTATGGACATCTGAACGTGCTCATGCAGCGCAACAAGGCTCTCAGGGCTGCTATAGAGGCTGTCACCTTGGTAATCTGACCATTGCCAATATGACATACTCATTAAACCCTTTCCCACTAGGAAGCAAAGTGAAAATGGCTTTTGTAACCAGCATAAAACCAGAACAGCCTGCGAGTAACTTGCAGTCTGTTCAGGTTTTATGCTGTTTACTACTCATCAGTATCTAAGAGCTGGAAAATTATCCTTTAAAACTTGAATCTAGTAAAAAAGATATTTAATTTAATTCAACTTTCTAAGTGACTACAAATGCGTCAAAATATGTATCTAAGTGGTTAAAGGTTAAGTGAGTTTTTCAATGGTATTTTCTAAAAAAAATCCAAACCTATTTAAACTATGCATGTCCCCTTTTATGATATACCTATAGATAATTCCACTTAAATAATGGGATATTGTAAAATGCAAGCTAATGAAAATGAATTTTCTGGTTGATTCTATGAAATCTGTTTCATTATTTAACGGCTTGGAATAAGGGCTATTATATGTTTAAGTGTATTGTAAATATTACTAGCATTCTGACATACATTGAGACCTGCACAATACACTTTTGTGGATGGTTTAGGTCATGCAATAAATTCATGCCCCTTTTTCAAAGCCATTTTATTTGTATTTCTTTTGTGTTAATGTACTAATAAACTTTTTTAAGTTATTGCATTTGATTACTTTTTTTACTGAATTTTAAATTTATTTAATTAGATTTGCAAACACCAGGACAAATTATCTAAATGGGATGATACTTTATATAAAGTATCCCTTCAGGGTGGCAATCTGATGCATATGCTGTCATGTTGTGTCCTTGTGATTTTTAATACAACAATTTGTTTCCACACAAATAAGTTGTATATTGACAAAGCATATCATGTGGGAGCATATTCCGTCCATTTCACTGATATTCTGGTATTATTTTGAATTCTACGTACTAAAAAGCTTTGATACATACATCCAATACTCAGCGCTGTAAGATCACATGATTTCATTTTGACCATAAGATTGACCCAATTTTAATTAGTTGTACTTATACAGCATCATGTTGGCTTCCAGGATCAAGACTATGGTGACATTCGACCACTTCTAATACAGTACATGGAGGATATAGAGATCACCCTATGTGACTCCTTGTATGTAATACTTTTTTATAATTATATTATGAATGCGTGTACATTGTCTTATAGACTCATTGTGTGTTAAATATCAGTACATTTTGTAAATATAACTTGTTGTTTGTTTTTAAAAAAGAACTTTCATTTGCTACATAGCTGTGAACTGTTGCAATGTTATACAGAGAAGATAAATTGATAATGGCATTGATACTTGTTTTGGAGGTTCAATCGCTTATTTGACATTTGGTGTTTGCTATGTTTTATTCTCATTGGGCTAGAGTTTTTTTTAGATCTTTCCAGCCAAGTACTTGTTCTGTCCAAGAAACTGATGTAACAGTTTTTCTTTAAACTGAAGTGTTTCAATGTGTTAAATACAGTTATATAATTAAATGAATGTCTATGTTTAAATAATGTCAGCAATTTTATTCATTTCTTAGATATCTTTGTCATACTTTTAATCCTTTTTCCAGGAATATTTTAATTATTGTCCCCTACCGGTTTTACCAGAGGGGACTTTTCGTTTGCGCTTTGTGTGTTCACCGGAGGGGACTTATGGTTTGCGCTTTGTGTGTCTGTAAGTCAGTGAGTCTGTCACACTTTTCTGGATCCTGCCATAACTTTAAAAGTTATTAATATTTTTTCATGAAACTTGAAATATTGATAGATGGCAATATGGACATTATGCACGTCATTTCATTTTGTTCCTACGTCAAAAATTCTGCTATGGCAACAAATAAAAAAAAATATATATATTTCTGACAATGGTGGAGCCGGTAGGGGACATATATTGTTTGGCAATAGTCTTGTTACTCATATATTTGTTTAATTCTTCATAATTGGATTATAATAGCTACTAGGTGTGATATACCAGGAGCCCTATTTTATTCCTGTTTCCTCTATTAGCACTGAGCGCAGTCAGGACCAAGTGAATATCGGACGGGTGATGGTGGCCAGAGTACAGAGTCTTCTCCCCCTAGCTGAAAACATACTGGCATCTGACAGCCATAGCAACTTTGTAAGTGACATGTAGGGTATTAAATATATGGGTCATGCTCTGGGAAAGCAGGGCTTAATGCATGTGGGTAAAGTGTCGTCCCAGATTAGTCTGTTCAGTTAGCACATTCTTATCAGGGACAACACTCTCCCCTTGTATGGAATTTGTTGATTACAGGCAGTCTCTTCTAAAGGAAAATCCAGTCTAGATCCAGCATAAAGCCTCGTTCCTGATTTGCCTGTGTGGTCTGCACAGGCTTATTTGGGCTAATAAACACACATGTGATAAGCACCAGTTTCCTTGAGCCTGACTACATGTTATACTAGCACATGTGTGCTCATATTGAGCTTTTGTGTTTGGTGGCTGTTCAGCAAGTTTTTATGCCCCCTTTAGAAGAAAAGGGGGTATATAGTTTTTTTTCGCACTGTCCGTCTGTAAGTCTTTCCGTCAGTCTGTCAGTCTGTCTGTCACACTTTTCGTGTCCCCTCTCTTATTCAAATAGTTTTCATCCGATCTTTACCAAACTAGGTCAGAAGTTGTATCTAGACAATATCTAGGTCAAGTTCGAATATGGGTCATGCCGGGTCAAAAACTAGGTCACTGGGTCACTTAGTGCATTTCAAGGATTTAGCATGGTGTCCGCTCTCTAATTGAAGTAGTTTTCATCTGATCTTTACTAAACTTCGTCAGAAGTTGTATTAAGACAATATCTAGGTGAAGTTTGAATATGGGTCATGCTGGGTCAAAAACTAGGTCACTGGGTCACTTAGTGCATTTCAAGGATTTAGCATGGTGTCTGCTCTCTAGTTTATGTGGCTTTCTGATTTATTTTGATATTCTAAGACATTTTTATGTTCCGGAAGGAGGGCATATAGTGATTGGACTGTCCGTTCGTCTGTCCGTTCGTCTGTCCGTCACACTTTGTGTTTAGATAAAAATGCCCATAACTTCTATGTCGCTTCAGATAGCAATTTCTGTTTGGCATGCATGTGTATATGGACAAGGCCTTTCAATACGCACACAAATTTCGACCCCTGTGACCTTGACATTGAACTTAGGTTCCGCGTTTAGGCTCGAAATCTGCGTTAAGAATTTGAAAAAAGCTCATAACTTCTACCAAGCGTTTATTGGGGGCATAAGTCATCCTATGGTGACAGCTCTTGTTTTCATATTTATTGGGTCAGGTATTGTTTGTTGTTAAAAATTTGTTTAAAACAACATTTCATCCTTAAATGCTTTACAATGACACTTCCCAAGAATAATCAGTTGTTGGTCCTAGTTAATAATTTTTTAGAATCATTTCAGTCTGCTGCAGATGTGGGTCACTTGAGCTAAAAATCAATTTTGTTAGTGGAAACTTCCAAAATCGCATCAGAGTTTTAATGTTTGTTATGTAAAATTCTTGATATTTGGTATGGATAAGCAGGTAATGTTCATCTACAATGTTTATTCAAATCATGCCCTTGGGGTACAAACTGACCATGCCCCAAGGTTGTCCTTATTTTGATAGACATTGAGAGCAAAATAATCTTCTCAAAAAGAACATGAAACCCTGAAGTGTAATGTTTAGTATGTTATGTTGTTTCGGCATCGTGTACAAAGATTGTTTTGAGGTAAAAACTTGAGGTAACATGGTTATAATAGTTTATTAGCAAATTAAAGTTAGCAGTAAAGTAAGGCAATCTCAGTCACGTATCATATATGACTCGGAATCAGCTATCAAGTGATAAAGGCTAGCAGAAATAATTCAAATTTAGTAATATAGTTGATTTTGCATAGTTAAAATTAGACAAAATATACATAGTCATTGTTATAATAATATTCTTAGCTTCCCCTGCTATATTACAAAACAATAAACTGTTTTTCTCAATGCATGTATATTGACTGCATGCATGTATATTGACTACATGTATGTAAATTGACTACATGTACTGTAAAACCATTAATTTTCGTGTGCTACGAATTTTCGTGGATTTCGTTGTTCCTCCGAACCACGAATTCAAGTACGAACGATTATTTTGACATTTTTAATCCGAAATTGGTCCTTTCCGAATGTCATTGCGGACATTCTCTATTGTTTTTGGTTATCAGAGATATTTGATTGAGATATGCTAGGTAATACAATATGTTGTTTTCTTGATAAGTGTTTGGGTAATAATACTTTTTAAATCAAGCACGGATTTTAAACTGTACATCAACGATTGTTCTCTTTTACGTGACGTCGTCAAATTAACAGTTTGCAGATTTATCACATATGTCAATTAGTGCCAATTAAAGTTAAAAGAGACAAAACGGTTTTCACACCTGTATTTTGGGGACCTTATTACTCAATTGTTTCTACTAGGGGACCGATTGAGCAGAGAATTGCAAATATTGTCAAAACAACATTGATGGCAATTAGCGAGTGGGGACACACAAGATTGCTGCTTTATTCGCTTTTATCGACAATTATCGGCAACACTTTCATGCTTCAGTGCACATTAATCACATGCCTTGCTGTCAACACACATTAGCAGATTATTCTTCGTTATTACTCTGGTTGTTTTTAGAAAAGTTTAATTATTATGACTGTCAATCTTCCCCAAAAATTTGAAATCCACGAAATTACGTGTCAACGAATTAGTTGTTTTTTATTAAACCACGAAATTTCATACCGACGAATTTCTATACGTTTACAGTATGTATATTGACTACATGTATGTATATTGACTACATGTGTGTATATTGACTACATGTATGTATATTGACTACATGTATGTATATTGACTACATGTATGTATATTGACTACATGTATGTATATTGACTACATGTTTGTGTATTGACTACATGTATGTATATTGACTACATGTATGTATATTGACTACCGTATGTATAGTGACTACATGCATGTATATTGACTACATGTATGTATATTTACTACCTGTATGTATATTAACAACATGTATGTATATTGACTATGTGTGAATATTCAGGTTATGGAGGACCTGCACGCCCTCAACCTGTACTTAGTGCCCCTGATGATGGGGACTGCAGACATCTGTCTTCAGGCCTCGGACAAAGCCACTGTATGTGAAATCTTACTTTAAACACTTTAATGGGTCAATCGTTATAGAAAAATTTAAATACATGTACAGCTTGTCTATGCTGCAATACAGTTCCTGTGTTATGTAAAAAGAGTCTGTACGTTTCCATAAATATCATTAGTCTTGTGTTGCATCATGAGCCAATCTGCCATTATGAGACAACACAATCATGTAGAATGTTTCAGCTAATTACGTGGCTAACTTGACTCCAATTAGTTCCATGAAATTCTGAAATGCATGCGCAGCGTATTAACAACAAAAGAAACTTCCTCAGTTCAATAGAAACAGTTTGTACCTTTTTATGCCCCCCTTCCAAGAAGAGGGGGTAAATTGTTTTGCACATGTCGGTCTGTATGTCCGTCCATCCACCAGATGGTTTCCGGATGATACCTCACGAACGCTTAGGCCTAGGATCATGAAACTTCATAGGTAGAATGTTTCAGCTAATTAAGTGGCTAAATTGACTCCAATTAGTTCCATGAAATTCTGAAATGCATGCGCAGCGTATTGTCAACAAAAGAAAGTTCTTCAGTTCAATAGAAACAGTTTGTACATTTGTATGCCCCCCTTCGAAGAAGAGGGGGTATATTGTTTTGCAGATGTCGGTCCGTATGTCCGTCCGTCCACTAGATGGTTTCCGGATGATAACTCAAGAACGCTTAGGCCTAGGATCATGAAACTTCATAGGTACATTGATCATGACTCGCAGATGATCCCTATTGATTTGGAGGTCACTAGGTCAAAGGTCATGGTCACGGTGACCCGAAATAGTGTAATGGTTTCCGGATGATAACTCAAGAACGCTTATGCCTAGGATCATGAAACTTCATAGGTACATTGATCATGACTCGCAGATGACCCCTATTGATTTTCAGGTCACTAGGTCATAGGTCAAGGTCACGGTGACCCGAAATAGTAAAATGGTTTCCGGATGATAACTCAAGAACGCTTATGCCTAGGATCATGAAACTTCTAAGGTACATTGATCATGACTCGCAGATGACCCCTATTGATTTTCAGGTCACTCGGTCAAAGGTCAAGGTCACAGTGACACTAAATAGTGAAATGGTTTCCGGATGATAACTCAAGAACGCTTATGCCTAGGATCATGAAACTTCTTAGGTACATTGATCATGACTCGCAGATGACCCCTATTGATTTTCAGGTCACTAGGTCAAAGGTCAAGGTCACAGTGACCCGAAATAGTGAAATAGTTTCCGGATGATAACTCAAGAATGCTTATGCCTAGGATCATGAAACTTCATAGGTACATTGATCATGACTCGCAGATAACCCCTATTGATTTTCAGGTCACTAGGTCAAAGGTCAAGGTCATTTGAAAAAAGTTATGAGCTATTGTCATCACCTTGGCGTCGGAGTCCTGTTAAGTTTTGTGTTTAGGTCCACTTTTCTCATAAAGTATCAAAGCTTTTGCATTCAAACTTGGTACACTTGTTTACTATCATGAGGGGACTGGGCAGGCAAAGTGAGATAACTCTGACGTGCATTTTGACAAAATTATGTGTCCTTTTTATACTTAGAAAATTTGGTTAAGAAAAAAGTATACTTATTGCGATTTGGAATATAGCCGAATTTCGGCTATAAAATCGGGCCAAAACAAAACTTGCCTAGGATCATGAAACTTCATAGGTTCATTGATCATGACTGTCAGATGACACCTATTGATTTTCAGGTCACTAGGTCAAAGGTCAAGGTCACAGTGACTGGAAACAGTAAAATGGTTTCCGGGTGATAACTCAAAAATACTTAGGCCTAGGATCATGTAACTTCATAGGTACATTTATCATGACTTGCAGATGACCCCTATTGATTTTCAGGTCACTAGGTCAAAGGTCAAGGTCACAGTGACAAAAAACGTATTCACACAATGGCTGCCACTACAACTGACAGTCAATGTGGGGGCATGCATGTTTTACAAACAGCCCTTGTTATAACTTAAATAATAAAAGTAGATGTAAATGTTCTGATAAGAATTTAGGCTGTAAATAAATCTGACTAGGTTTTGTAATGCTATTGTGATAACATTTAATATTATATTGTTTTCAGATGTTTATCAGGGAGATTAAGGAAACATTACAACAGGCTGACCCAGAAGTAGTTCAGAGAATAAAAAAACGCCCTGTTGAAAAGCCAGTTAAAGTATAAAGTGATTCTGTTTTGTTGTATTTATAGATAGTGGCGCAAAGAAAGGAAAACAATACATGTACCATTGCATTTGTCATATTTTAGTGTAAAGCATTTTGTAAAAATTGGTGACAGTGTTGACCGCGAACTTCACTTTTTATCCCCCGCCATCGGCGGAGGGATATTGGTTTGGCGTTGTCCGTCCGTCTTTCCATCCGTACGGAGCCATATCTTGAAAGTGCTTTGGCGGATTTCATTGAAACTTGGTATGAGTATATATATGGATGAGAGGACGTTGCACGCCAAATGACATTGTACACCATCTGTTAATAACGGAGTTATGGCCCTTTGTATCTTGAAAAAATGCTTTTTTGAGTGTCAAATTTAACACTTTTGTGTCCAGAAGCATATTGGCGGGGGATATCAATTCAACGAATTTGCTTGTTATCCACCGCCATAGGACGAGGGATATTGTTTTGGTGTTGTCTGTCCGTCCCTCTTTCCGTCCTTCCGTGCGTCCTTCCGTCCGTCCGGCCGGCACTTTTGTGTCCGGTACCATATCTTGGAAGTGCTTTTGGCGGATTTCATTGAAACTTGGTATGAGTATATATATGGATAAGAGGATGATGCACGCCAAATGGCATTGTACGCCAGCGGATAATAACAGAGTTATGGCCCTTTGTACTTTGAAAAATGCTTTTTTTGTGTGTCCCGAGCCATATCTTGGAAGTGCTTTGACGGATTTCATTGAAACATTGTATGAGTATATATATGGATAAGAGGATGATGCACGTTGACATTGTCCATCCGTCCAGAAAAAACTTTTGTGTTAAGAAGTAAAATGGCAGGGGATATTAATTCAACGAATTTGCTTGTTTTTTCTCACTTGTGAAATGCACATGGCACCATTTTGTGACCACTTTTTGTCTGTCATGCATGAACTTTCCTTTCAAATCAAAGCACAAAGCCCAGAGGGTTGTTTGTCTTCTACCAATTTTGTTTGAATCACATTGCTTACCTTGCCCTGGGGTTGTTGGGGCTATGTTTACACTGACTAATATATCAAACTGATAATGAAAAAAAACTCCTCTGAAACCAAAAATCACACAACTTTTATATTTGATATGTAAGAGTAATCTAGCATAATAGCTTACCAAAATCTTGGTCTCTAAAATTAAAAAATCAAACAGGACTTATGTCTGGTATTTTACATCATGTCCCTGGGGTCAAAACTGGCCATTCCCCAGTAATTGCATGATTTATATAGAGGATCATGCTAATTAACTTTATGAACAGTGCTCCAGCTAGGCCTTAATTGAAGGGCGCCCCGCCCTGCCCCTCCGAACCTCCGCCCTGCCCTTCCTAGTGCCCCCCCCTGCCCTTAATTTTTTTTTTTTTTACATATCATAATTAATAATCTCTTATTACAATACATTGTAATTAATTTATTCCTCATTGTAGATATTATATTTGATTTTTTTTATAACAATTGGAACAATATATTCTAACAATTATTAATAACATATAAATTAACATGCAAGAGGAAGCATTCCAGAAATGCCTGCGCGCTCGAAAGTGCCCTTTTGACAAAATACTGCGAGTCCAAAGTGCTCTTTTGACAGAAAAGCCCCCCTGCCCTTTTCAAATCCTAGCTGGAGCACTGTTTATAAACAATATTGATATTGTATTCATACTACATTGTTGATACTATTTAGAAGTGCAAGATGTTATTTATGTGTATGTTACACTACAGTTATATACCTTTGAATTTGCACAATTGATTCAATCCATTAGTGTGAGTCTTTGTATCTTAGTGTGCAACCAATACGTACACTCAAGTTTTGCATCTGCTTAAAAGGTGCTAATGCAGGGATTTTTGTCTTTTTTAGTGATTGTTCTAGTACTTACTTTGAGTCTCAGAGTAGCTTGCAAAAAAAGAAAAATGGTTAGTGTTGACTAAAGAGAGAAAACTTGGTTAGTGTTGAATTTAGAGAGAACACTTGGTTATTGTTGACTATAGAGGGAACACTTGGTAAGTGTTGAATATAGAGAGAACACTTGGTTAGTGTTGACTATAGAGAGAACACTTGGTTAGTGTTGACTATAGAGAGATTAGTGGTTAGTGTTGACTATTATAGAGAGATTAGTGGTTAGTGTTGAATATAGAGAGAACACTTGGTTAGTGTTGACTATAGATAGACCACTTGGTTTGTGTTGAATATAGAGATAACACTTGGTTAGTGTTGAAAATAAAGAGAACACTTGATTAGTGTTGACTATAGAGAGAACGCTTATCTGGCATTTTATTCATCCTCTTATATGTATACAATACTTATCTGGCATTTTATTCATCCTCTTATATGTATACAATACTTATCTGGCATTTTATTCATCCTCTTATATGTGTACAATACTTATCTGGCATTATGTTTATCCCATCATGTTAACATTTTTCTCCCTTCATCTAGAAAGTAAACAAAATAAAATAATAAAAAAAAGCACTATAATAGGACATGATGTAATGAAAATGAACAAAATGCCGTTATTACTGTGCATGCTTGCTGCATTTAACATTGTTAATGACTGAAAAATGCATCAGATTCCTTATTATTTTGTTTCGAGTATGAGGATGCAACAAAGAACTGGCATTAATCCTTGTATAGTAATGGAAAGGTTGTTGTTTGTTCTTTGTCCAGAAGCGCCGAGGACTGTTTGGGACAACAGAGGTGCCCAAGAAGCCTGTGGTGACAGAGGAGCAGGAGGATGAGGGGGAATACAGCCATGGAAGGGAGGACTCTGTGGTGTGTAACCACCGTACTTCAGGTGAGCAGGCAGACGAGGGGCTCTTTATTTGTCATGGATGACATAGACCCAGTATTGTGAACATTCTCAATTTTTTAGGAATATAGGAATATGCAAATATTCCTCCTCAAATCTGGGGTTGAGTAAGACTCAAAGCTCACAAAAACTTCTGCAAACACCAAATTGAGCATGATGATCAAAGTCATCTAAACAATAGAGAAAAATGAACTCTAAACTTAAGTCAGAATACTGAACTTTTAGTATGTTTTTGATACTGGGCCATGGTAATGAAGTCCCTTTTTCAGCAAAAGTTGACACTATGTTTTCAATGCAACTGAATTTTCATCACTACAAAGAAGAGGGGACATTTACTTGCAATTGATTGTTGGTCTGTATGTTGGTAAATCCTATTGAGGCTCCAAATGTTAGAACAATCCAAATGTAAGAGATGCTTACAAACCTCACATTTAATATTTGTTTACATTGTAAACTTTACAATTACAGCAATACTAAGCTTTCCTTTTTGTGAAAAAATGAATACAAAAATTCAGATCTAGTTGTGTCATTTAATGATATGAATAAGCAACAATGCTTTTGCACACAAATAACATTTAGAACTGCAACACAATTATTATAACACACACTGTCTTGTTCTAATGTACTATTCTTGTTTCACTATATGTGTGTGATCGCCACGGTCTTCTCGTCTCAGTGTTACCAGTGCAGACTCTGATAGACAAGGAAATGTCCCCAGTCAAAGTTGTCTATGAAACAGTACTGATGAAGGTAATATGATAGGATAATGGTGTTAATTTTAACTATTTTTATCTGCCTCAAATGCATATCCTGTTAATGATAATCAAATAAAATATTCAATATGTGTTGTCTGTACAATAGATATTTAACTTAGTATAAAGGTATGTTAAGTTGTCATTATATATGGTCACTGACCAAGGGTGATATTTCTGAACCTCAATTTAGTAGAATGATGCCCCTTTTGTACTTTAGGTTCATGTTTGTGTTTGTTTAGCTATAGTTTTAGTATCAGGGTTCGACACTATAAGGCACGTCAGACAGACATTGTCTAGAAAGATTGGTGGTCGGGCTAGTAAAAGTGCGGGTTAGCTTGTCCGACTGGTCGTACATAAAAAAATCTATACTGATTCATATAACTATAACTAACTGTTGTAAAAACCTTTTTCCTTAATGTGTAAAATTACTCTCGTATCCGTTTTTTACATCAGAACAAGACTATCATATATAAATTAACCCGGAGCATTCACATGATTCATCGCTATTTTTAGACACGAATGAGAGCTTCCGGTAGGAATTGCTTGTTTCCATTGGTCAAGTTGTTTCGAATATTAATGATTTTCTGCAGTGTTGTAAAAATTTACAGCATGTTTTTACGACTTCTGTCGAAAAATCGGTTTCGTCAATGTAAACATTTTTGTGTAGCAGACAAGATAATGCAATTTAAATAATGGCTTTTTCCAAGTACGGATTTTCGTCTGACAAATCAGTTAATAAAGAAGAATCTGACGGTAAAACTGTCAGGAAACGTAAATATGAAGAAAAACGAAAACGTCAATTTATCCTATGGAAAATCGAGTCAGTTCCCATGGCTTGAATTTGACCAAGAAAAGCAAAAAATAGTTTTATTTTATTGTTTTACTCTATGCATCAAAATAACTCTCTGGTGTTCACTGATTATTTACTGATAAATCCTGATTAAACAGTTACATGAAACAACTGTGTTTATTTGCTATGTCATTTATGGTCTTGTAGACATCAGATTCGGGCTAGTACATTTTAAGAGGAGCTGGTCCGATGGTCTTGCTGTTAAAAAAGTTAATGTCGAACCCTGAGTATGCTTTAACCTGATGAAATTCTAGATATAGCAAACCTGCATGAAGAAGCTGTATTTGGGGCCGGTAGTGGAAAGGGTACTGTTGATAAAAATAGATTATGAGTTACTTTATAATTACTTCTGTAAAGATAGAGATGTTTTGATGACAATTTGTGTGTGTAGGTAGCGTACATGCTGATCTAAACTGTGAGCGCATTTGGGGTCATTTTAGTCAAGGTTACTGTAACTTGAAATTGATAAACAAATTTTCTTCAAAACTTTTGTTTGAATGAAGGTTTTTTGCTTGAAATGTGTGTTAAGGTATCATACATGCAGACCTCCACATATATAACATTTGGGGCCTGTCGTTAGAAGGTCACTGTTATTACCAAGAGAATAAATGTTTTCACTAAATAACTCAACTTTGCTTTGAAGTATTGTTATCAAATTAGTTATGTAGCTAGCATACATGCAGACTAGGTTTGGAATTGCATTTGGAGCAAGTCAGGTGAACAGATGTTAAAAGTCACTGTTACAAAAATAGTACAACAATTTCAGCTTGTTAACTAGAGTTTTGATAGAGGTTTCACAAAGAATTTTTTTTATCAATAGCTAATATGCAGACCTTGATTGGGGTTGCACAGTCATTTAAAATGAAATAAAATAATTTTATAAAATGATGAAAATCAAGTGTTGCTGCATGGCCACATTTGTTGTTGTAATCTTAATTTTCAGGCTCAATTTTTCAAATAACTTACAATGCAACTAGTATGGATATTTACCATCAAATATGTTGTCTCAGGAATTATATCAGATGACTGACAGAAATTACACATTACACTATCAAAGTGGAAGAACAGTCAAATGTGCTGCCTTTTTGACAGCTCTTAATAAATATTTTATTTGCACATTTGTCTCTTTTGCATATTAGCTACATATTTTACAATTAAAAAACTTGTATGTCAACAAAATGAAATGCATACTCACTGATTCAGAGCATTCTGTTCTTAGTTCATTATTGATATTCTATATCAAGTGCCTGATTGATGATTTTACATGTCAGTATATGCTGGACTGTCATTTTGATGATATGTGGACTGGTTACTTGCTGGAACTGACTTGTGATGTGTCCTTGCCCAGAAACCCCTTCTCCAGACTGGTCAGCTCCCTCAGACAGGCTGCCATGAGGTAAGTGGGGGGTTTGCATTGACTGTGGAACAGTATGATATAGCAAATAAATCAAATGAGCCTCCGTCTGTGTCAACATGACTTAACCCTTTACCACTTAGATACGTATTTTCACGCATTTGTAGTCCCTTAGAAAGTTCAATAGAATTTAAGACCTTTCTTACTAGATTCAAGTTTTAAAGGCTTCATAAAACAGGATAAAGCCTGTAACTCGCAGTCTGTTCTGGTTTTATGCTGTTTGTACATAGCAGTTTTCACATTGCTTCTAAGTGGGAAAGGGTTAATGCGCATACGTAAAATTTGTGCCAGATTAGCTTGTGCAGTCTTCACAGGCAAGTTAAGTACACCATTTCCGCTTTTATGTATTTTTAGTTCAAAGAATGTCTTTTTTAAGCCAAATTCAGTTTAGATGGAAATTGTTTCTCTGATTAGCCTGTCAGAATTGCATGTTATTGTTTTAGTTAATTTTCACATCAATCTAAGAACACTAGACATGTTGTTGTATTACAGTATTGTTTATTGAACATGAAAGGTACAATTTAAGCTTTGAATGTCTGCAAATGCAGTACTGTGAAGTGTTCACATTTACATTATAAATATATATGAGCCATGTCGTGAAAAAACCTGTATTTGTGACAAAATTTCACATTTTTTGTTTTCTATAGATTGATAAAGACTGTTCTGTGCTTGTTATTATGATACCAAATTTAAAGATATAGCTCCATTACTTACGGAGAATCTTTTATTTTAATAACATAACTGCAGAGATGTTTTGACATTAACAACGTTAACAACGTTTTCAAGTAAACTGCATTCAGATGTATGTTTCATCAAAATCCACACTTATTAAAAACACATGAAATGAAATTGAAGAACAAAATTATTTTGTTAAATATATATAATCAGGTATCTATTTGTTCTAAAAATAGTTGTGATTAACATTAAGCTGTAATCTAACATGCGTTGCTTAGCAACATTATAAGTCCACTTATATTTACATCGACCAGCAAACCATACAGTTTACATCATTTTTTTCTAAACCAATATCACATATTTTCACAACATATCATTTAGCTTTTCATAATACAAACATCATGTTCAAAACAAACACTCTCAATAACACCATCAATAAATAAACCAACAATATCCTATATAATAATAATAATTATTATTCATTGTGTTATAATGTTAGATCTCAATTTCTCAAAAGTGTTTTTCCTAAAAATTAAGAGTTGAGTAATCTTTAATAATATCTGCTTTTCACACTTTTTTTATAATTATTATTAGCATGTTTACAATTTATTTATCATGCAGCTTATATTGTATGTAGAATTCTTCGTTTGACATGAATTCTATAGAAACAAACAGAAGTGAATTCAAATATTTCATTTTATATAAAAAAGTGTTATTGAAATGTGTTACAAATAAACCAATGTATTCAAACAGACTTTTAATGATATTAAAAAATTACTGAAGAATAATTTTGAAGTTATTTGCCATTCCCCTGTAAATATTAACATTATAATGTGTGTAATATTTCGCCGTTGATGCCAATGATGCCATAGATGCGACAACATAACTATAGTTATGCTTCTGGGTAAGGGTGAGTAACATTCTTGTTAGCATCGCTGAGATATGGCCTGACAACTTAAATTGTACAAGTACTCTTGTCTGTTTTGTCTGAGTCCTTTGCCCTCTACAATCTGCGGTCGTTGGTATGGAATATGGTCGCAATCCATAGCCACAGTAACCTTGACCTCTGGACATCCGACTTCTGTGCGCATTGTCACAACCTGGCTCTTCCGTCTTCATGCGGATGTAGTAGTAGTGATTGTGTCTGAAAATAAAAATAAATACTATGTTGACAAACATTTTAATACCTTTTGATAGGACAAAAAATTATGATGCATTTGCAAATAGTATTCATTTGCATAGGTAACTATAATTGAAAACAAACTGCATGGTTATGTCCGAGTTTTGTTTTTCTTTCGCTTTGTATTTCACTTTAGGAACTTTACACGTTTCTTTAAACAGCATTTTAAAACCGTTATGCTGAAAAAACAATCACTTGTACTCAGTAGTGTGAACATTTTCAACCAATGATCATGGGCCTACGTTAGTAAATACCTTACCGATGGAGTTTGTCTAAAGTGGCTGGATAATAAATTCTCCAGTTCCTGGATACGTAAATATGCCAATTATTCAAACATCAAATAATTGATACGTGTTTCTATACGCGAAGTTACAGAGATTTGTTTTTGCACTCAGTCATTAAATAATAGGAGACAATGTAGATATACAATGTGCGATATACAAGCTATTTCCTCCTTTCCTACATATAAATCTATATAGAAGTTGGACAAATAATAATTTAGAGAATATGGTCGAGTTTATAATAAACAGCGATAATAAATACTAACAAATACTATTTTGCTTTGAATAAGAAATATTGTTTAGCCTTTATGATTGGCACAACAAATTAGAATTGGTCTGGTTATTGGACAAAAAAAAACGTTTTGTACGCCTTGTTATGTGTAACCTCATGGCTGCAATTAAAGGTTGGGATAAACTCTTACAACAATTCATGTACAAATAAAAATAACAAACTTTTAGTCTGATATTCTCTACCGTAAATATAAAGTTTTCATTCACTGAATATCTAAAAAAACGTTGAACATGGTGGTTAATTTGTAAACACGTCTAGTTTGCTATATTCTATTAAATGTTTAGATCAAACCAATTTTGCTCAATAGATAATAATAAAATATATTACTTACTTCTATTTCATTATCCATATCACGTCATTTCATGTTAAAGATGTTTCACAAATACAAAACTGTCCAAAACAGCTACACAGACTCACATGTTTCAGTGATGACGAAATAGCGCAAATTAAAATTAAAATGTTGACGTCACTTTAAAGAGAAATTACCAACGTCATAACTGATGTCACGAAAACAGGTTTTGTCGCGACACAGCTCATATCTATATTGTGTACTGGGATTGCTAGTTGGTTTGTGTACATTTTATAATGTAATAATTCTTTAATTAAAATCACTTAATACCACATATTTTTACCACATATTATGCATCTTGCAGGATGGATCTTTGCTATGAGAAGCCAACGGCAGTTGTTCAGAAGGCCTTTAACTCTGAGCAGAAAATTAAACATAAAAATTCATACATGCATTCAATAGCTGGATTGGGCGTTTTTGGTAAGGAGATGTGTGTGGGGTATCAACATAATGAACAAAAATGCTCACTCTATGATATTTATTTTATTGTATGTGTAAATCACCGAATTCTTGTTTTTGCTAGGCATAAGACCGAAGTCTTTGGCATTCTGGGTAACCAAGCTAAAATATATTGTTTTATACTATAAAACCTAAATAGTCATGTATTGCCCTCTTCATTGTGATCTTTATTTCTTTAATACAACTCGCCATGATTTGAACTTATTTGTGCTCACATAACATAATTATATAGCAAATACAATGTGGTACAGATTTAAATGCCACTTAAATTTTTAGCTCATCTATTTTTTGAAAAAAAAATTATGAGCTATTGTCATCACCTTGGCGTCGGCGTCCCGTTAAGTTTTGCGTTTAGGTACACTTTTCTCATAAAGTATCAATCCTATTGCATTCAAACTTGGTACACTTACTTACTATCATGAGGGGACTGGGCAGGCAAAGTTAGATAATTCTGGCTTGCATTTTGACAGAATTATGTGCCCTTTTTATACTTAAAAAATTGAAAATTTTGGTTAAGTTTTGTGTTTAGGTCCATTTTATTCCTTAAGTATCAAAGCTATTGCTCTCATACTTGCATCACTTACTAACTATCATAAGGGGACTGTGCAGGCAAAGTTATGTAACTCTGACTGGCATTTTGACAGAATTATGTGCCTTTTTTATACTTAGAAAATTGAAAATTGTGTTAAGTTTTGTGTTTAGGTCCACTTTTTTCCTAAAGTATCAAAGCTATTGCTTTCATACTTGCAACACTTACTAACTATCGTAAGGGGACTGTGCAGGCAAAGTTATGTAACTCTGACTGGCATTTTGACGGAATTATGAGCCCTTTATACTTGAAAATTTGGTTAAGTTTTGTGTTTTGGTCCATTTTACCCCTAAATTATCATAGATATTGCTTTCATACTTGGAACACTAACTATCATAAGGGGACAGTAAAAGCAAGTTGCATAACTCTGGTTGTCATTTTTACGGAATTATGGCCCTTTTTTGACTTAGTAACTTTGAATATATGGTTACATTTTGTGTTTAGATCCACCTTACTTCTAAAGTATCAAGGCAATTGCTTTTAAACTTTAAATACTTTTATGCTATCATGAGGGTACTGTACCTGGCAAGTTGAATTTTACCTTGACCTTTGAATGACCTTGACTCTCAAGGTCAAATAATTAAATTTTGCTAAAAATGCCATAACTTCTTTATTTATGATTAGATTTGATTGATACTTTGACAAAACTACTCTTACCTGACATACCATCACAAAAAATACTTAACATTGGCAATAACTTTTTCACTTTTTAAGATAGCAACTTGATATTTGGCATGCATGTGTATCTCATGGAGCTGCACATTTTGAGTGGTGAAAGGTCAAGGTCATCCTTCAAGGTCAAATGTCAAATTTATGGTGTCTGTCCGTCCGAAAACTTTAACATTGGCCATAACTTTTTCAATATTGAAGATAGCAACTTGATATTTGGCATGCATGTGTATCTCATGAAGCTGCACATTTTGAGTGGTTGAAGTTCAAGGTCAAGGTCATCCTTCAAGGTAAATGAAATAAAAAAAATCAAAGTGGCGTTCTCATGAAGCTGCACATTTTGAGTGGCGGAAGTTCAAGGTCATCCTTCAAGGTCAAGGTCATCTTTCAAGGTCAAAGGTAAAAAAAACAATAAAAAAAATCAAAGCGGCATTATCATGAAGCTGCACATTTTGAGTGGTGGAAGTTCAAGGTCAAGGTCATTCTTCAAGGTCAATGTAATCCTTCCAGGTCAAAGGTAAAAAATAATTCAATGCTGCGTTATCATGAAGCTGCACATTTTGAGTGGTGAAGGTTCAAGGTCAAGGTCATCCTCCAAGGTCAAGGTCATCCTTCAAGGTCAAAGGTCAAACAAAATATAAAAAAATCAAAGCAGCGTTATCATGAAGCTGCACATTTTGTGTGGTGGAAATTCAAGGTCAAGGTCATCCTTCAAGGTAAAAAAAAATGATAATAAAATTTCAAAGCGGCATTCTCATGAAGCTGCACATTTTGAGTGGTGGAAGTTCAAGGTCAAGGCCATCCTTCAAGGTCAAAGGTCAATTTTTTTTTATATTTCAAAGCGGCGTTCTCATGAAGCTGCACATTTTGAGTGGTGGAAGTTCAAGGTCAAGGTCATTCTTCAAGGTCAAGGTCATCCTTCAAGGTCAAAGGTCAAAAAAATTTTTATTTCAAAGCGGTGTTATCATGAAGCTGCACATTTTGAGTGGTGGAAGTTCAAGGTCAAGGTCATCCTTCAAGGTCAAAGGTAAATAAAAAACAAAACAAAAAATTTCAAAGCGGCGCAATAGGGGGCATTGTGTTTCTGACAAACACATCTCTTGATTATTTCAAAAATTGTTAAAAAACACAAATATTTATTTTTATTATTTTATTTTTGAAATACCGTCCAACCATCCCACCCAAGAATCCCCCCCCCCCCCCTCCAAATTTTTTTTATTTTTTTTTGCATTTTTTTTGCATTTTTGGAAGATAATGTAATAAATTACCACACCCCCACACTATACACCCCTCTCCACTCCACCCCTCCCTCCTTTGTGATTGAAATTGAGATAGGTCCCTTAGCTACACCTTTAAAAAGAAAAATAGATGAGCGGTCTGCACCCGCAAGGCGGTGCTCTTGTTTTATTTTTAGCTCACCTGAGCTCAATTTGCTCAAAGTGAGCTTTTGTGATCGCCTTTTGTCCGTCGTGTGTTGTGCGGCGTCAACATTTGCCTTGTTAACACCCTAGAAGCCACATTTATTGTCTGTTCGTAATGAAATTAAGTCAGAACATTTGTGCCAATAAAATCTTGGATGCATTCAAAATTGGTTCCGGTTGGTTGAAAAACATGGCTGTCAGGGGGCAGGAGAATTTTATTCCTTATATGGCTGTAGTAAAACCTTGTAAACACTCTAGAGGCCACATTTATTGTCTGATCTTTATGAAATTTGGTAAGAAGATTTGTACCAATGATATCTTGTACGAGTTTGAAAATGGTTCCGTATGGTTGAAAAACATGGTCGCCAGGGGGCACAGCATTTTTTCTCATATGGCTATAGTAAAACCTTGTTAACATTTTGAAAGTCAAACGTATAGTCCAATGAAACTTGGTGAGAACGTTTGTTCTCAGGACAATGGTTCCGCTCTGTTGAAAAACTTAGGCGACAGGGAGCGGGGAATTTATCCTTATATGGCTACAGTAGAACCTTTTTAGAATTCTAAAAGTTTCATTTATTGTTCACTCTTTGTGAAAGTTGGTCAGAACATTTGTTCTATATATCTTGGGCTCCACAAAACAGGTCAGTTCCTTTGTATCTCAGTTTAGCGACTTTGGGCCTTTCAGGCCCTCTTGTCGCTTAACTTTTACGAAGATAAGTAATAGCTAAGAGAGTATGTGTCAAAGCCCATACACCAAACTTTTTGTCTTGAAAAGATTATATCTCTTTTTCTTTATTATGAAAATGCAGCCTTTTGACAAATAGACAGATCTTGTTTTTTTCCACTCAAAGTTAATTCCTCAGATATACTGTGTGGATAAATTTTCATTTATTTCATAGCACAATCATTATCACATGGGTCCTGAAAAATCACTAACAAAATTCAAAAGCTTTTGTCTAAATAGTTCTGCTGCTAAACAAGTGTTGCAATCATTGAATAATACAATTTATTTAGATAAAAATAAACTATCAGCAGACTTTATTTAACATTGCATTTACCCCAGTAGCCGTTTTGTAAAAGCATTTGTTAAATATTGGTGTTGTTTATCATAGATTTACCTGAGAATGCCTGGTTATGAAAGCAATTGTGAAGGGTCAGATATTATACTTCAGGCCTGGAAACAGCCTTGACATTGATTGACACTGGTGTGATCACCTCCATATTGCAAGTGCTCCAACTGATGCAGCAGGAAGTGTACATCCAGAAGAAGGGCCCGTACCGTGTGGGTATCTGCCTGGCCCTTTGCGGCCCCTGCACCTGGTATGGACGGGTGCAGCCGTACCTTAACAAGATTGAGCTCCAGGAGCACTACTACATCCAGGGGCCCTCTGGCTGCCATGGGGAGGCCATTCAGCTTTTTGCAGAACTCGGTGAGGCAGCGTTGTGTGGTGTAGACAGGTGGAGACAGGGACTCTCTAGAATTGCCTTGAGCTCAGTAAAAAAACTGAGTCCTTATTGACAACCCTAAGAAAAATTGTAACACTCATAAAGTTTCTTCAGTCGCTGGCTTTTTGAGTTAAGGAGTTCTATAAATAAAAAATTGTCAAATTGCGTTGCTAAAATGTCTGATACTTGCATCCGTTTTTAAATGTAAAAATGCAGTTAATTTTCTATAGAAGATTTAGTTAGGGGCAATCTAAGTTAAGATTTATCTAATGGGCATGGTACATGTAAATATCTGTCAAAGGTTGCAATGTTTTGTATAAGTTGCAAAAAAAAATTAGGGAGAAAAAGTTGTTCAGCATACGAATTATTGAGTTTATGATTGTGATTGTGAATTTCTTAATTGTGTCAATTTTAGGTTCAACAATTCAGCCTTCTAAGGAATTATATGGCTTTTTATTTGTAGATGTAAAATTTGTTATTTATTCAATTTCTCTAAGCCATATTGAATTGGTTGATAAAGTAACTAATTCTAAATTTGAATAGTCAATTGAAAATGACATGATATTTCAACATTTTATTTTTCAGTGTTTAATAATATGGAAGCACTGCAAAGTAAAAGGAAAGGTATTGGGTTAGCAGTGGGTGGGGTGTTCCTTGGAGACCCACTAACCATACACTGGACACTGCAGGATATGATGGACAAGAAGCAGGAATTTTTGTCATCATTAGCCCAGACTTGTAGGCGCAAGCAGCCGATCTATGGCAAGGTAGGATTTTGTTTTTTGAGTGTATTTCTGATCATTAAGAGATCCTGATTGATCACTCTAATTTAGTCGTGTTCTGAGAAAACTGGGAATAACGCATGTGCGTAAAGTGTCGTCCCAGATTAGCCTGTGCAGTCCGCACAGGCTAATCAGGGACGACACTTTCCGCTTTAATGGTATTTTTAGTTTCAAGTAAGTCACTCCTTACCGAAAATCAAGTTTAGGCGGAAAGTGTCGTCCCTTATTAGCCTGTGCGAACTGCACAGGCTAATCTGGGACGACACTTTACGCACATGCATTAAGTCCAGTTTTCTCAGAACAAGACACAATTAATATGAACATTTTGACTGCCAAATGTAGATTGTTGCAATATTATTTGGGTCGCAGTGGTGTAGAGAATATGGCGTCCATCTAGTAATTGGGAAGTCGCAGGTTTGATCATCACTGTGGGAGCGTTCTTTAGATTTCCCCCATAGAATCTAGTCCCAGGAAACAGACTGGAGATTATTATAAACAAGCCTAAGGCGTTCTATGCAATAGAGCTTAAATAAATAGGTTTAAACCAAATACTATTTGGTGCTTTGGTGTGTGTAGACTATTATGGCGGTCATCAGCATTCCAGACAGCATGAAGTAGACCATTCTGCTGATAAATCTATCCTAGACCATTGTGCTGATAAATCTATCCTAGACCATTGTGCTGATAAATCTATCCTAGACCATTGTGCTGATAAATCTATCCTAGACCATTGTGCTGATACATCTGTCCTAGACCATTCTGCTGATAAATCTATCCTAGACCGCTCCAGGTATGCTTTCAATAGTCTATGTGTGTTAGTCAAAGGTATTAGTCTAAATCTGGACTTGAACTATTAAGGAAACCTTACAATAACATTTCATGAGAAATACGGGTTATGTTTAATCCCTTTACAATTTTAGTTTATTTTTTATTTTTTAGTTCAAACCTATTTATTTTAGCTCGATTGCATCGCAAGCCTAAGGCTTATATAAACACTCTCGAGTCCGTTTCCTGGGCCTAGAACCAGTTCTTGGTGTCTTTGGAGGAGATCTAAAGAAGCTCCCACAGTGGGGATCGAACCTGTGACCTCCCGGTTGCTAGGCGGACACCATATCCATTACACTACGGCGACCTACTCCTTTACGATTTTCAATGAGTTTTCACACAATTTGATGGACATATTATTGCTATGCTCAGAGTTATGCTAACCCAGCAAAATGAAGCCGATGAATGTGAAAACATGTCTACTGGGTATAATAGCTGACTTTCAATTTTGAATCATTATGTTATTGTTGAGTATGAAATATAAATAACAAGAATGTTTTAGTTGTGAACATTTAACCCTTTCCCACTCAGAAGCCAAGTGAAAATGACTATGTGCAAACAGCATAAAACCAGAACAGCTTGCGAGTAACTCGCAGTTTGTTCAGGTTTTATGCTGTTCACTGCTCATCAGTATCTAAGGGTTGGAAATGAAGCCTTTAAAACTTGAATTAAGTAAGAAAGGTATTTGATTAAATGTAATTTTCTCAAGGACTACTAATGCATAAAAATAGGTATCTAAGTGGTTAAGGGTTGAGATGTCATTTGATCAGGCTTTTTATACCCCTGCGATGATATCCTAGTAAGAACAGGCGGTAAAGATGCATTGATTGGAAGTTTTTTTAAATAAGCTGATATTGTTCTACATAGTATTGGGTAAAAAAATATTTTGTCTCAAGAATTTTTGGATCCTTCTTTTTTCAAAATACAACTTGAATGCATAAGTTGTAAATATATGAATTTGTGAATATGCTTTGTTTATTATCCAAGTTGAACAATTGCTAAAGTTATGCACCTATGTTTGAACTATGAAATATATTTCATTATGCAGTGTCAGTGGTTTAAGTCACTGCTGCAAATTGCTCTAGTTTTGATGATACCATTGTAAAAATAAAATGATCATCGAGATTGTAAGTTTAATTTTTTTAGGTTTACATGCTTCTGGACAACTGGTTCTATGTCACAGTGGTTGAGCATTTTAAACTGCATTTTCTGGTTGAAAGTGCCAAGTATGAACTCTACATGTGCTGTGTGCCATTAACAATTACTGTGGCTAATGTAAACTTACATAAACATGACTATTGTTTTACATAGCGTATAGACAATTTTTGTCTCAGCCCTAACATAACCATAGTTTAATGAACTTTCAGCAAGCCTTCTTGGAGACTATCTTGTGTTTGTATTTGAGGAATATAGGGTCAATATCAATACTGCTAAAAAAAAA
Source organism: Dreissena polymorpha (assembly GCF_020536995.1). NCBI lineage: Eukaryota > Metazoa > Mollusca > Bivalvia > Myida > Dreissenidae > Dreissena > Dreissena polymorpha. The sequence goes on along the minus strand of NC_068355.1, from coordinate 119,618,300 downwards.
TAAAAAAGGTTTCCGCTCAATAACTCGAGTTTGGCTGGAGGTATTGAACTGAAATTGTGTGTGTAGCTTACATGCAAAAATAACTTGGGATTTCAAAACTATTTATGAATTAATAACTTAAACCTGGTTTTTGTTGCATCGCTATTTTTATGCCCCCGAAGGAGGGCATATAGTGATCGGACTGTCTGTCCGTCCGTCTGTCCATCACACTTTTGCGTTTAGGTTTCGAAAAATGCTCATTACTTCTATGTCGCTTCAGATGTTACCTTCATTGGTATGCATGTGTATATGGACAAGGCCTTTCCATACGCACACAAATTTTGACCCCCTTGACCTTGAACTTAGGGTCCGCCTTAAGGTTTCGAAATCTGCCTTTAGGTTTTGAAAAAGCTTTTTTCGGGGGCATATGTCTTCCAATGGAGACAGCTCTTGTGTTGTTTTGAAGTATGTTTTAATTTAAAGAACATAATTATTGTAAAAGTAGGATGTAAATATAAAAAAATAAATACAAGTATTCAGTACAACTTTTAACATATATTGATAAAAATGAGTTAAATTATATCCTTAAATTGAACTTGCATAAAAGTTTGAACACACATTTTAGGTGAATTCTAATATTTGTTGTTGTTTTATTTTAACAAAAGCATGCTTGCTTGGTAAAATCTATTGTAGAGCTAAAATATTTTTTGTTGTTTGGGTTTGTTTGATACGTTGTTTTTTATAATATTAGAGACATATATATAATATGCATATTTAAAAAAAAATTATGATTATGAAACTCATCACCACTATTATAAATTTACAAGTATGCAAGCACCAAATGTATTAAGCTAACATGTGCAAAATATGCTTATTGTTAGCTTTTGTGACTGCCTTTTGTAAGCCATTTGTTGTCTGTTGTGCATCATGCTTCATTTGTTGTCAACATTTTCCTTGTCATGAAGTTAAATTTGTCACATTTCAAGTTGCCAGTTTATTTCACCAATGTAAATAAAGTAAGATCATTAGTCCTGATGATATCTCGGTCAAGTTTGAAACATATTTGTGTGTGGGAAAAACACTAGGGAATTAGGTCAAATTAAATAAAAGGCTTGTGAACACAAGAGGCAACATCTATTGCTCTATTGCCCAATCTTCATTTTCAGCAATGATATCTTGGATATGTTTAAAACTGGGTCATTTGGGGTCAAAAACTTGGTCATTAGGTCAAATGAAAGAAAAATCTGTGAACACTCTAGAAGTCACGTTTGTTTGCACCATCTTAATTAAATTTTCTCTGAAAATTTATTTTATTCTAATGCATAAATTATTTCTCTTATATGTTCTAATAATAAATTATTTGTGAGATATGATTCTTTTTCGTTGAAAAACATTGCCATCATAATTCAGGGCAGTTTTGCTAATGTGGCTATGATTAAAACATTTGAAAACTCACATTTTTTTTACCCACTTATCGTGAAACTTGCCCAGAACATTAAACAAATGTGTAATTCTGGGCTGAGTTTAAAAAAAATCATTTGGTTTGTTAAAAAACTTTGCTGCAAAGACGTGTTAGGGCATTTTTATGCCCCCTTTCGAAGAAAAGGGGTTATATAGTTTTCGCACTGTCCGTCTGTCAGTTTGTCTGTCAGTCTGTCACACTTTTCGTGTCCGCTCTTTAATTCAAATAGTTTTCATTCGATCTTTACAAAACTTTGTCAGAAGTTGTATCTAGACAATATCTAGGTCAAGTTCGAATATGGGTCATGCCAGGTCAAAAACTAGGTCACGGGGTTGAAAAAATAAATCCAAGGGAAGTAATAACCTTTAAATGGACATAATTATCTGACCTGAAAAATTATATATTTTTGTTAAATAAATCAAGCGGCGCAGTAGGCGGCATTGTGTACAGGTCGGGCTACCGTAACCTCGTGAAGAGGCCAGTAGGACCTGTAAATAAACTCTGAAACACACACAGGCGGCATTGTGTTTCTGACAAACACATCATGGTAAAAGGTCAAAGTCATCCTTCAAGGTCTCAGGTCAAAAATACAAATCCAAGGGAAGTAATAAGCTTTAAAGGGAGATAATTATTCAATATTGAACATAGCAACTTGATATTTGGCATGCATGTGTATCTCATGGAGCTGCACATTTTGAGTGGTGAATCAACAGCCACGGTAGTGGCTTTTAATTATTTTCTACTAAAAATAGAGATTTGTTAGAGAAAATTATTGTCAAGGGAAGTAATTTATATAATTATAAATCTCAGATTATATATTTCCTTACCAAAAATTTAAGTTCTTTTCAAAGTTACTGTACAGATTTTTTATTTTGATTATTTATAACTCAAATGATTGATTTGTAAAAGTTTTTTTTTAATTATATAATTATCATTTCTTTCCTGTACTAATTTGTGAATGGTAGGGTTCATTACATACCTGTGGACTTATGTCCATAGATATATGATGAACTCTGGCTATGAACTCTTTGATAAACCACAGGCCTTGGTTATCAGTGAGGGAACCAAGGGAATTAGTAAGCTTTAAAGGAAGATGATTTCTATACCTGTCAAATGATAAATAGAAATTTTATTTCAAAGCGGCGCAGAAGGGGGCATTGTGTTTCTGACGAACACATCTCCTGTTCCTTTTATTATTATAGGTCTTTTGTGAAACTTTGTGAACACTATACGCTTAGAATGTCTAACTTCCATGGGGTCTCAGGTTAGACTTTGGCCCTCTAGTGTAATGTTGTCTTTGATATAAACTATATTCTGAGAACAGCTTTAGTTAAATTCCAATTACGGATTCTATGAGTTACACAGGTCAGTTGTTAAACTGAAGGATAAAAGTTCTAATGAATTCGTCAAATATATGTTATGTGACATACTAGTATTTCAATAGCAAGTCAGGTGGAGCAGAATGCATAGCCCACCCAACACTACTTATGGGCTACATGTAGGAATTTAAATGGGTCCTATATTAACACACAGTATATAGTCCACATGACTTTGGCATCAGGGTTCCGTAGTGGCTCACATGTGGATGTTTTCCTACAATTATAATGTGTCTTTAAATACTGATTTGTAGCTTATTTAGTGGCAAACATGGGATAATACCATATGCATTTATAATGCATTCAGAATCCTTATTTATCCCTGACATTTATGTTCAATATACCCTGTATGAGTTTTACTTTTAGGGTTGGCAAGCAAGAAACCTTCTATGAAGATGACCCAACAGAGTTGTACATGATGCTGTTTGGCTCATATGAAAGGGTATGAAATTATATTGTTAAATAATATTTGTATAATTTTACTTAAATCTGTCAAACTTAAAAGCACATCTTCTGTGAATCTGCAAGGCTCATAATTGTTGTATTTGACAGGTTAAATTGTATGGTAGTCTTTCACCAAATTTGTTACAATAATGCCCCTGGAATAAAAATTGGCCTCGCCCAAGGGGTTACTTGTTTTCCTAATATGTGTAAAGTACAAACATAAATCGACTCTGAAACTGAAAGCGGCAGAGGTTTTTTGTATTTTCTATTTAACAACATATTATGGCCTTCTGCAAAGTTTGCTTAAATCAAGCCCTTTAGTCACAATTGGGGGAACCTTGCATTTCTTATATGTAAATTATTTATATAATTCGGACTTATACAAGCTTCTGCCCTTAAACTGCAAGGCCCAGATATTCCGTATTGATGATGTTACATCAAATGGTAGATTTCATCTAACTTTCTGCACATCATGCCTTTTTTCTACACATCATGCCCCTATGGTGAAAATTGAAGGGCCTGGGGTATAAAAGGTTTATATACACTTCCTTAATAAAATATGTTACACACATTTTTTTTGGTCAATGAACAATGCCCATAGGTGTAGTATTCTGTGTGTGATATATGAGAAAGTGGTCCTCTATCAAGTTTGGTTTTATACCCTGCAGGAAGATTTTATACCCCCAAAGAGAGGGCGAAATTTGAAGTCACTATGTCAGTCACACAGTGTAATTAAATCTATACATTTTTAGAGTGAATAATTTTCCAATATCTCAAGCAATTAAACTGTAACTTCAAGTATGTCATCACCATGAAATGAAAATGTTCAAAGACACTTCATCCTCAGTCAAAATGTTGCAGTGGTATAAGTCGAATTGATGACCAAATTCTCTGGTATTTTGCGTACTTTCAGGCCATGTTCCATTACCAGCTCAGTGGGCCTGTCAACCACATGGATCCACTCAGTGCATGCAATGTGGAGGGGCCATCACAGTACCTTGAAGATCGCATGTATGAGTGTCAGACGCGCCATGACTGGCTTCAGTACTACAGAAACCTGCTGCTTTATGACCTTATCAATAAGGTACTGGGTACTTCTTGGGGGCTTTATTATGTCAGCGATTGGAACAAGGGTGTGACAAGCTATATTTGTGTTACAGATAGCTCACTTGGTTGAAGACTCGCCCTTTAAGTGGGTTTAAATCACTGCCTGGCGGTACTCTATTCGCATGTTACAAAATAATTTGCAGATTGTTAACATGTATGAACATATTGCATCTGCACTTACAATGATCATAATCTGATCTTCAGCACCACTCTTCAAAAAACCCATAGACAATCACCCATGCTTCCAGACATGTTGATTGATGAACCATGTTTGCTTTGTTGGACAGTCATAACGTTTTTCCTTTTTTTATGAGAAATGCATGGATTATTTATGATAACAAATGCTATTCTATTCTATTCTTCCCTTGTAATGTTTAACTATTTTTTAGAGGAGCAGCCATGTGTGTGATTGCTGGAGAATGTTGCACAGTGTAGCAGGAGAAATAGAGTACCTGAACAGTATGTTAACACTTTACATATAGAATTCTTAGTTTCCTTACACAGTAGTTAATCCTCTTGACTTTTGATATGCCACACCAAAGGCTTCTAAAGGGACATAGAAATGCATATAGAAATGGTAGCAGTCCATTTCCGCAGGCTGGCCTGTTTCCTTCCGTCACACTCATCAGTGCGCAACTCCTCGGACATTTTGCATGCCATTTTTGCAACACTTTTACAGAATTCCTTGTCCTACAGCTCATATTTGCAAGGTTTGGAAAATGCATTATTTTTATTCCCCTCTTCTAAGAAGTTGGCATCAAACAAAACTGTGCAATTTTCCTGTTAGTTAGCCATAGTTAGATTCTTAAGTCAATCTTATAAGCTTGTATACCAATATTTCTTATTCCGGTTTGCTCAGGTATGATTGACACAATGAAGGGCCTTGTACATATCAACCTGGCCCATGTCACATCACTGGGTACCAGCAATGAAGCGTTACTGGAGAGACAAAAACAGGAGGTATCAAAGATTATTAGTTTTTTTCATTTGTTTTTTTTTTTCAGAATTTCAGTCACATTATGGTTGGATATTGTTCGTGTTGCAATTTTTGGTGGGGAAAACTTAGCAGATCTGATGCCTTACAAGTGCAAACTGCCCTAGTCGGATCAGAATAAATGGGAGCCACAACAAACAAACAAACACATTTTTATGTGATGGTAGATTTATAAATTGATTGTTTTATACATGTACTGCTCAAGTAATTTACTTATTGATGTCGACATGAGCAAACTGACACTCAGTAAAGTAAAATGCTGAGCCGTATTGAAGTAATATTGCAAAAGCAAAGTTGACACATATCGTATATATATAGTCATAATGAACTGTATTTGCTGATTTCTGTGAGTGTCATTTTTTTATTTGAACCATTAAATTATTTTCATCTGTTGAACATTCTGTATAAGATGCACGTAAACTGTTGTTTGCCAAACTATTGACAAATATAGGTCCAAAAACAAAAAATATGTTATGTTACCGTTCCCAAAAGTCAGAATTGAGGGGTCATTTGTGTTCAATTGTTGTATGTGTGTATATTTAATTGTATATTGCTGCTATCCTGATCAACAATTGCATCACTTTACCACCTTGATAGGTATTTTGACGCATATGTGGCCCCTTAGAAAGATAAATTCAATTAAAGACCTTTCTTACTAGATTCAAGTTTGAAAGGCTTTTATTCTAACCCTTACATACTGATGAGCAGCAAACAGCATCAAACCTGAACAGACTGCGAGTTACTCGCAGGCTGTTCTGGTTTTATGCTGGTTGCAAAAGCGGTTTTCACTTCGTTTCTTCTGGGGGAAAGGGGTATTCTATCACCAACTAAACATCACAATTTGAACCATTCACAGGCAGACAGCCCTGTGAATCAGGCAGCCTTCTCTCGCATGCTGGTGGCATTTCTACAGAAGCTGGAGTGGACCCTGGGTCAGGGGGTCACACTGTCTGACACCAGTCTGTTTGAATTCCTAATGGAGAGGAAGCTGTCACGGATTATTGAGTACGACGAGATCACAAAGAAACCCAGCATTGCTCCCGAAAAGCAGGTATATCCTGATATTTAATGAGCCATTCAAAGGATTTATGCTTAAGTCTGTGAAATAAATGTCTCTGTATGCTTAGTGGTGATTTATAAAAAAATATTGAGGAGATTAAACTAAAATTTTACTGTTTTTATTTGTTGCTTTATCAATACTGGAAAAAATGGACTATACAATTTCAGAGCCAAATTTGTATGTTGACATTAATTTTAGGTCAGACTTGATGTGCCATGGTATTTGTGCAATAAAATATATGAAAAATGAGTAAAAAGCATTAAATGATATAATATAAAAAAAATGAAACAAATTTGTTTCATATGATAATGTGTAATATTATAACTGAAAAGGCTGACTATTTACATATTTTAATAATATTGCAAATATTATTTTTTCTTGGTTTCCAATCATGATATAACACATAATAAAACTGAAAACTACAAATATCTTCTGTAAAGATATAGATAACGATACGATTTTGTCTTTAAAAAAATAAAAATAATATTAACCAAATTATTCCCCTATGAAGAAGCATGGTATGTTGCTTTTCACCTGTCTGTCAGTCAGTATGTCTGTATGTCGAAATGCTCCAGCCAGGATGTGAAAAGGTTCTGATTGGTCAAAATGGCACTTGCACTCTCTGTCACTGTATCAGTGTGGCTTAGTTTGAATAAAGCATGTGTTATATAGAGGATATTTGTTGGATTTGGTGGAATATTGATTTTAATTCACGAGTGATCATAGAAAATTATATTTGCATGAGTGGTGAAGCAACGAGTAAAATGATCACGAGTGAATTAAAATGGATATTCAACCAAATCTAACAAATTTTCTTTTTATTTTAAGCTTACAAATGAATATTTTTGTATTTTTGCCATTCCGGACAATATAATTCCCAGTTGGGCGCCCTTCATGTATTTCAAAAGAAAGCTCATCTGTATAGTTTTATAAACATTAATGCAGAGTAGTCATCCTTAGTAAATTGCCTTTAATTGGGGGTCACAATCGTGAAACCAAAGATATCTAAAATAGTTCAGGTAAAAAACTGAAAATTATCGATAATTTTCACTGTTATTTTTCACTTTTTAAAACAGTGAAATATCAGTTTTAATTCTCTGATACATCTCTATAAACCATAGGAAAGCATAAAATAAATATGTATATTTTTCATTTAACATGATTCTGAAGAGTGTTTCTATAATATAACAAAACAAGTTTAGCTGTGAGAATTTGAAGTATTTATTGAAGCTTTAAATAGATAACATTGTATAATACTGTGATTGGGTAAGAAAAAGTACATGGTTGGGGTCCAAGGGGTTAGTGTATGATTTTTGGTTGGCAATATGCTACTCCCCTCCCAATAGGCCTAGCTACATCACTTTGTCTGAAGACCATTCATGTTCACGTGACATTAAGAGAAAGCTTTGGTCTACAGCCATCCAAATTGGTTTGATAGTTACTGGGTAAGATAGGAAGATGTCTATTAATATTTATTTGGATGTCAAAGGTCACAGGGCCATGTAAAAATAAATGTCCGCACAATATCTTTACCCATGGCTATGATCATGCCTATTGGTATAGTGGATACTTGGGAGAAAGAGAAACGCCTATTTATTTTTAGGATGGCCAGATCAAAGGTCAAAGTCACAGGGTCTTTGAGAACGCTTGTACCTGAAATTGTGACACATGGTGCAGGATTAATATGGGGAAAAAATGATGCATTTGTATTTTGAGAGAGTAGTTTCATCATGATAGTAGTTTCTTTTAGAACAATAGACATATGATCAACTATATTGCTATGCTGGTTTCTTGAGAGGAAAGAATTCCTATTCATTTGTGAAGTATTAAATTTACTTCCACACCATATCTAGCCAGTTATCATGATCACAAAAACCAAGTGTGCAAGTAAGGCTTCATGATGTACGACTCGTTATGATTTTCAAATCAAGAGATCTAAGGTCAAGATTACAGGGACAACTTTGCTGAAAGTCAGGAACACACATGTTTTACAAACATCTCTTGAAATAATTTTTATTTAAATATAAATTTTTATAAATCTTGACATGCTGCGTTTATGATTATCATTACTCAAGAAATGTTGTTGGGTAGCAAATCATAGGTTTAATAACATTTACTTTTTTTTTATTTTAAGCTCGGCTGTTTTCGGAGAAAACCCGAGGTATTCTCATAGCCAGCTTTTCGTGTCGTCCGACGTCCGCCTGCCTCGTGCTAAAACTTGCACATAGTGCTCTAAAATCAAAGCGCTTCCACCTACAACTTTGAAACTTCATATGTAGATGCACCTTGATGAGCTCTACACACCACACCCATTTTTGGGTCACTTGGTCAAAGGTCAAGGTCACTGTGACCTCAAAAAAAAAAAAAAAATCTGACAAGCTTTTATTTATTAAAAACTGCACCCGCAGCTGAGCGTTGGCACCCATTATGCGGTGCTTTTGTTTCCCATTTAGTAATATTGATGCATTTACAACTTTTCATAACCTAAAAAATATGTTGTCTGCAGTTTAAAAATGTAAACCTGTGTTACTCGAAGAATGCTTTCTCTCATTGACCTAATTGGTTAATGACTCTTATTACAATGAATAGTACATGTGTTCAACAAGTACAAATGCCCTAAGTTATCACAATTTTGTCATAGAAAGTACACTGCATATCTTTCACTGCAGTCTATGACACAGATGGATGATATGAAGGGCATGCTACGGGCTCTACAGGACACTCTTGCAGCAGACATGAAGTCAGCGTTAGGCACACTGCCAGCCCTGGAGTCAACGTTCTTACGGGTCAAAGGTTCACAACTGGACAGCACCTCCACTCTGCCACTGGTGATGCACAAGAAGTGAGGCTGGTGTTGCAATTTAACCCTTTCCCACTCAGAAACAAAGTCAAAATGGCAATGTGAAAACAGCATAAAACCAGAACAGCCTGCGAGTAACTTGCAGTTTTCTCTAAGTTTTGGAAATGAAGCCTTTAAAACATGAATCTAGACAGAAAGGTCTTTAATTAACTTTTGATTTCTAAGGGACTACAAATGTGTAAAAAACGGATCTAAGTGGTAAAGGGTTAAAGTTAATCGTTTCTAGAACACATCAGCATAAACTTTATTTAAAAGAATGTAAATATGTAAATTGATCAGTTGCTCGATTGAGAGAAATAAATTTGTACTTCTTATATTCTAATTTGGATGTTCTAAAGTACACAGAAATCCATGATTGAAAAATGTTGATAATGCTTAAGGTTTATACATATTTTTGCATTGTTATTCAGTAAATGGGGATATTTAACCAGGTTTTCTGAAGGAAATAACAGGTTATTAGATTGGTGAATGTCGGCGGGCGGACAGGCAGGCGGGCAAAACAAGCTTGTCCGGGTTATAACTTTGTCGTTCATTGTGATATTTTTAAATCATTCGGCACATTTGTTCACCATCATTAGACGGTGTGTCATGCGAAAGAATTACGTCAATATCTCCAAGGTCAAGGTCACCACGACTAAAAATAGATTTATTTTGAAAAAAAAGGGGCTAATTATAAACAATCAGTTCAGTTTGAGTTGTCCCCCTTTATCAGGCTTTTTTTTATAGTTGGTTTTGTGACAATTTTGTCCCTTGTTTTTTCTTGGACCCATTGGTGAGGCTTAACACAGCTGTACACTGGTTGAATGTATGTGAGTGCATGGGTTTTTGCTCTTTCTGACAATAACATTGTGGAACAATTTTGAATTTACTAACAACAAATGTTTGCAATGTGAAGCTTACTTGTCATATGTTACACCTTTCAGTCTACCTAAAAATTTATGGAGCCATTAAGAAGTCAAAACTTGTATTTATGTATAAAACAACTTGTCCAGAGAGTCACGTTGATGATGTAATTTAATGATCATTTACCACAAATTTGCACTATTGTGTGTCACATCTGTCTACCAAGCTCAAAGGTTATAGTCACACTAAGAGGTCAAATGTTAGGTGCAAACTTAATTTCATCACATAATAATCTATTTTAAAATACATTTTGGGAGATTTTTATCGTGTGATGTTAGATTGTTGTCCCCTTCCGGTTTCACCCGGTTTTCACTCTGTGCGTCTGTGAGTCTGTCTGTCTGTCTGTCACACTTTTCTGGATCCTGCGATAACTTTTAAAGTTCTATATATTTTTTCATGAAACTTGAAACATGGATAGATGGCAATATGGACATTATGCACGTCATTTCATTATGTTCCTACATCAAAAATTCTGGTTGCTATGGCAACAAATAGACTAGAAATACTGCTGAAAATGGTAGTTTTCTGGATCCTGCGATAACTTTAAAAGTTCTTCTAATTTTCATGAAACTTGAAACATGGATAGATGGCAATATGGACATTATGCACATCATTATACTCCCACAAACGAAGTTTAGGGGGGTATACAGGAGTGAACTTGTCTGTCGATCGGTCGGTCTGTCGGTCGGCCTGTCGGTCCGTATTTAGTGTCCGCTCTCTATTTCAAGTTATTTCATCCGATCTTCACCAAACTTGGTCAGATGTTGTATCTTGATGATGTCTAGGTCAAGTTCAAATATGGGTCATGCCAGGTCAAAAACTAGGTCACGGGGTCACTTAGTGCATTTTAAACATTGAGCATGGTGTCCGCTCTCTTATTCATGTAGTTTTCATCCGAGCTTCACCAAACTTGGTCAGATGTTGTATCTAGATGATGTCTAGGCCAAGTTAAAACATTGGTCATGGCAGGTCAAAAACTAGGTCACGGGGTCACTTAGTGTGTTTTAAACATTGAGCATGGTGTCTGCTCTCTACTTCAAGTAGTTTTCATCCGATCTTCACCACACTTGGTCAGAAGTTGTATCTAGATGATATGTAGGTCAAGTTTGAACATGGGCCATGCCGGGTCAAAAACTGGGTCACAGGGTCACTTTGTGCGTTTTAAACATTGAGCATGGTGTCCGCTGTTTTTTGTGAAGACAACATGCAAAATATTCTGTGTCAATGCGGAATGTGGGGTATTAGTCACGTTTGTGACAAAGCTCTAGTTTCATTTTGTTTCTACGTCAAAAATTCTGGTTGCTATTGAAACAAATATATATATTTTTTAATTCTGACAATGGTGGAATTTCTGCCAATGGTGGAGCCGGTAGGGGACATATATTGCTTGGCAATAGTCTTGTTATATGTCAGACCTCTGTCCCAATATTAAAAGTCAAGGTCAGACTTAATTGTAAATAAGGGGTAAACAGCCCAATGTTAGCATTATAAATATTGTCCACACTGCAGCTTCATCGTTCAATATGCAATTTAAAAATAACTTACCACACATGTTTACCACATATATGTGTTGACTATAAAATCTTTCTCCTTATCTCAAGGTCAAGGTAACATCTGAATGCAAAATGCAGCTTGTTCAAACAGAAACTTTATCATTGATCGTATGATTTTATAATACTGTACCATTAATGTTCAGTGGTATTATTCCTCTTGACATGCTGATTAAATGCATGAACTTAAAAAGAAAAAAACTAGATCTGTTCAACCCCCTGACTTCTAGTATAAGCTCCCAGTTTCTTTTAATTAGTTTTTGTTTGCAAAAATATGTTTTCATTTAAAGGTATAACTATAACGTCGGCATTCCCGTTAGCGTTGCAATGTTAAAGTTTGCGGACCACCTCAAATATTTCCTATGTCCTTTCATATATTGCTTTTATATTTTGTATACTTCTTTACCCACATGACCCCAATCTATAAACAAGAGCAGACAATTGTATCAAGCATTTTGTGAGAATTATGGCCCTTTTTTCACTTAGAATATGCATATTATTGATAAATATTTGTTAACGTTTGCGTACCACCTCAAATATTTTCTATGTCCTTTGACATATTGCATTCATATTTTGCATACTTCTTAACCAACATGATCCCAATCTATAAACAAGAGCAGACAACTGTATCAAGCATTTTATTTATCTATCTATACTGTCTAACTCCCCTTGCGGGTATTATTAACAGGTGAACAGTCAGTGCAAAGATATAAGTGTTCAAAGTGAAAAAGTGAAAAAGATAAAAGTATGTTAGATTTATCATGCATGGTGAAATGATTTTAAGTTAAAAAAACTGATAAAAACATGTGTCTCGGAGTTCAAGGGTCAGAAGGGGAAAACAGGGACCGCTTTGCGTACTACCCCAAATATTTCCTATATCCTTTGACATATTGCTTTTATATGTTGCATACTTGTTTACCAACATGACCCCAACCTATAAACAAGAGCAGACCACTACATCAAGCATTTTTACATAATAATGGCCCCTTTTACACTTAGATAATGGGCCATTTTGGTTAAATTGCCATAACTTCTTTATTTATGATTACATTTTATCATTACTTTGACAAAACAACACTTACCTGAATACCACAATGGATTCCACCCAAACAATACCCCACGCCCCTACCAGAATCTTTTCCCCCCCCCAATTTTTTTTTAAACATATAATAAAAAAACCCACCCCACATTATACCCCCCTCTCACCCCCTAACCCCCCTACCCCCCCCACCCCCCAAATTTTTTTTTTTAAACAATTTTATTTTTTAAACATCATCTTATAAATTACCTTCCCCCACATTATACGCCCCTCTCACCCCCTACCCCCCTACCCCCCCCCCCCAAAAGAAACATATTTTTTTAAACATCATCTAATAAATTACCCCACCCCACATTATACCCCCCCTCTCACCCCCCTACCCCCCCCCCCCCCCTACCCCCCCCAACCCCCCCCCCCCCCAATTTTTTTGTTTTGTTTTCCTTTTTTTATTTTTAAAAGATCGTCTAATAAATTATTGAATATGAACAATTTCCCCATGACGGCTTATGTTATACTGTCAAGCACTAGAATAGTCGAGCGCGCTATGCCAGCTGGCGAATGTTGGAATTTCTTGTCTGTATGTTCCTGTGTAGAAAACCCAGAGATTTATTAGCGTTATTTGTAATTCTGTTTATATGGGCGTTCCAGGAAAGGTTTTTGAAATGTCCACACCTAAGTATTTTGCATTGTCAACAGTTTCTAATATTTGTCCATGGAGTCTGTAATTAAAAGAGAATTTTGATTTATTTCTGGTTATGTTTAAAACTTGGCATTTACTTGGGTTGAACTCCATGTCCCAAAGATGTTCCCATTTCATTAGTTTATCTAGATGTTCTTGTAGAGTATGGCAGTCATGCATATTGTTGATTGTTAGATAAACGGCAGTGTCATCTGCAAATAAGCGAACTTGAGAAGTAATAGATTTAGGTAAGTCTTTATATAGAGAAGAAAAAGTAACGGACCAAGCACAGACCCTTGTGGTACCCCAGATGTCACTGGTACCTCGGAAGATAATTCTCCATCTAGAGCAACATGTTGAGAACAACCTATAAGGAATGATTTGATCCATGAGAGAGTATCTTTATCCACACCATGTTCCTGTAATTTGAAAAGCAGTTTAAGATGGTTCACTTTGTCGAACGCTTTACTGAAATCAAGCAATATTAGATCAGTTTGTTGTCCAGATGTCATATTTCGTGCCAGGTCATCAATGAGTTGTAGAAGTTCTGTTTCGCAGGAACGCTTTTCTCTGAAGCCATGCTGTAAGTCATAAAGTATGTTATATTTATTGAAGTGAGCTGAAAGATTTGAGGAAACTATATGTTCTAAAGATTTACATAAAATACAGGTTAGAGAGATAGGTCTGTAATTTGCTGGGTCTTCTTTGTTTCCTTTCTTGAACATCGGTATTACATTTGCAGATGTCCATACTTTTGGGAGTATTCCGGAGTCCAATGATTTCTGAAAAAGTAGTGTTATTATGGGAGAAATTTGTGAACTAAATTCTTTTAGAACAAGAGGTTTGATGTTGTCGGGACCTGCTGCCTTGTCTGGTTTAAGATTGGATAGCAACTTCTGCACCCCATTGACACTGACTGTGATCTTTGACATTGTTGAAAATTTCCTGAAAGATGAAGATGAAATTTCATTAATATTTCTGAAAAAAGAGGGACATGATTGAGAAAGGGTAAGGGGGGATATAGGTGTGAAAATGGATTGGAACTGTTGGTTCAAAACATTGGCCTTTTCTTGATTCACAGTAGTTGATTTTCCTGAAACATTGTCAAAAAGAGTAGGTATACCGTGAGCGTCTTGTTTGGAGTTTTTTAAGAGAGTATACAGTTTCTTCGAATTAAAGTTGGATCTGTTTTCTTGAGCGTCAGTGTCTTCAATGCCTAAAATGGACTCGACATATTTATTATAAGCAGTTTTGGTATTTCGTTTGATAAGGTTTTTTATATTGAGAAACAGTTTCCTGGTCTTATGTGCTCCATTGTTTTTTATTCTGAAATAAAGGTTATCTCTTTTTCTCATTAGTCGTTTTATTGGTTTTGTAATCCATGGTAATGATCTTCTTGTACCTATAGTTTTTGAGGGAATAAATTTTTTAATACAAGTTGATATCTCATCTGAAAAAATTGACCAAAGTTCTTCTACTGAGGTACTTTCACCTTTTTCAAGAACCCTGTCACTCAGTCCTTGCAGTTGGGTTTTAAAAGAATCCCAGTCTGCCTTTCTATACAGCGGTACAACCCTGGTATTCTGTTTTGCTATTTTAGGTTTTAGATTTGAAATAAAAGATACAATATTATTTTGACAGAATTATGGCCCAGGTTTTAGATTTGAAATAAAAGATACAATATTATTTTGACAGAATTATGGCCCCTTTTATACTTAGATAATTGAACATTTGATTAAGTTTTAAGTCTTGGTCCATTTTACTCCTAAAGTATCATAGCTTTTGCTTTTTATAATTGGAAAACTCGCTACCTATCGTGGTGACTGTACATGGCAAGTTGCATAAATCTGGTTGTCTTTTAAACAGAATTATGGCCCTTTTTTGTCTTAGTAACTTTGAATATTTTTAGCTCATCTATTTTTTTTTTTTAATTATGAGCTATATATTGTCATCCCCTTGGCGTCGGCGTCCGGTTAAGTTTTGCGTTTAGGTCCACTTTTCTCATAAAGTATCAATCCTATTGCATTCAAACTTGGTACACTTACTAACTATCATCAGGGGACTGGGCAGGCAAAGTTAGATAACTCTGGCTTGCATTTTGACAGAATTATGTGCCCTTTTTAAACTTAGTAAATTGAAAATTTGGTTAAGTTTTGTGTTTAGGTCCACTTTTTTCCTAAAGTATCAAAGCTATTGCTTTCGTACTTGCAACACTTACTATCGTAAGGGGACTGTGCAGGCAAAGTTATGTAACTCTGACTGGCATTTTGACAGAATTATGTGCCCTTTATAATTGAAAATTTGGTTAAGTTTTTTGTTTTGGTCCACTTTACCCCTTAAGTATCATAGATATTGCTTTCATAATTGGAACACTCGCAAACTATCATAAGGGAACAGTAAAGGACAAGTTGCATAACTCTGGTTGTCATTTTTACGGAATTTTGACTTAGTAACTTTGAATATATGGTTACATTTTGTGTTTAGATCCACTTTAGTTCTAAAGTATCAAGGCTATTGCTTTAAACTTCAAATAATTTCATGCTATCATGAGGGTACTGTACCTGGCAAGTTGAATTTTACCTTGACCTTTGAATGACCTTGAATCTCAAGGTCAAATTATTAAATTTTGCTAAAAGTGCCATAACTTTTTTATTTATGATTAGATTCGATCGATACTTTGACAAAACAACTCTTACCTGACATACCACAATAGACTCCACCCAAACAATCCCCCACGCCCCCCTCCCGAATCCCCCCCTCCGAATCCCCCCTCAAACCCCCCATTATTTATTTTTTTAAATAAAGATCATCTAAAAAATGACCACCACACCATCACACTATACCCCCCCCCCCCACCCCCTACCCAAATAAATAATTTTTATGCCCCCGGTAGGGTGGCATATAGCAGTTGAACTGTCCGTCAATATGTCAGTCAGTCTGTCAGTCCATCGGACAAAAAAATTCACATTGGCCATAACTTGTTCAGTTTTGAAGATAGCAACTTAATATTTGGCATGCATGTGTATCTCATGGAGCTGCACATTTTGAGTGGTGAAAGGTCAAGGTCATTCTTCAAGGTCAAATGTCAAATAAATGGTGTCTGTCTGTCCGAAAACTTTAACATTGGCCATAACTATTTCAATATTGAAGATAGCAACTTGATATTTGGCATGCATGTGTATCTCGTGGAGCTGAACATTTTGAGTGGTTAAAGGTGGAGGTCAAGGTCATCCTTCAAGGTCAAATGTCAAATATATGGCGTCTGTCCGGCCGAAAACTTTAACATTGGCCATAACTTTTTTAATATTGAAGATAGCAACTTAATATTTGGCATGCATGTGTATCTCATGAAGCTGCACATTTTGAGTGGTGGAAGTTCAAGGTCAAGGTCATTCTTCAAGGTAAAAAAAAATATAAATTGTCAAAGCGGCGTTCTCATGAAGCTGCACATTGTGAGTGGTGGAAGGTCAAGGTCATCCTTCAAGGTCAAGGTCATTCTTCAAGGTCAAAGGTAAAATATTTTTTTTAAAAAGGCGTTCTCATGAAGCTGCACATTTTGAGTGGTGGAAGTTCAAGGTCAAGGTCATTCTTCAAGGTCAAGGTCATCCTTCAAGGTCAAAGGTTGAAAAAAGAATTCAAAGCGGCGGTATCATGAAGCTGCACATTTTGAGTGGTGGAAGTTTAAGGTCAAGGTCATCCTTCAAGGTAAAAAGAAATAAAAATTTCAAAGCGGCGTTATCATAAAGCTGCACATTTTGAGTGGTGGAAGTTCGAGGTCAAGGTCATCCTTCAAGGTCAAGGTCATCCTTCAAGTTCAAAGGTCAATTTTTTATATTTTTTTTAAAGTGGCGTTCTCATGAAGCTACACATTTTGAGTGGTGGAAGTTCAAGTTCAAAGTCAATTATTTTTTTTATTTTTTTAAAGCGGGGTTCTCATGAAGCTACACATTTTGAGTGGTGGAAGTTCAAGTTCAAGGTCATTCTTCAAGGTCAAGGTTATCCTCCAAGTCAAAGGTAAAAAAATAATAATTTCGAAGCGGCGTTATCATGAAGCTGCACATTTTGAGTGGTGGAAGTATAAGGTCAAGGTCATCCTTCAAGGTCAAGGTCATCCTTCAAGGTCAAAGGTCAAACAAAATATTTCGAAGCGGCGTTCTCATAAAGTTGCACATTTTTAGTGGTGAAAGTTCAAGGTCAAGGTCATCCTTCAAGGTCAATGGTAAAATTTTTTTTTTTTAATTCAAAGCGGTGTAATAGGGGGCATTGTGTTTCTGACAAACACATCTCTTGTTTTTTTCAAACATGGTTAAAAAACACAAATATTTTTTTTTTTTTTTTTTTTTTTAAATACAGTCCAACCATCCCACCCAAGAATCCCCCCCCCCCCAAAATTTTTTTATATATTTTTTTGCATTTTTGGAAGATAATGTAATAAATGACCACACCCCCACACTATACACCCCTCTCCACCCCTCCCTCCTTTGTGATTAAAAATTGAGATAGGTCCCCACACCTATAAAAAGTAAAATAGATGAGCGATCTGCACCCGCAAGGCGGTGCTCTTGTTTAAATTTTGTCTTTTGATCCCCTTTACTTCTAAAGTATCCAGACTATTGCTTTCAAACTTCAAATAATTTCTTACTATCATGATGTTACTGTACCTAGCAAGTTGAATTTGACCTTGACCTTTGAATGATCTTGACTCTCAAGGCCAAATTAATAAATTTTGCTAAAATTGCCGTAACCTTTTTATTTATGATCACATTTGATTTATACTTTGACAAAACAACACTTACCTGACATACCACAATGGACTCCACCCAAACCACCCCAAGCCCCACCCTAGAATCCCCCCCTCAAAAAAAAAATCAGATTTCTTTTTTTTCTTTATATTGAAAGATCAGTATTAAATGACCACACACCCACATTATACCCCCCTCTCCATGATGGCTTACGTTATACTGTCAAGCACTCGAATAGTCCAGCACACTGTCCTCTGACAGCTCTTGTTTATACCCCAATTACCATTGATAATGGGGGCTATATAGGAGTCACCTTGTCGGTCGGTCTGTCTGTCCCGAAAATTTCATCCGATCTTCGCCAAACTTGGTCAGAAATTGTACCTAGATGATGTGTAGGTCAAGTTTGAATATGGGTCATGCCGGGTCAAAAACTAGGTCACGGGGTCACTTGGTGTGTTTTAAACCGAAAGTTTTTATGGACCATAATAATGTCATTCACCGTTAGATTTTAAAATGACGTAGTACATTCGTTCACCATAATGGGACGGTATGTCATACGAAAGAAGTACGTATATATCTCCAAGGTCAAGGTCACACTTGAAGTTCAAAGGTAAAATGCTTGGTCCGGCCAATGCTTTTTCATTTATTGTGAGACTTTAAAATCATTTGGCACATTTGTTCACCATCATTGGACAGTGTGTCATGCGAAAGAATAACAGCCATATCTCCAAGGTCAAGGTCACACTTTGAGTTCAAAGGTCAAAAATGGCCATAAATGAGCTTGTCGGGGCCATAACTATGTCGTTTGATTCATTGTGAGATTTTTAAATCATTTCGCACATTTGTTCTCCATCATTAGACGGTGTGTCATGCGAAAGAATTACGTCGATATATTCAAGGTCAACGTCACACTTTGAATTAAAAAATTCCCATAAATAAGCTTGTCCGGGCCATAACTATGTCGTTCTTTGTGAAATTTTAAAATCATTTGTTCAACATCATTGGACGGTGTTTCATGCAAAAGAATTACATCGATATCTGCAACGTCAAGGTCACACTTTGAGTTCAAAGGTCAAAAATGGCCATTTATGATCTTGTGAGGGCCATAACTATTTCATTGATTGTGAGATTTTAAAATTACTCAGTATATTTGTTCACAATCATTGGATGGTGTTTTATGCGAAAGAATTACGTTGATATCTCCAAGGTCAAGGTATTACTTTGAGTTCAAAGGTAAAAAATGGCCATAAATGATCTTTTATGGGCCATAACTATAATGTCATTCATGGTGAGATTTTTAAATTACTCAGTACATTTGTTCACAATGAATGGACGTTGTGTCATGCGAAAGAATGACATTGATATCTCCAAGGTGAAGGTCACACTTGGAGTTCAAAAGTCAAAAATGGCCATAAATTTGCTTGTCCGGGCCATAACTATGTCATTCATTGTGAGCTTTTAGAATGACTCTGTACATCAATTTTGTTCACAGTCATTGGACAGGGTGTCATGCGAAAGAATTCAAGAGTTCGAAGGTCAAAATGGCCATAAATGATAATGGCATAATAATTCTTAAAAATCGCCATAAATAAGCTTCTCTTGTTTTGTGAAGACAGCATGCAAAATATTCTGTGTCAATGCAGCATGTGGGGGTATACGTCACGTCTGTGACAAAGCTCTAGTTTGTTCTTTAATGGTCAATGTCATTATTGGAGGTCAGACATGTTCGTTATGCAGTTTGTTAAATATTTGCAAACATTCTCAGCATTTTTCTGACAGCCATTTTTTGTTTTATAATTTTAAAAAAGCCAGATAGCATTAAAAAAACAGCAAATAAATTATATATTTTAATTGACATCACAAATTTAATTGAACAATTATATGTTGTTGATTTCACAAAATCAACCAACCTCAAAGTTAACTTGTTGGGACTTCAAATAATTTAAACAGTGAGTTCAACACTGAAAAAAATGACATCAGTTGATTGTTTATTATAGGAATAGAAGAAAAGCTTCTTTGCTGCTTCAACCTGTCTTGGATAAAACAAAACTGGTGGAGGTCCCCATGTATTCTAAGTATGATAGTCCATTCCCAGACCAGAAGAGTGGACTTCAAAGTCCAATCACTGAACGACTCAGTGCAAAGACTGACCAACTAAGTCCAAAGCCAGAGCAACCAAGTCCAAAGACTGATCTAGGGAGTCCAATGCTTGAAAGGCCAAGTCCAAAACCCGTGCAACCAAGTTCAAAGCCTCAAAACTCAAGACCAAAGCCTGAACAACAAAGCCCAAAGCTTCAACACTCAAGTCCAAAACCGAAACAACCAAGTCTTATGCCTTTACAAACAAGTCCTAAGCCTTAATGACCAAGTCCAAACCTTCAACACTCAAGTCCAAAACCTGAACAACCCAGCACTAAGCCTGAACAGCAAAGTCCAAAGCTTCAACACTCAAGTCCAAAACGGAAACAACCAAGCCCAAGCCTTGACAACAAGTCCAAAGCCGTAACGACTAATTCTGAAGTCTGAGTCATGAAGTGGAAATTATGAACAACAAATTCCAAATGCAGAAATACTAAGTTCAAAGCTTGTTTGTGAAAAGTCCATAAGCAGGTCTCAAGCTAGAAATATTGGGATCAGTGCTTCATAAAAATATTTTTAAAGTGAGTAAATATACGATTACCTTAGAAAATTTTGTAACTGTTATAGATTACATGTTGTTTGTTAGATGTACATACTGATATAAGCAGAAAACAAAAAAAATACAGGTTATGATTCAACATTATTTGTACCAAGACTATTTTAGTGACTGAACATAGTATTTGCACATTTAGGTAGGCAGACTTGTTAAACTGTTGTCTGTTGCTGTAGTACAAACAATCATGATCCCGAACATCCCAAAACTTCAATTTTAACGAACATTCCAATTCGTATGACGCACAGAGTGAGGGCATTAAAAATTGAACTTTTTCATCCATCTGTCCATGTGTTTTGAAATTACGTAATAATTTTTCTTTTTAAGCCATCTGTACATTTGTTTTGAACTTACTTTTAAGTACTGAGTTGATCTCGTTCAAATTTTCACAGTTTAATAACAATATATAGATGATTACAAAGAAGGGAATATAGGGTGCGTCTTTTTTCTGCAAAATTTTGGCCCTTTGATTATTCTATCAGTTTATAATTTTCATCAAGCTAGTGTTTTTAACTCCTTTGTAAATATAGGGTAGACCTTGCTTTTACAGTTTAATAATTATCTCCTCCGAAACTAGTTGATGGAAATTTACCAATGTTGGTACGAAATGACGCTCATTCAATGGTTCATCACCCATGTACTTCATTTTTCTTTATTTGTTAAATGTTTCTGATGACGGCTATATTTACCCTCGTATAAATCTCAAATCTTCTTGTCTGATTTTGGAATAGTAATACAAAATGTTTGTTGTGTGTTTTTTTTTAAACTTCAAACACAAGTGAAGTCGTTTTTACATTCTAACATGATATTATGTCGCCTTAACCTCATGTGAGCGACTGAGTACATTCAGTGCTTTGCATATGTATGTCCAGACACTTTATGACGACATAAATTCTGTTGCCATCATGGTCTGTAGTTTTTCGTCCTTTATATGACCCCCCCCCCCTCCGAAAAGCTACCATATCACACTGAAAACATGTGCCATCGAACATATAAACAAAGTTTTTTTTAAAGGCTTTGGCTTGGATGTTCTTGATACGTATTTAAGTCAATGTCACATTTAGTACGATAACATACAAACACCCCTTTGCACTCTCCCACATGCTTTGGAAACTTTTTAAATGAAAAAGCTAGATAATGAAGTCAGAGCTCCAGATAAGGGTCGTATTTTCGTAATTACGAATTATTTTCAAGTCCGTTACGTATTTATTTTAAAATCTCGTCGTACCATTAAGAATTACAAAATCAAGTTACGAATATTATTTTTACATCGGTTCGTATCGATTTTTATTGAGTTCTTTTCGCGTATTAAAGATCTTTGCGGTGCTTATATAGAATGGTCATCGGGTTTGTTTAACAAAGCGCATTTTTTCCAATAAAAGCGGCGTATACAGTCTTTCTGTCAAAACACAATGGCGGCGCCCAGAGAGCGTCCTAAAAAACTGCAAAGCGTCCAAAAACACACTTTTAACATATTGCGCGCAAAGTGAGCCGAAGTTAAATGTTTAGAAAGACATTATAGAAAAGATCTTAAACGATGTTGTATGTTCAGTTGCCGACACAGTCGGAAAAGCTAAACAAAAACGCGACACGACGGGTCCAAACGTAAACACAAAAAAAAACATTGAACGAGTGGAAGGGACAAGTCCCGTGGCTAATCGTTGAAAAGATTGAAGGGAAGACCCGTTTTAATTGTGAAATATGTAAAAATTCATCTAAGGCATGCAATCTAAGCACAGTTTGGGCATATGAAGGTATTTGAAAAATAAAATTGTATAATACTGAAAAGACACTGTTGAACTCGTATAAATAAAGTTGCTAGTAAATGTATTTTGATTTTTTTTTGCATGAAAATAACCATTATTATTTATTTTTAGGTCATTTAGAAAAAATAAGAATTATTTTCCAAAACTTAGTAGTAACGTTAAGAATAAAATTATAGAGTTAAGAATTCTTTTTAAAAATCTGGTAGTAATTTAAGAATTTCACAAAACCTTATCTGGAGCTCTGATGAAGGCAACACGAAAGCCACGTAAGCAATAGTTGCTAAATATTTGGAATGGTCGCACGTTAAGATTCCTCTTGAAAGGTTTGGAAAACCTTAAATGCAGGTTGTTTGATGTTTGTTTTCAGTTTTGATAAGTTATATATAAATGATTGAATCTACCCTTCAAAGACCATCTTTAAAGTTACACAATGTAATGCATCAAGAAACAAGTCAAAACAATTAACGGGAATAAAATAAGCTATTAAAGACTAAAATTTACTTGATTTTCACGTTTTTCTGACTGATTGTTTGACATGAAACATTCATTCCATCTTCTATTTATGAACTAGAGCATATATGATACACAATAGGAAACGTGTCCATCAACATGAAGATTAAGTATTACTAGATATTTATTTTAAAGGCAATTATCTAGACAAAGACATCACTATTTCAGAAATATATATAATCTTGAACAGAACCATAGCTTAGAAAAGGTATGTTTTTATAATTTATACTAAAAGAATTTCATAAAGACTTAAGCAGTGTGTTTAAATCCCTCTATATAAAAATAGATTGGCCTAATGACATAATTATTCCAATATAGCAAATAAAGGTAATCGAAAAGATGTCTGTCGGATTATTTCTTGATTTTTTAATGATTTAGAACATTTTATATTTAGTCATGATAATATCGGGGAGGGGGGGGGGGCACGCGTATACGGGAGCCTACCGGTATAGCGTGAAAAGGATATACAAACACTTAAATGGATGGATAATAACTGTGTTAGGAAGGTCAAGAAAAAGTATACAGCCTGCAAACGGTTTACATACAGCCTTAGTTATGGCGACTTTCAAAATTATTGTAAGCTTAGAAATAGTGCAACCAAAGCCATTCGATTTTCAAAGAAAAAGGAACCAGAAAGGAGTAGCTGAAAGTGTAAAAACTAACCAAAAATCGTTATGGAGTTTTGTGGAGGGTGAAATAAAAGGCAAAAGTGGATTGGCGATTTGAGGGATAAGGACGGAAATATTAAAACGGTAACTAGTGACAAAGCAAATGTGTTGAATAACTTTTTTGCGTCAGTGTTTACACAGGAGGTAATTCTGAATTGTCTGGCTTTCGAGATAAATTGGACCCACCACATTTCTTGTCAGACATTATAATTTCTCAAGATTTTGTATTTAAACATTTGAATGCTGAAAAAACTTCGAAAGCATGTGGTCCAAAAGACTGCCACCCTTTTTTCTTGAAGATCTTCTGCAGAGGAACTTAAAATACCCCTCCGTGAACTATTTCAGCTTTCAGATCTACTGGTACATTGCCCAGCGAGTGGAAACTAGCTAATGTAACTTGCATCTTTAAGAAAGGTGACACATGTGAACCAGGGAATTATCGTCCAATATCTTTAACTTCGGTTGTTTGCAACATTCTGGAGAAAATAATTAAATTCAGAATTTGACTACCCATTATCTTATTTTAGACTGTCAATTTGGATTTCGAAAGAATATAAATACTGTGTTACAATTGCCAGCTGTATTGGAGGACTGGATGGATGTCCTAGATAAGAATCTTTAAGTTGACACTATACATTTAGATTTTAGGAAGGCGTTCGATAGTGTACCATACAAGAGAAAAAAGTCAAAGGATAAGGCATTTCAGGCTCCATTTTGAATAGGCTAACATATTTGTTTATATAACCGGAAGCAAAGAGTAGTTATTTATGGAAAGAAATCCAGTTGGCAGAGTGTTTTGTCAGGGTTTTATTCTTGGGCCAGTACTTTTCATTATCTTTATTAATGATTTGCCAGATGTAGTTGGCTGTTTATGTAAAATGTTTGCCGATGACGGCAAAATTTAACAGGGTATTGAATCGATTAATGATCAACACCAACTTCAGGCAGATATATTGATAGACTTTGCAAATGGAGTAAGGACTGGTTGTTAAATTTCAACATTAGCAAATGTAAAATTGTACCATACGGAAATGAGAAATTGCATTTCAACTATTACATATTGGATGGTGATGGAAATGCTCAAAATCTAATCAGAGATGATTCCGAGAAGAACCTTGGTATACTCTTCAAAAACAATTGGAATTTTGAGAATCACATTAGTAGCACAGTTAATAAAGTCAACAGAATAATTGGACTAATCAGGAGAAAATTCAATCACATGGACAAATCCTTGTTTTTGACACTATACAAGTCGCTCATTAAATCTCATATGGACTATGGGGACTTGGTTTAGGACTATCTCACACTAAGAAATGTAAACACAAAATTGAAAATTCACAGCTTAGGGCCACCAGATTAGTACCTGGAATCCTTGAACTATCATATCAAGATCGTGTGGCTGAATTAAATCTTCCTTCAATGGACTATCGGCGTAAAAGATTCGATATGATTCAAGTATTTAAGATAATCCATAAAATTGATGATATTGATGCTGGAAATTTTGTTCGCTTATGCTGAAAATAGTGGGACAAGAGGCTATTGTTTAAAACTTGCAAAACCGAAAGCGCATAAGTCAGTTCTCCTCCATTCGTTTGGACATCGCACAGTCTCAGTTTGGAACAACTCGCCACAAGACATTGTGACATGTGATACCGTAAATTCGTTCAAGACTCAACTAGACGAATTATGGTTGGATAAGCGTTTTGACATATCTGAAGTGTATTAATTAAAGCAAATTTAAATAACTTGTGACATTTACAACAAACAAAACTCAGACCGGAGTGGAGACATTAAAATTGAAGAAGTTTATAGGGATCAACTTCAAGAGCTATTGAACGTCCCTAGAAGACACAAGGTAGACACACACAAGGTTGAACTTTGTCAGATCGTTAAAATACGTCAGATAAAAACGAAAAGGCTTAAGATTCTCACAGTACTCCCGTTAAATATATCAGTGGTCGTGAACAATATCAGATCGATGCAGAATAATTAACGAGTTTTTGTTTAAATACAAGCAGAGTTCGCGATTAACATAGCGTTATTATGATCTTGCAGTTAGTTTCGGACGTTAAACGTAAACCAGTTTTTCACAGCAAAAATATCAATAACAACACAAGTTCCAAATCCATGCAACACCCATGAACTTAAAACGAATTTATGGTGACATTTTATTAACTAGATGATATACTTGTTTTGCTTTGTAAATGCATATTTAAATTCGTCATTTACAGTGTTGCAGTATGTAAAGTACATGCAGTATCTTTTAAATTTGCCAAATAGATGTAACACTATTTAAAGGGGCCTTTTCACAGATTTTCGCAGATATTGAAGTTTATCATTAAATGCTTGCTTTTGATAAATGTGAACATTGGATCTAAAAATATCCTGTAAAAAATCAATAATAAAATTAAAGAAAGAAAAAAGTAACCCTCAACTGGGCTCGAACATCTTACCCCTGGAGTAAAAGTCTAACCCTTAGACCACTCGACCATCCGTGCTCATACAATTAATGATGTATTTTATATAAGCAATCCTCGTAGTATCACAACTATATAACAACAACAACAACAACAGAACTCTCCAAATTGTTCAATCGTATGGCGTTGCAATGTTTTATACTTTTCAGGTTTTTAAATCGTCAAAAGAGGCACATAATGGATATTTTAGAGCATGGTAAATGTTTCCTCACAAATATCATTACTAAAACAATAATTCGCGAATCTGAAACATTTGTTTTATAGTTTAGTCAATTTACCAAAACGTGAAAAGGTCCCTTTAATTATATATTGTTTGCAGATAAACATATATTAAAATCTAGATCTGAATACAAAGCAAATTCAGTCCCAGAAATAAATGTTCACCATAACCTTTATCATCATTAATTAAGCAAATTACCATGTTCACTCAATACAGGAGCATTATTAAATTAGCATTAGACATATAAGTTATAACACACCTTCATGTTACCAGTATTATTATTTATTCAGTCTGTCAATAAGTTTATATTCATTCCTTACGTATCTTTAACCAATCCATGACACTGTTCAGACCTCCACTGTCATCATTCTCAATAATGCATTAACGTACTTAATATGGTTGTTCAATCTTCAAATCAATTATAATTACCCGTGTATAGAAATTGATCTCAATAATCCCCCCCCCCCCCCCCCGATCACCTGTATTGAAGTCAGCAGTCTTTATAATAATTGTTATATGGCAATTACATGAATAGCTATGCAAATAGTGTAAAAGATGAAAGTTTCACTAGCCCGACTATAAACATACAAGGATTTCTTCAGGTCAATATTAATTTTCAACTAGCCCCATGTCGTCAGTCAAATGGTTAAGGCGAATTCAACTTTACTTTACTCTGGGCAATTATTAACATTTCACTTTATAATTGTCAATCTAAGACCAACAACAACATTATATTATTCCTGAAAATAGCAATCCAATAAATACTTATCCGTGTTCTACTTAAATATTAGAGTAACCTGCTTATCTTTGCCAAACAGTTGGTTTTGCAATTTTAAGACAAAGTGAAAATTTATTTGCACCACGATCAGTATTATTTTTATTGATAATATGATATAAAATTTGTTATGAATGCGGTACCTGTAAATATTTGGTGTTGCTGTATTCATGTCAGTTATTTGCCTTTGTGCTACACTTGTTGATGAGATTAAAAAAACAGCATACTTACTACTTCTTTTTTTTTCATAAATTAAATGCCAAAAAGGAATATATAAATATTTTATCGATTTCACTCATAGTTCGAGCCTGAAGAACTTCCTGATAGCAACATCCAAATGCGTTGAACTGATATTCGCCGCCACATACATTTTGATTATTAATGTGTGCAGAAGTAAAAGAAAAGGTTTATTGAAGGGTTGAGCCTTTTCAACTTAATTTGTAGATACATCATAAAAACACCAACAGGCCAATAACTGTCATTTAAGAAAGTGTAGGTCTATGGTTCATGTGCATGGCACTTATCCTTATTGATATCTATACACCCATAAAGCTCCATGTTAATATCTTGTATCATATCTGAGTTATTATAGCCCTGAACATTTACATCATACAAAGGTTTCAGAGCAGTCACTCTTTTTTAAGAGTTTATGGTGATGGTTTTTGTGCATGGCACTTCTCCTTATTAATATTTATAAACCCATAAAGTGTCTTGTTGAAATCTTGTACAGTGACAGTGATACAACACTGAAACGTTACAACCTACTAGAACAACCAAGGGCAAAAACTCTTCTTTAAAAAAGTGTAGGGTTATGGTACTTGTGCATGGCACTTCTTCTTTATATATAACGCCATGAAGTTTTATATTGAAATCTTAATGTTTCAGAGATATAGACATGAAAAGTTTGTAAAAGACTTACAGACGGACAACAACAAAACTATATACTTCTGCCTTTTGCGAGGAATAATAACATTATTCAAGCAATAGCAAAGCAACACATATATCAGAACAGAACAAAATAGTGTATTGGTCGTAAGCATATAAAGCACATCGTCATTTACTTACATATACAATAACAGCATGCGTTTGAAGTAAATGTAAAATATATCATTTCGAACAAAGATCAATTTAAATATACACGAGATAAAATTGTTTTCACGAGAGTGTCACATGTGAGAGATTAATATCAACTAAAAATTGGAATCAGTATTTTGTTAAAATCCACAAATGTTCGGCAAGATTGACATTTACAACCAAAAATAATTGTTGTCCAATATGCATAACACGCACAAACGCAGTTTTCAGCATTTTACTTAGTTGCTCTATAATTTAAATAATGTTTATATCTCAAACCATGTTTGCAGTTAGCTATAAATAGCGGCCTCTATACAAACATATATTTTTTCTTTTTAGTACAAGTAACCTTGATCTAATAGGTCTACATTCAACCAAGCTAGGTGTGCATCCAATCTATCAATTCAAAAACTAACCACAATACCACTTTTAAAGGGGCATTTTCACAGATTTTGGCATGTATTGAGGTTTTTAAAATAAATGCTTTATATTGATACATGTAAACTAATCTAATATGGGATGCTGTAATTTGGAATAACCGAAGACAAATGATTAAAGCTTTCAATAAAATGTTGTTCATATTTATCTTTGGTCTAAATCCTGTGTAATTAGAGTTTGACAGAGAGAGTGGTGAATTTTGTTTGATTTTTGACCACATTCTAACGGATTTCTTTAAAAGTAAGCAGCTAGGAAGGTAAGGATAACGTTCACAAAGTCCTTCTTACTTAGGCTCTCAACGAACACACGCAAACCTGCTCAATTCAATACGTAAAATATAAAGAATGGAGAAATACTTACACTCCGCTTTTAACCGACATGTATACAATACATCAGCCGATGGATGAACCACAGACGTTGCGTAAGTCGATTGAACGGTGTGAAGATGCATATAATGGATAATTTAGAGCATGGTAAATGTTCAGTATTTCTGTTTCCTCACAAATATCATAACTAAAACGAGAATGTGCGAATTTGAAACAACTTTTTTAATTTTGTCAATTTACCAAAACGTGAAAAGCCCCCTTTAAACTCAAGTTATTGAGTTGAAATATTTTCATGTGCAGGTTGTAAATATTCACAGATTTTCATACTTTAAAAAAATGTTTTTAAATTTAAACTAACAAACCAACCATGTTTTGAATATTCTGAACTTATCATACCGAGGAAAACATGATTAAAACATATTGGCATCCCTGGGATTGGACCCCAGGACATCTGGAATGGATAACCAATACAGTATCACTACACACGCAGGATTTAGTTAATTACTGCAAAACATTTAAGACATGTTACTACACGTGTACTGAGAAAAAAACACATCGAGGAATAGTTTTATTTTTTAACGATTTAACGATTTCAAATGATGATCATCCATTAATGAATCAATATTTTTTTCAAATTGTCAGGATTATTATTTTACTTTATAAACATAATGTTCCTTTTAGACAGACAGACAGACAGACATTCAGACAGACAGACAGACAGACAAATATCGAACACAAACCAATTATCTGATGTAGGGTTGGAGATGCAGACCTTATCGGAGCCACCATTTGCGCCACCGGATATCCAGATCCGGCGTATTTTACCGTTAAGATAATTGCAGTGACTAAGTAACAGAGATAGGTTTGACCAAACACTGAGTCAGCTGTAAATTCATAGTAAATTACACACAAATAGTAAATTACACACAAAAACAACACAACAACATTGATTTATTACGTCATATGTCATATTTATAGCGTGCGCATGTAAAAGAAACAGCTTTACAATATTTTTCCTATGTCACCTTTATACCTAAGTAGTTGTGCCACTTTGTTTTGATTTCAGTTTACCGTAAACCTCATTTTGTAAACCCTAGCATCATATTCACGCAAACAGAAACAAGTGTTTCGAAAAATCTTATCAATTTTACTTACTGGTAGGGAATGTAATAATATTTTGACTAAAATATTAATAGACAGTCTTAAGAGCCGCGTGATACAAGCATGATTCTTAATTATGTCATCATTAATAATTTTAGTATTATTTATTTATATTATTATCATTATTGTTGTTGTTTTCGCGTTTATAAACTCTTATGCGACTCAAGAAATTGTGAAAAAAATCCGATGGGAAACAAATACTATTTAAAAAAAAAACGATTGAGAAAATCTCACTGGAAAAAATCCCATAGGATTGTTTTCAAACACGATTTAAAACATTAAAATCGATTAGATTGTTAATAATTTGAAAAAAGTGTTTTCTGATAGATAAATGAATGCATCATTCAAAATAATACAAAATACCTTTTCTTCAATATTTGAAAAATGGGATTTTGTAATTACTAAAAAGATTTTTCTGCATAAAATGATCAAACCTTAAATAACGTTTAGATACTAAAGTACGGGCGGAAAACAAGTTTTTAAAAATGTAAAAAATCCATGTTTTTTTCCATCCACAATTATGGGGAAAAAATCCCTTCGGAAAAGAAAATCCCACGGAAAAACGAAAAATCCCATTGAAAAATGCAAAAATCCAATGGGAAGACCAACATTGCAACTTTATTTAATAGTGAAAGATAAACGCATTTTTAAGCAAAAATAATAAATTATTAATCAACAATAAGACTTTTATCGCATACTTCTTTGAAAGAAGCAAATCATCAAGTAAAAAGGACTCCAGTTTACGAAATTTCGGTTTCGCAAAGTTTTTCCGGTGGCCGTTGTTCAAAATGTAGTTTTTTCTGCTGACAGAGCTAAAAATATTTCCGCATGCGAAAGGTTAATACTATAATAAATCAAAAAGACCCAAACACGTAGTGCCTGTATTCTGTCATATCAATATATACTTTTTATACATTTCCACGCATTTCAAAACTTGCAAGATACAGGTCCATGCTAGATAAAATTAAAATGTATACATCGAAATTGTTTAAATCGAAACATTTCATTTTTATGTTCCCCCAAAATCAATTTTGGGGGAGCATATAGTCGCCGCTTCGTCCGTCCGTCCGTCCGTCCGTGCACAATTTTTGTCCGGGCTATTTCTCAGCAACTAATGACCGGAATTCAATGAAACGTTATTGGAAGCTTCACTACCAAGAGGAGATGTGCATATAATCAGCGGGTTCTGGTCGGATGATTTTTCAAAGAGTTATGGCCCTTTGAAATTTTACATTAACTGTACATATAGTGCAATTCTTGTCCGGGCTACTTCTCAGCAACTAATTACCGGAATTCAATGAAAATTAATGGGAAGCTTCGTTACCAAGAGGAGATGTGCATATTATCAGCGGGTTTTGGTCGGATGATTTTTCACAGAGTTAAGGCCCTTTGAAATTTTCGATTAACTGTACATATAGTGCAATTCTTGTCCGGGCTATTTCTCAGCAACTTATGACCGGAATTCAATGAAGCTTGATGGAAGCTTCACTACCAAGAGGAGATTTGCATATTAAAAGCACAGACTAGTTAAGCATTATCACGATTAAGCACAGACTAGTAAACATTCTCAGGATTAAGCACAGACTAGTTAAACATTCTCAGGATTAAGCAAGCACAGACTAGTTAAACATTCTCATGATTAAGCACAAACTAGTTACACATTCTTAGGATAGACATTGTCTCTTATTAAGCACGTCATCGCAAGAGAATTACAATTGAACACAATTTTCACTTCTCACAAATTGTTTACGTCTATGTAATAGTAATTACACCGGTGCCCTTGATTGTTGATTTTTATTGAGCATTCTGTAGGGGGTGATTTGGCTTATTATTATTTAAAGGTTGATTGGGTTTTAGCCGTGATTCGAGAACTAGAAGATTCAGACGAAGTTGAAAAGTAAAGAAAAGGATGAATCGAAAAAGTTTTTGAAAGTTCAAGAATTTGTAGTAAATAATATTAACACATCAAAATATAACGCGCAAAGAAATCGGCATAGTCTAGGATTGAACATTCAAAGAGAGTGGAAAAGAAACCACCAGATATACACGAAGTGAACATTCAGCTGCATCAGATACATTTTTAGTAATACAATAGTAAATTGCATTTGAATATAGGTCGGATTACGACCAACACGGAGGCTGAATGATTACACAATATAATTTATTCGGTTAGCTTTGATATGTTTATTTATTGTTTATACCTTGAAACAAAAACATGGCAAGTTCTGATATATATATATAGATTATTTGTAATAGTAACTTAATTTTATTTTCTTGTGTTTTCAACATTCCCTCTTCCTGATTTTACAACTACCGAACCGACATCTGATGTGTGGACATAACTTGTTCACCGTGCTTGAAAGGCTATAGCATGTTGCAAAAATCCCTCAGTGGCTTGACGACTGCATCCCGCATTCAGTACACTAATGAAGATAAGACCTTGACAAATTCGATTATCTATGGTGAATACATAATACAGTTTTTTTCACATCTCAAATTTTACCTGTATACAGGTTGTAATCGAACTAGTGTTCTCTTGTTCTCAATGCAAACACCATTATCCACTACACAGGTGTTACCAGAGTGTCATTTTGTCAGCAAGTTTAAACATTATGTTCTTTTCTAAAATTATTTAGATAAATACAATGTTAATATGTATGAATATGTCTTTACATTAAAAGCACTTCATATCGACTGCATTTTTGATGACTACGCTGCTTTCAAAGAAGCAATACATTACAAGTTCTATAATGACATATTTCGGGACAAACTATTCGTTCTCTTAAAAAGTGTCATAGTAAACACTGTTTCATTTTAGAACAATAATACATTGTTTTGCGTACAATTGAATAAAGAATATTTCTTTCTGTTTGTTTAAATATAAAGTGAATTTAAATATTTGCTATACTTCTTTCGTCAAAATTATTAGTCGTGGATTCAAGTATATGTTTTCGTCAAGTTGTACTTACTAAGGTACATTTTGGTTCATATGGTATTCTGAAAGAGGGGCACCTGATGTTGTATGCTTTTATGTACTAATATAAATCACGTATTGTTTCTTTTTCCAGTTTAATGATATTCAACAACATAAGCAAATGTCTATGTTTTCATCCGTTAGCATTATACATCTTATTCATATCATGATTTATCGAACGATAAAATTTCACTATTTCTTAAAGACCAGTAGCTGATTGTATCGTGTCAAATATTGGGCTTTTGACTATTTCCCCTGCTGATCATAAAATTTGCCTCTAATAAAATATGATGTTACACTGGCAGCCAGAAACTATTAATAACTTGTTTGGCAAGTATTTTTTTTATTTCATCAAACGGAAGTCAAGAAACTACGGAATCCGGATAGTGCCATCTATAATCTCGCCCTTCTTTCGTCAAGGGCGACACACGACACACGAAGCGATACACGATATTTTGCTCGACAGTCGCGGCGACGCACGATATTTTGCGCGACAGTCGCGGCGACGCACGATATTTTGCGCGATACACGAAGCGACGCGCGAGAATGTACCACGAAATATCGCCCTTGTGTAGGTAGCCCAAAAGGCGATATATCGAGTTAAATATATCATGCGTCGCCGCGACTGTCGCGTAAAATATCGTAAGTCGCCGCGACTGTCGCGCAAAATATCGTGCGTCGCCGCGACTTTCTACAAATCTTTCTAATGCCTCCTTGTCTCCTGGTGTAACCTCAATCGGATATTTGCTTAATTTTGAGAAAACCTCGCCAATATCTGGGAGCACATGCCACGTTTGCCATGCAGCCTTTTTACCTTTTCCACGGAGTTCTGAAACAGTTTCACACCCTGTAATGCGTGAAAAAAGGCCATACCATTAGTTTTGTTCCATATCGATTTAGCACTGTCTTGATTAGGGATCCACCTCACATTTGCTCCCTGACCGTATTCAAGCCAAAGTTTCTCCAAGCCTAGATTGCTTAAAGCTGAATATGTTTTAACAGCAATCACTAGAACATCAGTGTCACTTGCCTAAAGGATGATGTTTTCATGACCTTAGTTTACTGCGTTCTTTACATGCAAAAAAGTCCTTGTGTCTGCTTCCTCATGATTGCAAGTCCCTCAGGAAGACTGTCTTGGTTGCATACTGCGCTGTCTTCTTCTGATACAATCACAATGTTTTGGGGACGGGACTCAATTATCTTGTCTGCTAGAAACTTGAACAGGTCAGTTTTGTTATCATTGTCCCGTAAGAAACTGCGCCAGTTTTGAGGAAGTTTACCCTTTTGTGTTACTCTACGTCTATTTCCTTCCCCTCTCTTTAATCTGGCCTCTGCCTTGAGACTATCAATCTTGTAAACATCCAAAACTATGTCTGTCCTGTTATATAGGGAAGCATAACGCTGAACCTTTGGTACTACTTCAAGTGCAGCATAATCCTCAAAGGTCTTGGACAACTTAGGTGGTTATGTATTAACCAACGCCGAGCCATCAATAAAAATGGCAGTAGCAGTTGGCACGGTCTCTGAGTTCTTCACTGTGGCTTCAAGAAGCGTCGTGTCTACTTCTGACACCCATATAGGGATCCATTGTCACTTAAAGCAGCGGAAAAAGACTGGTTTTCATGTTTAAAAAAATTAGAAGAGGTCACATTTCTCTTGATTGGCATGAGATAAACGTTTTTGAAAACATACGACAGTCGTCTTTCAACCCCTCTGATTAACATTCTGGGAAGCAGGCTGTATTTTCTGTTGAACGAAATTGAGCTTAGTCTTCTTTATTGGGGCATAGAATGAATTTGTGTCAAAAGTCTCTAATTCGGTCATAAACGTTTTGAACCTTTCCATACCATTCGGAAGATGTTTCGACAGTTGCTCAATTGCACCGGCAGCTGCTATCACCTTTGTGTTCAAAGACAAGTCTTTGCTCTCTTCCTGAAATGGATTGCCCATTTCCTTCAGTACGTTGTACATGTTCCGTATTTGTTCCAAAAATGCGCTTTGTTTTTTCATTGTTTCCTCTTAGTGCTTTACACTCCCTGTGACCTCTTTGTCTTCGAACATTTTCTCAAATTCTGAAACAAGGCGTGAAACCTCTGGCCCAGCAACCATCCACCTTCTTGGCGCGGACGGATCCTCAGTTACACCAACAGCGCCACCCTCCCCTTTAATTATTGCGTTGGCTTGCTCATGCCTGGTCGATTGCCATTGCTGTGAAAGGCCGTTTCGATTTGCAAAACAACAAATTTCCCTGCATGAAATTCTCGAGACAACTCAGGGTGCTGTACATCTAACCTAATCATATCTCTGAGATGTATGGGTAGCCAGCGTGCATTATTCATGTTGTAGTTGGCAAAGAAGTAGGGTATTAGTGCGGCCAATGCTTTTGTGTAAAGGTTGAAATTTGCCTCTCGTAAAGATCTGATGAAGGACAAAATAGTCAACTCCATTGTCAGCACAATGTGCCAATAGTTAAACTGGGGACTTTCTTCCGCTCGCTTCTCGCACCAATGTTCAAAACAAAACTTTTCCGACTCGTCGTCGGTCTCGCTGCAGTACAGCTTATATGAATATGTAATGAGCTTATAAAAGGCACAAGCTGTAACCTTGTGCGCTTTTCTGGTTGTCGTCTTGACACAGACAGGAATGATTGTGCAGTTCCTGAAGAAGCAATTTCAGCTTCTGTAAGGGCGTCCGTCCATCCACTTGCTTGCAAAAAAGTTCCGATAGAGTTTAATGCAGCCATTTCAATATGAAGTCCTCCAAACATCATAACGATCTTGTCCTCGCCGTATATGTCAGGCCATTGCCACTGTATTTATTTAGCCAAGGCATACACAGGTTGATCTGCAGTGAGAACAACAACCTGACCAGGATTCAGGAATGCAATAGTGTCTTTCACCTTGTCCATAACATGTCGTATAGTAGCCACAGATTGAGCGGATTCACGAAGCAGTGGCAGTAGAAATCCATTTGTAACTTCAAACGCGATACCTTTTTCTCTGGATGCATGATGCGCACTCCAGGTGATATTAACATGTTTATCCAGTGTTTCAGTAAGACAAACAATTCAAATTCACAATGTAAATCGAGTAGTGGATTTTGAATAGGTTGAACATTGACAGTGTCTGGTTTTGGAGGAGAGATTTCCCCAAAAGGACTGCAGGGGGAAATTTGTGTACGAATCTGTAAGTTCTGGAACTTTTTTTGCCTTGTTGTTCCTAATACTAAATGGATTGCGCTTTTGGCAATCCTCGCCAGAGCTTGGATGTTGGAAAAGTGATATGCTTGTTCCATGGAAGGATGATGATGATGTGGTGGATGTTGGGTTGTGGTCAATGTTGTCCATTGCAGCCGTGGTAAATATGCCTTTCCTAAGGATAGTTGGACAAACAAGACCTTCTTCAATGAACCTTCCAGCAGCTGCATCTCCTAATTGTGCAGAAACCTCGAAAACTCTTATGTACGGTATGCAGAGTCCATGTTCATTTAGCAGCTCAACAAGAACTTTCTTGCGGGCTTTTTGCCTACACGACATGCCCATGAAAATAGGAAAGGGGGGTTCCCGTTCTTTTGTATGTCTGTTCGTTACCAAACTGCCTATGGTCTTTGAAAAACAGTTATATTGTAGCAGTTGGGCCATTGTTAAATCTGTCTTTGATGCCCCAAACTGCAATTGCGATTTTATATCCACTCCATGCGCAATCATACAGACAAACTGCAACAGAGCGGATGGGACTGACCGTTCAATACAACCCTCCTGGAATTTCGTCTAACGAAGTTTCGTGACCAAGCATGAGTCGGCGTAAACTACTTGCTGCTTTGCTGAGCACAATTGCGTCAGAGAACTTAGAAGCTTTTGATAACACTGGCCCAATATCTTTCTTCAAAACTAGAACAATATTTCGTCCGCTTTCATGAGCTTCAATCTCTGGAATTTCTGCCAGTAGTCTATCCTTGAGCCTTGTTGAATGCACAGTTGACATTAACGGACTAATTCCAAATTGCTCTAGTCGTTGTTTGAACATCTTAACGAGATCTGGAAGACAAACTACCATGGGTCTGTTGCTTTGGATTTAGATTCTACAATAAATGTCACCAGCTCTGAAAATACAAGAATGTATACTTCATTTTCCAATGAATCGCAGTTCTCCTGGTCATTAAGTTTTGAATGATGAGCTTTTTCCCTGTAGTACAGAGAGGACAAACAATTTTTGTGGTACCTGAGCTCTTGTGCCACTGCATCTCCACCACTAAGTGTGGCAAGAAGCTTCCCATCATTAAGAGTCCGGGCACATTCGTTTAGTCGTCTATCAATATTCATAGTCATTGCTTTCCGGAGGTCTGACTTAGGCGTTTCGCTATCACACAGGATTCAATTTTCTATTTCCAGCTTAATCTTCTAGATTTCAATGGCACTTCCCCTAATGCATCGGGTGTTGCAGAAGATCTTTTTCTAGCCCTATCAAGTTTTGTGTTGTTAAACATTAGACGGCAGCTCTGGTGATATTTTGCCTGCCTTTTGCGCAGTGTTGTTTCAATTCCACCCCCTCGTCCAACCTTGTTGGATCTAATTCAATGGAAGCTGGTTCATTGCATAGAACTGCGGAACTTTGTTGCTATATTCGTATAATCATCATTACCCTTGCTGTCGGGTGGAGGCAACTTTAAATCCTCATCTTTCTTTTCAGTCTGACAGAGACAACATTTGTCCCAGTCTGTTTGGTGCTTTGAAATGAACACACTGACGCTAGCCATATTATTTGTGTGACTGTCCCGAGGGGCTAACCTTTTACCATCATAAGCCACTAAATCTAACAGCTAATATTGACCCGTATAACCAATATACTTAGTTACAATAAAATCGTTTTTAAAAAACTTGATTGGATAAACAATCCTTATCTTTGATAGAATAATTTTGATAATTAATTTATGACTTAAATGAACTATCAAAATATATAATTGCTTCAAAATTCAATTTGAAACCTATCACTATATTACTGAAAAGCAGGACCATACATGTTGGTGTACTAACTGACCTATGACAGAGGTTGTAAAATACCACAGTAGTGACGTAATAAAGATGCATGACGTAGTATATGACGCTCATTCTTCCTACTTATTACCCATAAATCCATAATAAGCACACCCATGAAGTGAACGACGCTCCTACATCCTACGTAATACCAATAAGTCAATAATAAGCGCACCCCTGGGTGTAAACTAGTTTTCTTTTTAAATGCTATATATTTATTTATTGAACATGTTTTAAAACAATTGATTATGTGTGCAATAAATGTGTGTGTATTGTCTTTATATTACTGTTAGGATAACTGTATTGTGATATATAAGTACATATGTGGTTCACAATAATGGTGCAAATTGCGACAATTTCGAAACAAATGTACAATATTTCACATTTAAATGTCAAAGAAGACAAAAATGTATCTTTTAAACATTCTTTACAACAAAGCAACCTGAATAATGTTTGTTTTTATTTGTCTCCGAGTGCAAATGATTGATTTTCAAGAAAAATTATATTTAAAATTATGCGGCCGTCATTTTGGAAAAAAATGGCCGCCGTGTTTTTTTTTTGTGGCTAACGGGTTTTTGGAAAGAGCACATATTAAGGTACATTCATGGAAAGTTTGGTTCTTGCTTACAAGTTTGCAATATTTTGCCTCCTGTGAGGCATCCCGCTTGTACGACATTAGCCATTACATGCATTTCAGCTCAGATTTTGACTGGTTATTTTATAATTGGATCAGTAAGGCTTATTGCTTGACTCACGAATCTTACACATAACTGTATATAAAGAAAGTATAACGGAACTAAACGTAGACTAAAAATTGCAATCGATTTGTGTTGTGATTTGCATTACACCATGTTAATACGAACCACCTCGAACTTCGCAACACAATTAAGAGCTTTTTATCATATAATTTCTTATAGTGTCTTAACATATTTTTAAACATCAATAATTTACGTTTTGATGTAAAAACTATAGAACTTAAAGGGGCCTTTTCACAGATTTTAGCATGTATTGAAGTTTAAATGCTTTATCTTGACAAATGTAAACATTGGATCTAATAAGCTTCATTAAAAAAAAAAATCGAACCGCTGACCCCCGGATTAAACGTCTATCGCTTAGACCACTCGGCCATCCACGCTCATACAAGGAGTTATGTATTTTAAACTAGATGTTAGCAATCCTAGTTGTATCACAAAATATAACGACAGCAACAGGACTCTCCAAATTATTCAATCGTTTCGCGTTGCAACGCTTTATGATTTTCAGATTTTAAATCGTCGAAAGATGCATATAATGGATATTTTAGAGCATGGTAAATGTTCAGTTTTACTGTTTCCTTACAAATCAGAACTAAAACGAAAATTTGCGAATCTGAAACAATTATTTTTAATTTTGTCAATTCAACAAAACGCGAAAAGGCCCCTTTAACAACATATAGAGTAATGGTATAACATCATAAGTAAACGGATGCATGAAACACAAATTACATGGTATTCATCCTCTGTGTGGGCAGAACCCTTAATCTTACAAAGTACAAAGTTTGACTCATGGGTAATACATCAAAGTAGTATTCATAATTGAAAGAACTGTTAAACATTTTATACATATATGAATACAACTTGTATAAAATTACAAAACCATTACTGCTTAAAGATGTCAATAATTCTGAATTTGAATTCACAAACAAAAGCATGACTATTAGTTCTATTGGCAGTCTCAAAAATAGGAAAGTCGGTATTCGTTAAAGACTTTTAAAACGTGCAATCCAATTTCACATTACGCATTAAAATCGTCCAATGCTTATATGTACTAAGTTTGTATATTACATGTGTTCATATGTACATTTAACAATCGTTTGCAAACGTGTTAATGGATGCGATCGATCTCTTTTAAATTACTAACACCACATATGTCCTATATCATAAAAAACAACAACAAAATAATCAAACAGCTGACAAAAAAATTGTCGGCGTTAGGTCACGCTGATTACAATTATAAAGTGTAATTAGTAACAGTGACAGTACATCGTCAACATTACATGTGGTTGGTATTAATATATGTCAACATGTATATGCGCAGAAAACAAGTGTCAACAAACATGAATATTTACAAAACAAATATATACAGAAGTACAGAGGATGAACAATTTGAAAATTACGTTATACGATTTAACAAATTCAATCTAATACTCAACGATTCCTTAACAAATAGACAGTATAAGTATAAGTAAATAAAATACGTTTTATTATTTCAGACCTATTGGTTGATTGAAGCAATTGTACATACTTCATAACAGATGGATTATTATAGTAATATTTTTTAATGTATTTCTTTCTTATATCAACAAATGTTGGACAAATACATACAAAATGAAATGAATCCTCAATATCCGTGGTATTACAATACAAACAATATCTTTTTCTTGTCTAGCAATATTGTTTCCATTATATCTACCAGTCTGTTTACGTAGGGGGTGAATAGATAATCTTAATCGGCATAAATAAATCCTTAAATTTTTTGGAACTAAGTCTGGGTAAATCTTATATTCAAGATTTGACTTAAATGTTCTATAAATATCTAACATTGAACTATCTTCTAGTGTACGGAACCAATTTTATTTATATGAATCAATAATTCTAGATTTTAGAATGGGTTTAAAAAAATAAAATCAATATCATGAACGCTGTTAAAGACATAACTGAATCCGTAATCATCCAATAATTTGTTGATGTTATAAATGCAATTTCGGCAGCCTCTGGTGTAATCTGAAACTCCAATGTTGTATACAGTTTTGATTATTATGTTATCAGAGGCTGCTATTTCAAACCAATATTGTACGATTCGTATGTATCTATGTATAAAAAGAGGATATCTTCCTAACTCGCCATAAACACATGCATTACAGGTATTAGTTTTAACTCTTAAAAGCCTTTTACAGAACTTCAGATGTATCCTTTCCAATTCCTTAGATTTTGTAA
This sequence comes from Dreissena polymorpha, assembly GCF_020536995.1. NCBI lineage: Eukaryota > Metazoa > Mollusca > Bivalvia > Myida > Dreissenidae > Dreissena > Dreissena polymorpha. Next base: position 119,577,017 of record NC_068355.1, on the reverse strand, counting down.
AACCCCAAACTTCTGCTAAATAACCTAAAATAGACCCAACAAGTGCATCAAATAACTGGCATTGAATTTTTGGCTTTAAATCAAAACCTTGACATTTACAAAACAATGTATTTACATGAAACCAGTACTTGTTGTCTATGGGGAAGATCTAAAGAACGCTTTCACATTGGGTATTGAACCCGTGACCTCCCTATGCTTTTGATGCTTAGTCCTCCAAGTGGCTTAAGAGAACCACCTCCACTAATGCAATATCAGTGAACATCATATAAGCATAATATATTAAATATATTGTTTATTTCTTCACGAATCAATGCAGGGCCGTACGCGGAAATTTTTGACTGGGGGTGGCCGAACCGGGGAGGATGCGGGAGATGTCTTCCCCCCCTTTTTTTTTATTTGGCACTTTTCAATGTGAATTGTAATGCTTACAAATCGTATTTTGGTGATATTTTATGGAATATAAGAAGTAAATCATAAATTTTCTGAAGTCTAAAGTTTTTAAAATTGGTGTGACAATCGTCCACAACTCCTACATTAGATTGGACTTAAAAATTTTCTATATAATAACCGTTTTCCGGAGTTTTTTCAGGCACATTGAATCAATGTGCTTGAATACAATGGTAGCTAAATACACCAAGGATCTTTTGCTAGGTTTAAGGATTAATGAGCCCGTACTGTCTAGTCTTCATCTAGATCAGGAACAGCATTCCCCATCTTGTGTCGGAGTAAGGCAGTTCAATCTTTCGAGTGGAAGACGAACATTGAAAACTTCTCAAAGACCATTAAGAATATTATCATGTTTCACCATTTCTTGATGTCGATAAAGCAGCCTGTAATGCTACTCTGTATTAAGTATGCGGATCCTTCCGAAGAGCGATTAGACCTTTATAGAATATCAAATAGACTATAATATGCCAAATTTCGAAAACATTATGTCTCTTTTTCGCGAATGTGGTCTTTGTATGAAAACATTCCCAAATTTTAAATAATGAGTCTGAAGGCGGGAAGCATACATACAAATACCGTTGCCGAAGTAAACAGAATGACTAAAACTACTTTAAATTCGTGAACTTTTCAATTCGACATTTCTGAATGAGAATCTTTACTTTTTCTATTAAAAAAAGTAATAATTTTTAATGTATGGGTACATTCTTTTCATTTCATAAATTTTCTTTTCAAGTATTTATGCATTTTGAATTCTTCGGTGCTACATAAATGAAGTTTCTGAGTCCATGATGTATGTACAAAACACTCTCTTTGTAGTGAAGCTTAACAACCTTCTCGTTAGGTGGATGTTTTATGGATAAAGGAATTTTATTCCATTGCAAACTAATACGTGTGATATGAGTTCTACGCTTTTAAATGCATGTTGTTCTTTCATGTAAAAACTAATTTCGTGGACATATTTCATCCAAATTTCTTTAATTAAGTTGAAATACCTGTTAAGCTTTGTTTAACATTCGATTAACATGAAACCCGATTTTAAGTCACATACATACTTAAAATCAACGAATATTTGAATATTTCATTGATTTTGAGTATTTATGTAGCTTTAGGTTAATTATGCGAAACTTAATGCATCGTATATTTTCACCATCTTAAGTATTACTTTGTTTACTTGTTTATACATATTGACAAGACGATAAACGTTTAAGGATTATGTGTCCCAAATTTTGCCGACTAGGAAACACATTTTTTAAATGTGATTTTATGCTTTTTTTGTGGTTGGCTTTAATGCATATTCGAACGTAATTTTCAAATGATTTATGTAATTAAATGCTTCATTTCCATTATATAATTTATATCACGGTCATTGTTTATAAGAAAATCGATTGATTTTAACAAAATATAATTATTTAAGAGTTGTTACCATGGAAACCAATTTTGCCTGCACAATTGCGAGGCTGTTAAGACGTATTTGTATTCTGAACAGTCAGTACTTTTAACAGTAAAGTAAAGTAGCGAGCAATAAAAAATTATTTTTTTCTACGTGGCACCGTTATTTCACGCATACGCCATGGTAACGAAAACATGTAACAATTTTAGGAATAGTATAAACACAAAAAATAATGCAGACTACCAAAACATTAATATCCAAACAAATTGTCAAATTTTTAGCAAACGTGTTAAAATACCGTCTGCAGCCAAAAATCGTGCCTTTGACTTACATGTCATGTGGACATCAATGGCGTTGTGATTTATTATGGAAGGGAAAGACCTCCAATATTATTTATCACCAGAAATGTTGCACGTGTTGAGTATTCAGCTAATATGTTCCATGTTGCAATTATAAATTATACATACATGTCAAATAATATCCGTTCAAATAAACAATTTTTGATATTTATTGTTTAAATTTTCAACAATGTTACCTTTTAAAGGTAGAGACATCTCAAATGTTCATCCTGTGCATTGTCCAATTAAAACTGCTAAATTAATAAAAAATAAAAGTTCAAAATGTAAAATATACATTTACTTTTATTTTTAAATCGCATAGTCAACGCACAAAACCTTTTTTACAACTCTTACGCTTCTTTACAAAGGTGAATGCTAAAGTATACAAATTTGCAACAGTAACTTTAACGAACTGCGGATTTCCACTTTGAGCATGTAAACACGTCTAAATTAGTCATCGCGTATCTTTAATAATCTTGCAATGTTACACGTTGACATTTGCACAGTTGTAAATTCTGTAATCTTAACGCCGTGGAAGCGACACAACTATGTTTCGTCTTAGCCAGGAACCAATGCCCCGCTTACGGACCGGGAACCATTGTAAATGTAAACACTGATTCTTCTGGAGCACAGGTGTTGTCATTTTAAGTCATTTTTACACTATCAATATGTCATACAAAAACATTTTTCATCATTTTGACCAAACTTATTTGTCTGATATATATATATATATATATATATATATATATATATATATATATATATATATATATATATATATATATATATATATATATATATATATATATATAAGGTAGGTATCGCTTAACACAGGAAAATCACCTACATCAACATTTTTCAGCCATGAAGTGCCTAAATGGCGGCCAATTTTCGTGCTATGTACCATTTTGTTGGGAAAGGTTGCCTCGTGACGAAAAATGACCACGAACGGCTACTTGCAAAAATAAACTTCAAGAAAACACTTCTCGAACTCGTAGAAATTCTAGGTCGGCTCTCGTCTGACCGAACGTTCAATGCCGATTTATAAAGAGTAAAAGTATCGAAATACCCCAGCAACTTCATTTTCATATCTGTAGTTTAAGAAGTTACATGTTTGTTTTTAAACAGTTAAACATTTTGTATAATCGGTACATACAACATTTTACACTTTACAATTGTACAAAACAGGTATTATAATGTTGCATTTAAAAATTCTCTGTTAAACAAATGAGCTGATTATTCAACACGTGCAACATTTTTAGTGATAAATAATATTGGCGCTCTTTTCCTTCCATATTTTATTGCCTCAAATTGATGTCTGTTTACACTCTCGCGATATCATTGTTTGTCTGAATAACAAATGCTTATGTATAAGGGTGGGGGGGGGACATGCGTATAAGGGAGCGGACTGAGTCTAAGTGGAGTTGATTGATTACTAAATAGCGAACCGGGTGAAAAAAAAACAGGCTAATCCTTTACGAAAACATGAAAACAAAGCAATTGTGTAAGCCAGGTCCAAATAACATCACTTAAACGCAGTCAATTTGCAAATTACGTTTTTTTATATGGACAGTTTAATATATAAGTATAACAGTAGCGCTCTTTCTTGTTGTAATCGTTATATTTTAATTAAACACTGCGATCGAGATAAGTAGCCACGTATTTATCAATCAGTGTTGGTTATTTTTGTTCGATCTGTTGCAAGCCAAGCAATCATACAGTTTTATTTTTTTCTACACTCTGGGCGTTGGCCAAGCAAATTCACTTTGCAGAAATAAAGCTGACAAATTTAATACCAGAAAAAAACATATTTTTAGTTCAATGCATCTACAACAATTAACAATACGTATGCTTACCAAAAGGTTATGTGCATTCATTTTTGTATTTATAATACACTTTGCAAAAACAACATATTAACACATGTTTCGAAAAAATACTGAAAAGCAAAACAAAATCCGCATCGACGATATTCTGTATCGATATACCACCAAATAAATAAACGCCAGCAAGTTCTAATTAATTTGAACCCGTTGCTTTACAAACAGCTTTATTTTCAATATCGACCTTAACGTATGACCTTTTCATGTTATTGTGTGGGCATTACAACGCCCAATATTCTAATATATTACCGATTTGGTGAATGTATATCGAGTCCGTAAATGAATAGGAAAGCGGATAATATTATGTACAGACAGACGGACCAAATCAACAGACAAAATACTGATTTCTGTATAGCTCACGTCTAATGGTGGAAAAATATGATGGTTTATGCTGATATTTTATGTGCTTTGTTAGCGGTTTCAAATTTTTTGTTGTTTTTCAGCGTATCGTATCTTTAATATTTTACTATAATTGTAAGGTTTGTGCCTCCGTTCAAATTACATGTTCCTTTGTGGCCCATTAAATGATAGCCCAATACTTGAAATAAACATATATATACATGCATATCAGAGTATAACAAAAAAAGCAAAATAAAAAAGAAACGAAAATCAATCCCTCTATCGAAACAGAAAAATAGAACTGAATATTAAACTTATAATTTTAAAGGTGTAATTGTGCTGGCAAAAAGCAGCCAAGTGCCGATCCGACGTGGATGCATGCAAATATTACAAACAGCACGACGTCAAGAAAGTTGACGACTTCTGTCCACGAGTATTCGACGTCAGAAGTAGACGACTCATCTGACGTTCTTGTCACACGCTTCGGCGTATCACTGGGCCCTTTGTGACACGATTTGCATTTTAAACATCGCATGAAGCAAACAAGAACGCGAGGTTTCGCCACCGTTTCATCGAAACTGGACATTCGAAGAAGGGAAAGTGCGAAGATGGTAATCAATGTGCTGCAGATTGTCTGGATAATTAGAAAGACCGAAATCAACGACACGGATTCAGAATTCTTTGGCAACTGTTCAGAAACAATTGTAAGGAAGATAGCGAAAGCCAGGAACACCGAAATGGCATAGCCGGCCTTTTCTCCACTCTTACATGGCAGAAGGAAAACACAGAGGTTTAAAATTGCTAACATTATCATAGGGGAGATAACAGACAACATAAAAAACAGCGGCTTCCGTCTTATTTTTAGCATAAAGCTTATGGTACTGTCATCATATTCGTCCTCAATTGTCCAACTTGTGGCAATTATTTCCCAACTCGGATTGGGTTCGAAGCTGGTCATTTCGATGCCATGCAATCGACCCACCATAAAAACCTATAAATACAGATAATGTAAATGTGAACACTGTACTTTGTATGTGAGATAGACAAAAAAGCTGTACCAAGGTTTAAACACGATTGCACATTCATGAGAAATACAAGTTACCTCTGATTTCCAGTAACTCCAAGCCTGAAACTTCAGGTAGCATGTCTGATAATCAAATGGAAAGTATTTGATGTCGATCGTACAAGTGGATTCAAACACCTTCAAATATGAAACAAAACACATATTGTCACATTTATTTGCGCAAAACTATATTCAATTAATATTTGTCTTCTGGTGCTTCTTGATACATATTTTCAATAAAACTAATCTCAGGAGTATGTGCGGCCATTACATAATTAATTTACCATACTAATAGTCACTCACGTGGAAAGGATACCATGAAATGTTTCCGTCATTGCTGTTGATAATATTGAGCGTCTGCACACCGAGTTCTTTGTAGTCCAGATTGGAATTCTTTAATGCAATATCAGGCTTCCATACATCTCCCTGTTCAATGATAGCTCAAGAAGCAATAATTATAGGAATATAATATTTCGTTTCTATTTATCTATTACATATCGACTGTCGAAGAAAGCCATTATATGGGAGCAAAAGCTGAAGCAGAAGTATCTTCCACTTCATCAGCCATTAAGTCTAGTAGGAACAGAGGTCCACGGTGCACGATTAGAACCTTTGTTTTAAATATGCTGATGATGTTCTAAATTGTCTTGGGTTAAAGGGATCTTTTCACGCTTTGGTAAATTGACAAAATTGAAAAAAGTTGTTTCAGATTCGCAAATTTTCGTTTTAGTTATGATATTTGTGAGGAAACAGTAATACTGAACATTTACCATGGTCTAATATAGCCATTATATGCATCTTTTGACGATTTTAAAACCTAAAAATTATAAAGCGTTGCAACGCGAAACGATTGAATAATTTGGAGAGTTCTGTTTTTGTCGTTAAATTTTGTGAAACTACGAAGATTGCTTATATAAGGTATAAAATACTTCAAGTATATGTACTCGGCGGAATAGCTCAGTAGGCTAAAGCGTTTTTACTTCAGGACTCTGGCAGGACTCCAGGGGTCCTTGGTTCGAAACCTGGTCCGGGCAGTGTTCTTTTCCTTTTTATAATTTTATTCTTGATTTATTACTGGAGCTTTTACGATCCAATGTTTACATTTATCGATATAAAGCATTTAATGAATAAGTTAAAAAATGCCAAAATCTGTGAAAAGGCCCCTTTAAAGAAAAAATTGTTCACAAGAAAAATGTTATGTCTACGTGGTTTAAATCCAAGATGACCGCCAAGATGGCCAACCATAAACATAGAAAATACCGTTTTTTTCGGAAATGACACAAATAACATATATTTTCCATGATTTTGTTAAGCTCTTTAATTTAAGCAATTAAGAACATATTATTCTTATTAAAAAATAAGTTTTTCGGTAAAAAAAATTGAACATTGTATGAAAAAATGACTACATCAATGAGAAAAGGTACAAAGAACATGTGTTTTTGTGCTCATGACATGTTTTAATTTGTACATGAAAAACAGTTTAGATACAATTATCATCCTAACAACATTTTATACACACTTATGGGACTAATGAATATCAATATATAATATTTCATGTGATTATGATAAAATAATTGTGATTTGTAAGACAATAAAAGTGGGTGGGATAAATGACAATATATAAACAAAAAATGCCTAATGTGCATATTGATATAATTTAAGATATACTAGGCTTGTTAACTTGTTATGTTTATGTATTTGTTATATTTTCGATACTATTAAGTGCATGCACTTTGTTTTTAAACATAAAATTCATTTCTCTTAATTATAAAAGTAAAAATTAAAGATAAAAAATCACTTATCAACAAAGAGTATTAAAATCTTTCACATTGAGCTCTTGAAGTATCAGGAGCTCACGCTGCATGATTCTAAGATTTTATTTGAAAATGTTGATGAAAATCTACATTTTCCACTATGTATAAATCAATTGTATCATCCCCGGATGTTGCGATGTGATTGCCGTGGCGTAACGGCAATATTTATATACCGCTTTTAATTTTGATACAAATAAATGGATGAATACTGCAAAAAAGTAAGTAAACTCTGTACTTTATATGTAGTACAGAATTAGGTTTCCTTTGAGAACGTATAAATCCGCTTCGAAGAAGTTGTTGTTTATGAAAACATTGAAAATCACCGAAGACAACTGGAAAACACATGTTGCTATATCCTTTTGTGTCTAAAATATGTATCGAAATATACATATTTTTGCATGTAATATATTGCAATTGAAGTCAAATAACTGTTATGATACATATAATCTATCGGCATTTTGAATATACTTAGTTATTGATTAAAATTCACATGCTGGTTTTTTAAATGACTGTATCATATATTGCAGTGTTGCTGTATCATTGATTGCGATTAAATTGTATGCATTCTGTATCAATTATTGCGATAAATCTATGCCGATTTTGCAGATTTTGTATCATTTATTGTGATTAACAATATTTGATTAAGTCTTGTATTTTGTCTGTTTTAGGCACAATTGAAGAATTCCAATGCATTTACAGTGATTTTTTAGCGTTTTCGGACACACAATTAATCACTGCACATCAAAACATGAAAGTAGAAACTTGAAAATATAAATCTCAAAATACTGTGCTACCAACAAACAATTTTTATTGTATTCCAAAGACTTTCAAATCATACCAAAAGAGTTTAATTCTTCAAGTAGTATTCCAATTAATGAAACAAAAACAATACGAATTTCAAAATATGAACAAGAACCACCACTGATAAAAAAATCCGAAGCCAACAACACCAGTTAAAGATGTACACAGAACGCTTGAAGAAAATAGTGAAATTGGAGGTAATGATGAAGCTGATCTTAATGTTTGCTTTGAAGACAGGTCATTATTGGAATCATCGACTGCAGTGCAAACATAACCATGTTTTGTGGTTAAGACCGATGCAATTGAATAACGCCACATTGAAACAGTTGAATATTTATCCGGCAACATTCCAACGGTGTTGGAATACCTTTAATCAGAAGATCAAGTTGAAATGTTTGTGAAATTAACAACCATACTAGCTGAACGTAAGTTACCGTTGTGAAACATTGCATTTTATTGTTCGTTGATGTTGTGGAATTATTCCAGATACATCTTCATTGCAAATCATGTCCAGCACATTGTTATTGCTGTCCTTTGGTTTGCTGATGGGGGACATGTGTTTACTCAGGTCAAGTGGTGTTTCAGCACAGATAGTTTCCATAGGGGTTGACGTACAATTTATCGTAGCAAAACTGCCGTCCAAGCCAAAACTTCGATTGACTCGTTCGCCATGTTTCTGTAAAATAGCAATAATTTAGTTCTATATTTATGCTCCCAAGAAATGCAGAAAATTAATATAAATCACCAAAATAATCATTACTATCACTCCCATCATGATGATGATCATCATCGTTATCATCAGTACAGTTGGTGTTGCAACAACAACACCACCAGCAGCAGCATAAACTGTTCGTACTGGCAATCTGTGTTAAATTACGTATGACCTGATAGAGAAACAAGCAACGATATTTCCTTCAACTTTATAATGAAAGGGTAACCTGGTTTTTGGATGATTTAGAATTCAACTTTACAATGAAAGGGTAACCTTGATTTTGGATGATTTAGAATTTGCATTGTTTTCCAAAACATAGGCACATGTATATAATGTACACTTACGTGTGCGCATTACCGATATCATACCGTTTTACTAAAGGCCATGCAACAGTGGCTGTATCATGAATGCATATAGTAACGTGCAAGGTGACTTAAACCAGACTGAAATTCACGCTGGCTAAGGATATATAATATTTTCGCCTGGCTGCTTTACCAGTGTGATTAGAAACGTAGGATTTGGAACAATGATTGGTGCATACAATAAATCACAGTAGAAATCAACAAAACCGGGTCAATATAACAAACCAATCAATAAGAACAACGGATGAGACTGGTCTGAGGCTATGGATTGGCCTAGTCTGAAACTATTGATGAGACTGGTTTGAAACTACGGATGAGACTAGTCTGAAACTATGGATGAAACTGGTCTGAGACTATTTATGAGCCTAGTCTGATACTATGGATGAAACTGGTCTGAAACTATGGATGAGACTAGTCTGAAACTATGGATTAAACTGGTCTGAAACTATGGATGAAACTAGTCTGAAACTTTGGATGAAACTCGTCTGAAACTATGGATGAAACTGGTCTGAGACTACGGATGATACTAGTCTAAATCTATGCATGAAACTGGTCTGAAACTATGGATGAAACTAGTCTGAAACTTTGGATGAAACAAGTCTGAAACAATGGATGAAACTGGTTTGAGACTACGGATGAAACTAGTCTAAAACTATGGATGAAACTGGTCTGAAATTATGGATGAAACTGGTTTGAGACTAGGGATGAAACTAGTCTAAAACTATGCATAGACGAACGTCAAAGCCTAAACTGTTAGTATTAGATTTAGACTGTCGCTTTTCCATCTTGGTTTACTCAGCAGACAAGCCCTTGCTAACAACTAGTTCTGTCACTTTTCCGACCACAATGTGGAATTACTCAGTAGACAGAAAAGCTACAGTTATTTACCTAGTATTGTTCAATGTGTACGCTTTGAGAACCAACTTCGAAATCAATCTTATGCAGAGAAGCCACTGTTTATATACAGATTAGTCACGTGATACCCTAGACGAAACTATTCTACAAAATGGGTAGAAACTAAGTTACTTCATCCTTATGAAACTAGTAATGGGATACTATTAAACAATGTTCGATTCACATTAGTTAGTTACCAAATATAGTCATGCAGTAACAAAGTTATATTGTAAGGCAATAATAGCAAACTGTTTTATTAATTTCAGAATATAAATATGTGTATTACCCAAATTGAAATGCTAGCGTCCGATCTATTTTATCCGAATAACTGTAAGAGGACGATGCCGTATAGAACAATGGTTACACTCTACTATTATTAACAATCTGATCGAAGGCAGGCAAATTTGCTACATTACCAACGCCTCCGGTTTCATGCGTCCCGTGCATGATTTTAAAATAAACGAACAATGATTGATGAGAACTTTTAATGTTTTAAACTCTATGTGCTACCTGCATAAATGAAACTATACAAGATATAAAATCGAGACCATAAACATAATCAAAAACAAAACAAACAACATCATAAAAAAATCAAACGAAACAATTACAGAACTATTTTTAAATGTTTTCCCACCGTGTTAAAACTTGACTTTCAATACATACATCTAATTAAAAAAAAACCACAACAATCCGCTTCAGTAGGGTTCAACATTGTCATAGTATAATGAGGGGCTCGTATCCCTATGAAAGTACGAAGTTTGAAGATCACTCCATATCGAATACACACCTAACACGTCCATTATCGCCGAGCTCAATCCGCAAACTAGACGGGCAGATGTTTCTGGCTCGAAGGTACTGGCCAATATGAAAACTGAGTTTGCGAATACGTCCTCCCCATCCTCTTTAACCGTAACGCTATGCCTCTTACTTAGCTCAGTCATGTCCTGTTTGATGATTATCTCACACTTCTTCTTCAAACTTTCACTGTTAACAGTCTCTACCCTTTTCTTGATCCCTGGAGGCAATGGTGACGTGGCCTTTCTCTTCGTAGGCGCTGCTTCTAAGCCATCTTCGTCAATCACTGTGCGCGGTAACGGCATTGGCATTTTCAGGACCAAATTAGCATTCTCATCCAACTCCTTCAACGCAACTTCCTTATTTCCAACACTCATGTTTTGATCATTTGCATCAAACCGTTCCTCATTCTCCTTAGTGAAATCCAATTCTACACATGGATCATCTCCAATACTGCAGGTACTCATTGCATCCTCCGACTTCTTCTTATCGGCCTTCTTATCGATGCCGTGCTGAATCTTAAGGTGTTTTTGCAAATAATCCTGCTTCTTAAACACCTTATCACACAACCAACAGATCACATTCTCCTTAGTCATGGCGCACTTGACCAAGTGATCCTCGAACCTCTCTTTAGCTGGAATCAACGTTCTGCACATTGGACAGAGTGGTTTCCGTGGGGTTGTTTTGGTTTTCGCCATTTCAGTCATGTTTCCACTGAAAATAGAGAATACATAATCTTTAGTCCAAGCAGGAGGTTTCCTCTTTCGTCCATGAAACGAAACCTCCACCCTATCATCTAGCTCATCTACACATTCATTACTCTCAGCTCTACCTGTAGCTTGATCAAACTGATCATCAAATTCCTCGACCGTGTTACTTTCTGAACCAGGCTCGATATCTATCATGCTATCTACCTGACCATCAACCCTATCCTCTCCTACTAATACTTGTTGTACGCTAAGTCTAAGCCTATCACAATGTACTGTTTGATTCGTCCTATTTCTGCCGCAATCTACTTCATATACGACATCTGACAACTTCCTAATAACCGTATAGGGGCCCCTCCAGAACGATACCAGTTTTGGCGACATCCCTACCTTTTTACTGGAAAATATACTAGAACTTTATCTCCTTCTTTGAATGTCTCATAATTTGTCCTCTTGTCATGTATTCTCTTCTGACGTTGCATCGCGTTTCCGGTATTTTGCCGGACCATCTGGTGTGCCGTCTCAAGCCTCTCCTGTAATTCCCATACCCATTTGTGTACAGGGATTGACTTTTCTTCTCTTGGCAGCTCAAACGCTAAGTCAAGAGGGGTACAAACTTCTCGTCCTAACATCAGTTTGTTCGGGGTCATTCCCGTAGTTTCGTGTTCTGAACTTCGATAGGCCATCATCACGTATGGTATCTGATCATCCCAGTTTGTCTGGTTTTCGTTGACATACGCAGACAACATGGTTGTTAATGTTCTATTGAACCTTTCAACCATACCATCCGATTGGGGATGGTATGGCGTTGTCTTTGTCTTCTCGATACGCAACAGCTTACACATTTCATGGAACAGTTTCCCTTCGAATTGTCTCCACTGATCCGAATGAACAATGTTTGGGATTCCGAACCGTGTCACTACTTTCTCTACAAGAATTTTAGCGACCGTCGCGGCCTCGATATCTCTCATGGGGAAACATTCCGGTCACTTTGTGAAGTAATCTGCTATGACTACAATGTACCGGTTTCCGCGTTCTGTTTTTGGCAACTCTCCTAAAATATCCATAGCTATCCTCTCCATAGGATAGCCACTTCGAACGATTTGCATCGGTGCTTGTTTTGTGCGGTTTGGTCCTTTTCGTTTTGCACACGTTTCACATCCCGCAATATATGTACGCACATCAGTTCGTAGACCGGGCCAGTAATACTGCTGTCGTATTTTCGCAAGTTTTCCTCATACCCAAGTGTCCCGCAGATCGAATATCGTGAGCATATGCGAGTACTTTCCGCCTGTATGCCAGGTATGACCTTCTGTGCAATATTCTCGTTGGTCGATTCAATGGGTGTCAAATTTCTAACCAAAATTCCGTCATGAAAGTCTAGAGTTTCAAACTGATTCCACATTGACTTCAAATAATGACTCCCTGAGGCCACGTCACTGAAAGGTGGTCTTGACTTGGAATCAACCCAGGCCATTATAGTTTTCACATCGTGGTCTCTAGCTTGAATTTCCTTTAGATCGTCCATTTCTCTGTCTTGTGTCACAGCTGTTACTCGTACTATCTTGGCTGGTTCGGTGTCATGCTCATCAACTATATTTATACTTCCTGATAGTCCGCACTGACGACAGGGAATTCTACTCAACCCATCGGCGTTCCTATGCTTTAGTCCTGGACGATGCTCGATCTCCAAATCAAAGGCTGAGAGAATCTCCAGCCAACGAGCAACTTGCCCCTCTGGGTTTTTGAATCGCAAGAGCCATCTCAGAGAACCATGATCAGTCCTTACGAGAAACTTTCGACCGTATAAATAGTGCCTAAAATATTTCACAAAGTATACCAATGCAAGCATTTCTTTTCTCGTCACACAGTATCTCTTCTCTGTCTTCGACAATGTGCGGCTAGCGTAAGCGATAACTTTCTCCCGACCATCGACTTTTTTGTGAAAGAACGGCTCCAATCGAGTTGTCACTAGCATCTGTATCTAGGACAAACGGCACGCTAAAGTCTGGGTGAGCGAGAACAGGTGACGTGGTAAGTTTGTCCTTTAACGTGTTGAATGATGTCTCTGCAGCTTCAGACCACACAAAGTGTTTGTCTTTTTCGGTAAGCTTATTACAAGGGTTTTGCTATTTCAGAATAATCCTGAACGAACCGTCTGTAATAACTACAGAGACCTAGGAATGATCTGACTTCTGTAACACTTTGAGGAGTGGGCCAGTTCTTGACGCATTCTGTCTATTTAGGGTCGGTGCTCACGCTTTAGCTGTTAATGACAAGCCCTAGGAAATTTACCTCTCTCTTAAATAGATGGCATTTCTGTGGCTTAAGTTTCAAGCCTGCCGATTCGAACCGACCGAACACCAGATCTAGGTTAGCTACCATCTCTTTGAAAGTCCTTCCGGTCACTATTATGTCGTCGAGGTAGACGAGGCATATCTTCCAGTGGAGTCCTGCCAAAACGATTTCCATTAAGCGCTAAAATGTAGCCGGCGCGTTGCAAAGACCAAACGGCATGATATTAAATTCAAATAGACCTCTTCTGGTCGCAAATGCTGTTTTGGGTTTGTCTTGCTCGGACATCTCGACCTGCCAGTATCCCGAACTTAGGTCAACGCATGAAAACCAGGTCGCGCCAGACAGCTGATCCAGGGACTCGTCTACACGGGGTAAGGGGTACGCGTCTTTGGTGGTTCCTTCATTCAAACGTCTGTAATCTATACAAAACCTTTTGCTACCGTTTTTCTTATTGACAAGGACAATGGCGCTTGCCCAAGGGCTCGTGCTTGGTCGAATGATGTCAGTTCTCCAGCATGTGATTAAGCTGATCATCCACTTCGGATTGCATGTGTACTGGCACACGTCGTGGAGGTTGCTTTATTGGTCTAGCATCTGATGTTTTATGATCCCTGTTCGTCCAAGGTCTGTATCATGCTTTGAGAATATGTTTGAATATTTTTGCAAAAGCTTCATGACCTGATTTCTATCATCTGCTGATAATCCAACCGAAGCTCTGTCAAAAAGATCGTGCATGTGTTTTGGCAAACTACCATAAGTCTGTCTCTTGTTTAATGATTCTTGAACCTCATTGACCGAACTTATCGTCGCAACATTGGTACCCGGATAGAAGGTCTGTGCCTCGTTAGTCACATTGGCTAATCTCACAGGTATAGTCTCTTTTGGTTCAACCAGGGTTCTAGCCACTAGGCCCCTTCCCAGCTGAACAAAGCGTTCACTTGGTTCAACTATTCCCAATTTCATGCTATCAGCACCATGATCCGCTATCTTGGCAGTCGTGATGACCTCACTGTTTGCCGGAACAACAATTCTTTCTGACAATACTACTCTGTAGCAGCCGACCTTCCCAATACAATGCAATTCAATTTTGTTTTTACCTAATACCAGCAAATCCTGATTCACGTCTATCATAGCTTGGTGGTTTTTCATGAAATCGATACCCATAACAAGGTCGACGTCTAGCTCAGCAATCACAACTCTAATGGGATAAAACTTCCCTGCAAATCCAATTGCGATCTCTGTACTCCCTTTAACTGTCAAGTTGTTCCCACTTGCACTAATTAGCGGTGTTTCAAAACTCGACAGCTGATGCTTATCCCTAATAAGATCCCAAATATCGCATGATATCAAAGTGAGTGTGGACGCCCGTGTCTACCAAACACTCAACATTTCGACCATCAACCTGTCCCGTCGCATACATTCCTGCTGAACTAATCATGCTAGTTTTTCTGACGTTGGATGGCATATCGTTGTGTTTGGGATTATTAAAGCCTCTTTGTTGGGGACAATCTCTCTTAAGATGTTGGTCTGATCCACAAATAAAACATTTCAGATGAGCGATAGGCGGGTTCTGTCTGCTAGAATTTGGATAGGTTTGGGTGCGCTGAGACGGTTGCCTATATCCTTGTCTTTTATCCGAGTAAACATTTCTTGGACGTTTGCTCATCTCATCGATCGTTTTCTGTAAACCTTTTATTGTGTTTCGCATGTCGCTCATCTCTTTCGTACTGGAGTGAGGTTGAGTAACAGTAGGTCTCACCATGCCTTGTTGACGACGTTCAGCCCTGTAGAACGACTCAAGTTCGACGGCATGTCGTACAGCATCATTGAGATCTACAGGTCTTGATTGCTTAATTTTCAGGCACATCTCTGAGTTCACTAGTGCGTCTACAAACTGTTCCATTGCAAGCATCTCCTTTACATCTTGAGGCGCTTTTGGATAGGCTAGGTTGGTCAGTCTGCGAATGTCCTGGCCAAGTTCCGCCATGGTTTCCGTCGCTCGCTGCTGCCGCTCTTTAAGCTGCACTCAATACAACTCAGTTTGATTAGGTGGAGCAAATCTCTCTTCAAGCGCCCGTACCAAGTCTTCATAAGTGGCATCCTTAGATGCTAAGTTCCCATACACTCCCTGTGCCTGTCCCCTGAGAGACACGGATAAATACATTGCTTTCTGGTCACTGTCCCAACCGTTGAGCTTTGCACAGGCTTCGAAATGCGCCTTGTAGTCGGCCCATGCTCCGACCCCATCGAATGTGGCTGGCTTAACCTTTACCCCATACTTTGCAGTAGTTGAGGGCTCCTCTTTTGCTGTGGGACCAGGCTGGTTCCCTGTCTGACATATGTGATGTGCCAAATTTTGTAACGTGCAAGGTGACTTTAACCAGACTGAAATTCACGCTGGCTAAGGATATATAATATTTTCGCCTGGCTGCTTTACCAGTGTGATAAGAAACGTAGGATTTGGAACAATGATTGGTGCATACAATAAATCACAGTAGAAATCAACAAAACCGGGTCAATATAACAAACCAATCAATAAGAACAACGGATGAGCCTGGTCTGAGACTATGGATGGGCCTAGTCTGAAACTATTGATGAGACTGGTTTGAAACTACGGATGAGACTAGTCTGAAACTATGGATTAAACTGGTCTGAAACTATGAATGAAACTAGTCTGAAACTTTGGATGAAACTAGTCTGAAACTATGGATGAAACTGGTCTGAGACTACGGATGATACTAGTCTAAAACTATGCATGAAACTGGTCTGAAACTATGGATGAAACTAGTCTGAAACATTGGATGAAACAAGTCTGAAACTATGGATGAAACTGGTTTGAGACTACGGATGAAACTAGTCTAAAACTATGGATGAAACTGGTCTGAAATTATGGATGAAACTGGTTTGAGACTAGGGATGAAACTAGTCTAAAACTATGCATAGACGAACGTCAAAGCCTAAACTGTTAGTATTAGATTTAGACTGTCGCTTTTCCACCTTGGATTACTCAGCAGACAAGCCCTTGCTAACAACTAGTTCTGTCACTTTTCCGACCACAATGTGGAATTACTCAGTAGACAGAAAAGCTACAGTTATTTACCTAGTATTGTTCAATGTGTACGCTTTGAGAACCAACTTCGAAATCAATCTTATGCAGAGAAGCCACTGTTTATATACAGACAAGTTCACGTGATACCCTAGACGAAACTATTCTACAAAATGGGTAGAAACTAAGTTACTTCATCCTTATGAAACAGCAATGGGATACTATTTAACAATGTTCGATTCACATTAGTTAGTTACCAAATATAGTCATGCAGTAACAAAGTTATATTGTAAGGCAATAGTGCAAACTGTTTTATTAATTTCAGAATATAAATATGTGTAGTACCCAAATTGAAATGCTAGCGTCCGATCTATTTTATCCGAATAACTGTAAGAGGACGATGCCGTATAGAACAATGGTTACACTCTACTATTATTAACAATCTGATCGAAGGCAGGCAAATTCGCTACAATATTAATATAGAACGAAGTTTTAGCTAAAATAAATTTAACATAAATAACGAACAGAAATACCTGCACATTATATTCCTTAAACCGAAAAAGAGTATTACAAAATCTCCACAGTCTCTTCACTTGTATTAACCAACACTTGTACATGCACGTGTGTGCAAGCTATCTATTTATAGATAACACATTTTAACGTCGTTTCTTACCAAGTCTAACCGCCAGTGTTAAACATAGGTAATCAATGAAGTGAATGAAACTGTTTCGTATGTTTTTAAAACATTTAGGAGGACAAAATAATGACATGTTAAGTTCAATCACATATTGAAAATCCCAATAATTGATACATAATAATCGCTATAATCATACAAATGATTGATTCAGTTTATGCAATAATTGATACGGAAGTAAAAGCACACATGTGTAGTATCAAATGCATATATCTGATGTAAGAAAGAATACTTAAACAAAAGGTGTACAGATCGAAAGTGCACATTCTTAATCTAACATCTGATGTATAAATAGCTCTTTTTATTTGTTAAAACGCCAGTACAACAAAGAGTTACAAAACTAGATCATGACAATTTGACGAGATGTCCGGTGATCAGTAACGCATTTCATCCTTATTTCAATATATAACAGCATGCCCGAGAAATCTGCATTCAAATCTGAATATTAATAACTGTTTGAAGACCATCATAATGACAAAAAAGGAAAATAATTTACCTTTCTGGCAACCCGCGTATGCCAAATATTCATTTCACCATGGCAATCACATCGCAACATCCGGGGATGATACAATTGGTTTATATACTGTGTTTTCTTGGGTAAAAGATTATTTTTGTTCCCAAGTATTTGTTATGCACACGGGGTCTTAATCTAAGATGGCCGCCAAGATGTCATTTGCGAAAAAACGGTATTACCTATGTTTTGGTCGGCCATCTTGGATTTAGACCCCGTGGGCATAAACAATTCTTGAGAACAAAAGTTTTCTTTTACAGAAGACAATTTGGAACAGCATCAGCATATTTTAAAAAGGGGTTCCGATCATGCACCGTGGACCTCCGTTCCTACTAGACTAATTAGCGTTGTATCAGGAAATAAACAGGGGTTAAAGCAAATGTAGAACGGTGTAGTGTAATGTCGGGTTTTGCGGCGAAAATCGTCAGCTTGTGACGTCATTTACATAAATGATATTTTTGCGATAAAATCCCACAAGAATGACTTTCACAAAATAAATTGAAAAAGAGCTTATAAATATGTTCGTTTTAACCCGACAACCTAGTTCAAGGAATGAGCAAATGATGGATACGCGGTTAAGTGTTGAGATTTCAAGACGGCTTTCTACTCAAACAAACAAACCCATACTTCATTTTAGAAGTTGTAAATGGGTGTACAATAACAGATTCGGTCTATCCGGCTTCGAGTCCACAATCTGGTACGTGGGACCTGCTCATAACATTTAAACCATCAAATATTTACCAGCTTCATGCATGCATACAAGGACCTAGCGATTCTGGCTTTTAACACCATATGTGTTTACAGTCAAGGCATTCATAACATGTAAAAGAATTGTGAATCAAAGCAAGTAAATCGGTCAGTTGACATAACGCAGATGGCACTGCAAAGACATCTTACTCCAGCTGTAAAATATCTGAGTTTTCTCATTGTTAAATGCGTTTGTATAGCCATGTTAAATGTGTCCGGATCAAATTGTAAAGACACACACTGACATTGTTATTAGGATAGACGGGTGTTAGGCAGAGTGCAAAGCTCCGTGACAATTACGCAGTTGTTCCACTTTGTTGATTTTCGTTGTGTGGTTATTTGCTAAAAACAATCAAAGGGGGCTCAACTCAATATAATATACTGAACATGTATAATAACTCTAGATAGAAGATAGTTCTATTAAATATAGCTTATTTATTAAATACATGATCCGAAAGAATGCATTCAAATGGTTACAGCGCGTGAATCCATTTGTTGCAAATTTGATAAATGTATCCAAAATATTTTCAGACACACAATTTATGCTTTATGTTTACCTGTAGCCAGAATGCTCTCTTTATACCACCATAGTTTGTCGGATCCCATTGTAGAAACGCGTCATTCCAAACCACACGTAAAAATGCAGTTGTCTTCAACGTTTCTTTGGCTTCGCTCACTTCATTTATTGCCAACAGGTACAAGTCGACTGTTATCTCTGTGGGCAAATAAACAAACTAAAGATGCCTTTGACGTATCAACATTTCACATCGATGTCTGTTCTTGACTTGAATGATTATTTGTAATGGATAATACATATGTAAGACACCTCGCGTTGTTAGGCGCCGATTTAAAAAGGAATGCAATACGTTGCATTAATAAGAACATTTATCTACTAACACAACTTTGGAATTTAACAACATTATTTATAAGAAATCGAAAAAGACAAGCATAGTTGATTTGTGTTCACTGGCATTTATTTGCTTTTTGCTTTTTGAGCACGGAATGTAACTTACTTATAACTTTGAGTACAACTTTGCAGGTGAGTACTCAGAGAGAGAACAAATTTAAAAAAAAATAGCGTTCAGTAGCTCACTGAAAACACTTCAAAGGAGTGATGCATATGTTCGCTTTGTAGAAGTGTTGGAGCAAGTCTTCAAATATGTGTTACAGCATGATAGCTACACAATTGGAGGGCCAGGTCTAACAGCAGAGACAGACCACAGTGTAAGTTTGGAAATACAATTCTATACGAGAGTGGAAGGCATTTTGGATTTGTTGATATGTAAGAGGGCGTCTAAAAGGCTCCAAATACCAAGGCTTAATACTCAGCGAAAGTATATTTATCCTGAATAAGATAATTACACTTATGATTTTGTTTATCAGAGCATTGAATAGTAACGAACACAATTAATTTTCGGAGAGAAGTAGCTGTTTTTTATGATCAAAATATAGTTATATTTTATTTTTCATTTTCTTCATTTGGTCTGCCGACATCTTGTCCATGTATTTTTTCCGATACAAAATAGGTTGACGACGTAATTTTCTACGTTGCCAAGCACGAGCAAGTAGGTTTAGACTACGCTACCGTCTTGAGTTATGTTTTGCTTGATTATAAACATTGATTGCAGTATATATTCACTATCGCAGCGATAGTAGTGTATTGCTTCTCATAATTACCATGAAACACCCGGTAAGGTTAATTTTTTACTGTATTTTAAGAAACATTCGTATAACCAGTTTAGTATTTGACATGTATAATAGATGAATTTCTTATTATGTCGAAAAAATGCGCATTCTCTTTAACGATTCCAGACCTTAAGAAAGTTGTATTAAAGGAAATAAAAAAATAACTAATGACATTCATTTTACACATCCTACACTAGTCCGGAATAATTATGAAAAAAATAGCTAACATAAGTATTACCGATCGGCATGGACTGATTATCAGTGGGTCGGACCTTTAAGTCGTAGGCATCCGCGACGAACAGTTTTTGTTTGAGAGCCTTTACATTCGCTGCTGTTTGGCATGTTACATCAGGTGCATGATCAATCAAAGTCAATACAGCGCAGATGATTGTTAGCGTGTTCTGAAATATAACGATATTAATAGATACATTTACAAAACATTAAAGATAAGACGTCTTATAATATAATATCCGAGCTTATCCCATGGTTCAATATAAAAAACACGGTATGGACGTTGAATAGACACTAGTTGTCAATTCACGTTTAAGATTGTATATCAATACAATTGAAATGCACAAATATTATAAATAAACATATTAAAGCATCGAAATAGCAATGTTCATCGTGAATTTCGTTAAAACCCTACAAATAAGATCGTATGATTTAAATAGTGCGCATTAAAAAATATAGAACATAAAGAACCAAGAGCTTGCTTAAAACGATAACGCTATTCTTTATATGATTAAATATCGTTGTTCCACATTCTTTCACGATGTGGCAAAGCACTATTTTAGCTTTCCAAACACAATACATTGCGAAATTATTATTGAATTGACATGCTCAGAAGACATTTATTTGCGATGTCCTCGATTTAAGTATTGGACGGTCGCCCATTGACATTAACTTCGTAAACGTATCTTTTTTCTGTAAGTTCTTATTCTTCATTTGTTGATGATTTTTGTGTATAAACAATAAGTTAACCATCACGTCCGACATGTTTTGTTAAAGGTGTTCTTTCTGTGAATGAACCCAGTTTCATGTTTATTTATTTTAAGCTCAGTTCATGCACATCATGACAGTATGAGCAAATGTGATACAAGATAAATTGATATATACATAGTTGAAGGCGCCACATTTAATATTGTAAACCTTTTTCATTTTTTTAATGGAGATACTATTTACATGATCAGCAATACACACGAACAATATTTGAAGGATTATAGAGGAAAATAGACAATATTTGAATTTATTGAGAAAAAACAACAACACATGTTATACATTACAAATGTTTCAATGTTTCCTTAACGAACATATATAGTTTTCTGTAAAAAACTTTCTTAGATCTTTAAGGGCCTAACGTACAAGTAAATAATGGATGTAATCGCCAATATAATTATTACATAAATAACAGTCTTTGGTTCAATTCTATTTCATGCCAACTTTCAGTTACGACAAGTACATGTAATATCTTTTAAGAATGTGTATCATGTGTTTTTTCAAATTAATCTGGTCTTTTAACATAGTACAATTTCACCCCAAATGTTTCTTTAAGCCATCTATGTTTACTACATTTACTAGAATTATGTAAATCTGAGTTCCATTCATTAATAAACAGTTGTTGTTCCATACTTTGAATTAGCCAGGTGCGATACGGAAAATCATGATACTGCCAATTATTCATCATTCCACATTTAACTATAATGTTTCGTTTACACTCTATCCATCCAAATTTAACATTTTCTGTTGCATGTATATTAATTAGATCTTTTAAATATGATATGACAATTTAAAGCACAATGAATGGACCACTTTCGACCAATTAGAAATCATTATAGTTTCAATATACATTTAGAAGCGCTTTACTCCAGGTTCTCCGTTAATAATGCAAATGGTCTATTGGCCTTAACCCCTTATCTAAGTTTAAGAATTAAATAAGAGCCCCTGCTATTGGCTAATACACTACCGAGGAACTTAAAAAATAACGAGGTATTTTTATTTTTTTACAATTTCAATTGGATAACCTTTTTGTGCGTGCAAGGCAAACACATTGTCAGCTGTTTAAAGATTTTAACGGAAACGCGTGTGATGTTTGCCATTAAGGTCACATTTCATGAGAAATGTTTTGAAAATTGCATACACGTAAATCATTCCTTACCAATTGTTTAACCGGGAACCTCGATCTTTCTCTACAAGAACAGCCTATACACACTATTGGCGCCAGATTTAATTTTTGACGCGCTGATTTTTTTTTCTGGAAATCACCATGGCAGACGAAACCAAGTTAAACAATTGGTAAGGAATGATTCATGTGTATGCAATTTACAACATATTTGGTTGATTACCCCATTAAGTCAGTGAAATAATTTTTACAGGGATTTATAACATCGTCTGTGGATGTTTCTGTTGAAACTGAAAGTAGATAGAGAAAGAACGAGGTTCCCGGCTTGCGCCTTTCAATAAGCGAGCGGGGTGACAGCGATTTAGTTATGGGTAATGACGCGCTTCAGTTGCTTTAGAAAATGGCGTGTGCCCTACATTGTCAAAATCATAAGACGTGTACATAGTCGAACTTTTTTTTTAAGAAGACGTTTTGTTGGAAGATTTTTATTGATTGAGTATGTGTATGATAATAAACATTATAATAAACAACGGGTAACTAAAACAAATAATTAAATAAAAAAAACATTGCCATCGATCGTCTATTGGATCTGCGGTCAATAGAAGGTAAACCTTTGAGTGAAATATTGTTTAAAACGCGCGAAACTATTATTAAATGTTGTTTTATATGAAACAAGTTAATATTTAAAAGTTTTAATAGGGAGGCAATATACAATTATCCAAATAAAATCGTCCGAGTTTACCCTACTGCAATACAGCAAAGTAGTTAAAACACGGACATACTATATCGGACTAATTTTATTGCACAGCTAAGTGCATTTAGTAACAAAATAATATCCAAGTGTCCTCATTATATAACATAACGCTTTCTGTTATTGAACCAATGTTAATTGTCAATGTACACACATATTCCTTGCAAAATAATCTTAAGGTAACGTTTTAAATAGGCTATATATATATATGGCAGATTCATATAAATTAAGATTTCCTTAAGGATGTTTCTCAACATATTTTAAAAGCACTTTTGTCGAATAAGTGCAACCCCTGGACACAATGCGGACAATACATATTAACTCTATATACATGTACTATACAGTGACTGTCCTTTACAGCTGTACCTAAGCGGCATCTGCATACTAAGAGAGGCCAGACTATGGGATACTCTCAGGAGTCGCTAGAAAAGTCAGTCAACGCAGTCGAAAATGGCCTATTGGTGCGACAAGCTGCTAGTCAATTCAAAGTACGAAAGTCTACAATTGGCGATCGTGTATCTGGAAAGATTGCACTCAAAACTACACATGGTCGGCCCCCCGCTTTACCAATACACGTGGAAACCTAAATTGACAATAGCATAAAGATGGCGGCTAAATTAGGCGTTGGACTTAGCCGACGACAAATACTTCGACGTACGAATGTGCTTTGCACAAGAACACAGCTCAAAACCAGCTATACACATTTTCATGGAGGAAAGGACTGGTCCGAGAATTTAAAGCGGAGGTATACGGATTAAGTTCTCCGTGTCGTTATCGCAGAAGGTTATTTGGCTGCGCATCCCGAACGAATCTGGAACTGAGATGCAACGGGGTTCAACATGGAGCATAACCCTGTGAAGGTGTATGCTGACAAAGGAGAACGATTTGTTGTCAGCAAAGTAAGCGCCAAATCATCCAACTTGACGGTAATTGGCCTGTGTCAACGCTGCTGGGACTCGAATGCCGCCTATGTTCATAACTAAAGGTAAAACTTCGCGCTCACTGCTGACATACCGGACAGAGGATGCACCAGAGGGTTCAGTCTGGACGTACCAGAAAAATGGACAGATATCGGTGAGGAATGGTTTAACCAGGTCTTTCTCAAACATTGTGGACCCGACAGATCACAATTTCTCCTTCTGGATGGTCATGGCTCCCATGAAACCCTCTTTATAATTGAAAGGGCAATTGAAGAAAACTTTATCCTTTTGGCCTTCTCCCCGCGCTTCACACATTATCTTTAAACACTTGACCGCACCGGTTTTGCTCCGTTCAAACGTGCATGCATGTTCAACATTTTATAAAGAAAACCCCTTACATCAGGTAACGAAATATACCTTCCCCAGTCTACTTTCACAAGCATGGGACAACGCTGTGAACTATGTAAATACAAATGGCTTTCAAGCCTTTGGCATCGTACCTCTCAACAGAAAGGCAATACCAATGAAAGCATTCAACCCAAGTAGACTTACAGAGTTGCCTGCCGATCCGAATACTTGTACTGCCAATGAGTCATTAGGTTACGACATCACTTGCTACATCCACTGACCAAGCAGTTCTTGCGTCAATTCCTGGCTCTTCTTTTAATGATGCTGAAGCGTCGGAAATGACCACCAACGCAAGCTTTGAGTCTGTGGCTGACATAAGCTTTAATAGCGCATCTCCTCTACTCGATATTGCGATCCACAACAACTTCCAGACCTGGCATGCAGCGGACTTACAGAGGAGGAGGAGGCGAATGTCAGCGAGACAGAAGACCTAACAGTGCTCAGCACCATTGATGCCCTGTTTCTACCGCCGGAAACAACCGAAAGACCAGTCGGCCAGTCTAAACGAGAAATATTCACAAGTCACAGCTTTTGACCAGTGCAGACGTAGTGCTAAAGAGCTACAGAAGCGTTTGAAGTTGGAAAAGAAACTTAGCAAAAGTGCTAAGTCTAAACCAAAGAAACTGAAATCTTGAGCGGAAAAAAGTGAGTGACGTAGGACCTAGCCTACAAAATATAATAGTCAAGCGTAAATAGACTGTTAAAACATCATCTCGTAACAACCATTTCTCTTGAAAATGAAGTCGATAGAATGTTTAATAAGCATGTTTCAAATTTAAACAGATAACAAAATATATATATAATAAAATAAACAAGCTTCAGAATCTTTTTTTAAACAATTAATTGTCCGTATTTTCCCTATCAAAAATGTGATGTCCGTATATTTTTTCCCTGTCGTGTCCGTCCGAATTATACCGATTTTCACTGATATTAAAAACCGTGTTGTTTCTCGTTTTTAGACGCGAACACATATCAGTGGTGACGATAATAACCGAGGAAAAGGTTTCGCAAATGCATTTTTTAATGACTGGCCCCCGACGTATTAGTAGCCTACTCATCACAACCTGTCGAAGAACGGGTTAAACCTCGTACATCTTAGAATAAATATACATATAGACCATCAGTATGTTCATTTTTTAATAAATTAAATAGTAGACATGTTTTTTGACAGTTTGTACTACAATAGTTTAATGTTAACCTATTTGTTTTAGCTCGATTGCATCGGAAGCATAAGGCTTATTTGAAACGCTATCGAGTCCGTTTCCATGGACTAGCTTCATTACTTGGTAACTCTGTGGGAGATCTACAGAAGGATCCCACAGTGGGGATCGAACCCATGACCTACCGGTCGCTGTACCATAACGCCACGGCGACCTCAAACATTATAACTTTGATTATTAAATTGCTTAAAAAAACATACAGATACAGACGCATGCAAAGCACACTCAGTGAATTATCTTTTGTGTTAACAAATCAGAAAGATTTTTGATAAAATGTATTGACATATATTCATAACAATACTTACATAGTTTTTCTTTGTACAGAGTTACAGTTTTGTTTATTATGTCCATTATAAATGCAACAAGCAAATCTCGCATTATTCGGTTTTATGTTATATTAACATGTTGTAATCATAGTGAAAGTGTAGTTGTAAATCTGAAATCTTTTTCTACTTATAAACACGTGTGGTATACATAGAAAAGAATAAAATAAGTCTTTACCTAAAGAAACTGTGTTTAAAAGGAAGAACGAATCATATAGTTCTTAAGTTAGTGTACATTATAACGTTGTTTTTTATAAGTTCAAATATGCTTACTGTTATGTGAAGTTATGTATTAATGTTTAATCCGATATTTTCTGACACACGAGCTTATCTTGCGTCTTATATATTAATTATTAAAGAAAAACGTGTTTGTATTGTTGGGAAATAAATAATACATTTTACTATTATTCACCAAACGTTCGCATTATACTCCTTGAGACTAGACTAAACTGAAAAAAATCAGTTTGACGCTAATTTAAATATCTTCCATTTCTTTTACATGCTATTTAATTACAGAAAACTGTTATTATTCATTTTTTTAGTTTCATGTTCGTCGAGAATCGTTATTTAATTTCTCCGTTGTCCGTCATCTAGGAAAAATAGAATATTATGTTGAAATTGTGTGATGATATGATGATACTGTTATTGATTATGTTGAAATTTTATGCTGTAGCTGCTGCTGCTGATGATGATGAGGAGGAGGAGTAGAAGGAGGAGCATTAGGATGATGATTAGGATGATGATAATGATGATGATGATGATGATGATGATGATGATGATGATGATGATGATGATGATGATGATGATGATGATGATGATGATGATCACGAAGTTATAGCATGTTAGAATACAATTCAGCAATTTACCCATTACATAATTGTAAAAAAACTAACATTCCTCTTAAAAATAGTTTTGATACCTCAAAAATAAGGCAGAGATTTTTATAAGGGCAGATACCTGAATGTTGACGCAAGCCAATTGAAATTGATTTGTTTTTAACCTAAGCAACTTTTATTAATTGCGTTAAAATTTCTGACAAGGTGTCATTTGACTCCTGGATGTTGAAATATACTGAAATCTTATTTTAAAAATATATAGTTTTCAAACAACTGACGCTAATTTTACCAATAAGCGTAATTGGTGGCACCTTATTCATTCAGGTATCAAATGGGTAAGATGCATATTGTCACCGTATTACGGGGGCAGGTAACAACCTGTTTTTATCATCCTACTTTTTTACTTCTATTATTTAAATTGTCTCAAATATTAAAGGAAGACGTTGATAATCATTGCACTGAAATACTGAAAAGATCTATGCCTTTTTATATTTTTAATATTCAATAATAAAAGTATCAAGAATATGCAGATTATCGAATTAGTTTAATATCTCCTTAAATAAAGTTAGCTTTGGTCTGCCGATGCAAGGGTTTTCAAAGAATAGTATCACTATACTCAAACACATTTCAGTTCCTTGTGAAACTTTCCTCAGTTCCAAGTTCTACCAAACATTGATATAAAACATAGGACTTGTTTTACTGTAATATTTACCCATAAGTATTTATGTGTGTTTATTTAATTTGTCAAAAAACTGATGATTCGTTGTTGACTCTTTTCTTCAGAAAATAAATAGCTATAGTCAGATCATCATATTATCTCTTATGTCTTAATGCTTATACATTGCCTCAACAAATTACATACAGTTGTTTGAATGTGAATACGTTTTCCATATGGAAAATTACAATAGCAGATACATTAACAAATTTGTCTTTAATATAATTATTGTTCAAGCACTACAATAATCATTTGTGCAAGCAAAAGTGCACATAGGTGAAAATAACATACCTTAAAATCCTCCATGGTCCAAATGTATTGATTTAAACAAACTGTTAATTCAATATAACGCAAGAGACGAGGTCTAAGCCACACAAAAGCGTTAGAAACGGACCGCTTAAAAATATTCACTGCTCATATAACGGAGTAATATCATTCGCAAATTCATGCTTATAAACTTTACAATTTCGATAACTGGACCGCTTTTCTAGTATGTATACATATATATGTATTGTGTCTGAATTATGAGTGTATTTGAATAGCACATCAGGTTGAATAATAGTCCATGTAACGTTATCACAGAAGACTTTGTTTAGTGAATAAAAGCGTTTTAAAAAACAAAGGCATTGGGTGTCAGAAATGATATGTTGGAGGCGTTGAATGTACATTATCTAAAGCCTAAACGTGATATTTACAATTGCGAATGGCAGCTGCAAAGTGTAGAATAACCTAACTATCTATCTACGGATACTGTTGAACTCCCCTTTCGGGTATTATTAACAGATCGCGCTGTCATTGCGAGAAAAAGATTTATACAATATTGTACAATAAAAGTATTGACAGTGAGACGTCAAGAAAGAAAGTAAGACTGAAACAAAGTTTGAAAGTGTTAGTATATGTAAAGACAAGAGTTAAAATCAGGTTAAAAACACACTCTGCCGCAGCTAATTGTATTTGGCTTACTGCCAGCTTGAAGGATTCAAGCGTTGGCAGGATGACAACTTCTAAAGGGAGGTTGTTCCATAGCATGACAGTACTGGAAAAAAGGAGAATTTATAATAGTTAGCAACTGTATGAATCCGCCTATAAGCTAAAGGATGTGTATGGCGAGTCAATCTCCTGGGTTTTTCCAAATAAGTGGGGACGGGACAGCTACTAACAAGTTGACAATTTTGTGGAATAATACTATTTTAGCATCAGTCAGTCTGTTCTCTAGGGATCTTATACCGAGTGACTGTTGCATGTCTGAGAAACTATCATTAGTGGAATAGTTGTTATGTATCCATCTGATTGCTCTTCTCTGAACCATTTCGATGTTATTGATGTTTTGTTTAGTGTATGGCGACCAGACTGCATGCATGGAGACGAGTATTCTACTTGAGGCCTGACAAGTGTTTTATAGGCAGTTTCTTTTACTTTTTTTGTTTTTAGTTTGGATGTTACGTTTCAGGAGACCAAGTGTTCTATTTGCTGTTGTACATATCTATTAATGTGGGTGTTGAAAGAAAGGGCTTCGGATAAGTTTACTCCGAAGTATTTTGCGCTTGGTACGGTTTCAAGGATATGGCCATGTAATATGTAATTATGTTTGATTTTATGTTTGTTTCGAGTTATATTCAAGACTTGAATTTTACTGGGGTTGAACTGCATTTCCCATTTGGTTTCCGATTTGTTCCATGGTATTAAGATCATGCTGTAATTGGTTGCAATCATTCAGGTTGTTGATCGTGAGGTACAAAGCAGTGTCATCAGTGAAGAGACGGACGTGGGATCTTACATGATAAGGTAGGTTGTTTATGTAGAGGAGAAATAAGAGGGGGCCCAGGACAGAGCCTTTGGGCACACCAGATGTCACTGGAACATCATCAGATTTCTCGCCCTCCAGAACGACAACTTGAGTTCGACCTATTAGGAAAGAACGGATCCAGTCAAAAGTACAGTCTCTGATACCATGTTCGTGAAGTTTTTAGAGAGGTTAGAATGGCTGACTTTATCAAAAGCCTTGCTAAAGTCCAGAATAATAAGATCTGACTGCTGGCCTGCAACAAGGTTTCTCGCAAGGTCATCTACCAGTTGGATGAGTTGCGTTTAGCAGGAACGGCGCTCCCTAAGGCCATGTTGGAGATCATATGATATGTTGTATCTGGTAAAATGGGCGAGATGTTAGATGCTATGATATGTTCCGTAAGTTTACAAAGAATGCAAGTCAGAGTTATATGACGGTAGTTTAATGGGTCACTCTGGAGCCGTTTTTATAGAGTGGGGCCACATTTCCCTTTGTCCAGTCAGATGGTAACGTACCAGAATCTATAGACTTTATAGAAGAATTGGAAGAATAGAAGCTATTTGACAGCGAAGTTCTTTCAGCACAAATAACTTAATGTTCTCAGGACCAGCAGCTTTATCAGTTTTGAGGTTTGATAATAGTTTGAGAATACCGTTAAGGCTGATGGAAATGTCAGGCATTGATGGGTACTTGCTTCTGAGATGAAAGGTGAGATCAGCATCACGAAGTTTGTCTCTTCACCATTATAACACGTTAATTTATTTCCAAAAAGACACATCCTTTTTGCGGAGGACGTATATAAACGGAAGATTTCGGTCCTCAGTCTACGAAACCTGCATATATGCCTGTTTTAAATCGCTAATTTGTGTCATAAAGAAGTGAAAACAATATTTCGTAAATATTTCCACACAAAGCATCTATCAATACAAGCGTTTACGTGTTTTTTTCTAACCAAAACCAACATTACACTGGGACCTAGAGGGAGGGGGGGGGGTCGATAACCACGCACGCGTCTGCTAAAATCAGCTTCAACATGTATTATTACCGAAATAGTGTGTTCAAACACAATGTACTTCACATTGGATTGTATTAACTCTGTTGTTTATTTAAAGATGGTATTTCCTTTAAATAGAAATAATAATTGTTTGAAGTTTATAGATGTACGGTACATAATGAAAACTGTACATAACGGTGTATTTGTAATTTTGGTGTCGATTATATTATTATTGCATTATTCTTCGCCAAGAAAGTATCATAAATAACTGCTGTATATAGTTGGTATTAAACAAAGTCGCGTGTGCATTACGCTTAGTTATTGAAGAATGCGACTCAACTAGCAAATATTCTTACCAGAGTTCAATGGCTTGTCATTTGTTCAAACAATGGAATGCAAATACGAATTTAACAGTAAAATTTGCAAAAGAAAACAAGTATAATTGTAAAATTTGATTGCCTGTTTAATCACGATCCATGATGATCAATATGGGATGTTCAACTTAGAAGGAAACTGAATATTTATTGAATACGTTATGATAAATGTACTTGTGCTGTATGGTTCGATGGAAGTTATACATACATATTGGTATTTGGCTTTTGTGACGAACGTGTTTTAATGTCCGGTTTCCAAGTTATTTTTTGTATTCGAGGCATCACTGGTAGCTGTAAAATTATGTTATTATTGTGTAAAAATGTACAACCCACATATAAACCGGAAATATATGGAAGTACCAACTTATAAATATTTATCTTATGCGTTAACATGTGCGGATTACAATAACTTTGAGTACTGCACAACAAACTAACAGCTTAAAAATCTGTTTGTTTCCACTCACCCTACACCCTGTCATGTATGCTCCTCAGGCCCGTACCCAGGCACTGGGCCCAGGAGCCCCCCCCCCCCAGCTATCTGTCGAGTTATGATTTTTTAATATTGGGCCAACTACACATTTTCTCACATGAAAGGGCCCATTGTACACTTCCCCGCAATACAAATGCGCAGATGTGTTTTATTGCCCCTGATACACAAGGGGATTAGCGCTAATTTACTCACCAGTGGAGATGATCCCCTAGGCTTTGTTTTCTTATCACCTTAAATTACACACATCCCCGATCTGTCAATTACCCATTGTGCTCAATGCTTCATCTTTTGATGATTGGTGTAACACGTCTTTTGATTGGACAAGGAAAGAGAAACAGCGAATGGATGGAACAGAGGGTCGTAGGTCTGAACGATAATAGTGTTTTGTCTTTTGAATTCAAACATACTCTACAGTATACTTATTATACATTTCTGTGGTGAAAACTGTGTTGTAGATGATAAACATTTTATTATGAATTTACTTTGAAACTTTAGAGAAGGTTTGATTTTAAAGAGAAAATACTAGTAGGTTATATGTCAGTTACTGACTATAACCAGAGTAGTATTTCCTGTTTGAAATCAAACCTCATCTACAGTCATACTTTATGTTACATTACATAATAAAGGTTTTTTAGTTTTAAAGGTTACTTTTCCTTCTTCATAAAGTGTCATGCATATCTGAAATCTAAAGCTTTAAACATATGTGTGAATTTCACACCAAGGGGCCGTCGATAAAGCATGTCACGCTTTTTTCACCATTTACCCCCCTATGTCACAAACTGTCACAAAATCTTTGACCCCCCTAAAGTACGTCACAAACTCACTATTTCGAACATTTAAAAAAAAATGAATACCAAATTCAAATTTTATCGAAATCACAATACACTAATGACTATTAAACAGTATTAAAATTTCACTTACCGGTAAAAGAACTTTCACATTACAAGCTTTTATGACTGTAGGGTTGTTACGATGGGCAGTATGGATATTTATCCATGTGTTAACCTCTAATAAAAACGAAATTATACTAACTTAAATGGAACAGTCCAATAAATTATTTCGTCATTGAAATCTGTGTGGAGGTTGTGCCTATTGAATAAGCCGGCCCAGCCAAGTTGCCTATTACACCAGAGAAGCAGTATAAAAGGACCACAAACTCACAAAATGCCTATTTTTCAGTTGTACACTGGTATGTAAACAGCAGAAAACAAAAATGACTATTTTCAAAATATTAAAGTTTGTATTTAATAATTATTAATGAAATTTGACATACATATACTTTAGTACACATACAATATGTATGTGTAATTTGGTGGTTGTAAGTTATATAGTTATTGACTTACATAAAAAAGTTTTTTGTTGTCTGCTTGAAACTCAAATTTCCCTGTAAATGCTAAGCACCGCCCACTTGAAATGTTATGAACTTCTCTCAGCCAATAGCTAGCGGATGACTCAAATCAAGTTTACATGTAAATACAGATTCAACATTATACCAAATTGCTGTCTGCTCAAACACGTGTTTATGATTATAAACACATTAATGTTGTCAGAAAATCACTGGCAGATAAACCCAGCCCACTAGTTAATAGTAGGTTAACATTTTACCACCGCAAAATCAAGCAAGTGAGATCCGGCTTTTAAACAATCAAACAACACATTCAGGAGATAAGCAATTCGTCTTATTTTGACATAAAACTAATTCAAATTTTTCACAAATTTTTGAAAAATATTTTTAAATTCTACTAAAGAAATAATAAATAAATTAGACATATATTTTTTAAATAAATGTTTTACATCACACATGGCCTGACGCCCCTTCTCCGTGTCACAAACTGTCACACTTTCTTACTCACCCTCCCCCCACCTGGAGCATGACATACTTTATAGACTGCCCCTAATGGTTAATGCTTTAGACTTCAGAAAAGTGCTAATATATTTGTTATATATCCATACATTTATAGCATAAAATAATGTTTTATATGCATAAAAATTCACCTTGAACAGTGCCAAATAAAAAAAATATATTCGGTAGGGGAAACCCCTCCCGCACCCTCCCCGTTTGCCCCCCCCCCAGTCAAAATTTCCTGGGTACGGCCCTGCTCCTGCTTATTATAGAGTCTGTTGGTGTGGTCTTGAAGTTCACTGCTGGTGTCACCCACGACGACAATGCCATCAGCGAATCACACGTTGGAGATCGGTCTTCCAACTATGGAGATAGGAGGGTGTTGGTCTTTGTACAAAAAAAAATCCACTGTGTGACGCCATGGACATCAAATGAACAAATTTGCAGTAATATACGATATCCGCGAGAATCACACACTCTCGCGCATACATTGCTTTAAGACCGTTATACATGTGCACTGTGCAAACGATCAGGTGAGAATCTGTATTCTTACACTGACTTCAGATTTAGAGAAAAATGGTCGCACCGAATAAAAATAATTTCAAAATGTTCTTAACATCTAAATCGGTCTCCTAAAGGTAAAACAGAAAATAGTATGATCCCTGGATTAAAGCTAATAAATATATAAAAGATAATGAGTACAGTGTTGTTTGCTAATGCTATGGATTTTTAAATTGTCATGACAAGACTTCTTACTAAATTTTTAACAAGTTTCAATAATAACATAAGCAGTAGACTACCTTGCGATACTGTCCTATGCCGATAAATGCCCGACTCCGAAAGTTAAAATCGCAATGCAGGGGAGGCCACTGTTCAGCTGTTGAGTTGTTGTTGTTGTTTGAGTTGTCAATGTAAACAACTTAAAAGCTTGAATTTATCACAGATAAATAATAAACACATGATGCAGAAGTTTGAATAATAATTACATGTTTTTAAGTTAAAAGATACTACGACATTTTATATACGCTTTCTAAATGGTGACAAATCGCTTAAAAATTATCCGGCATCATCAAATATTGCACAAAATGGCGTTACTGGTGAATAGTAAATGCCTATTCCGGATACTAGTAATTTGAAACAAATGTACTAACTTCGATCACGCAAGCTGAATCAAGATTTTAAACGAAAGGCAATGTCAAGGGGAAGAGGAGGTCGAACAGGAACTGCAAATGTGTGTATTAATTCATAGTTCAGACAACATTGAATGTAGCTGAAATAATCATCAAAAGACTCTTAAGGCGGCAATTTATATTGACTACATTGAATGAAGCACAGGTGGTTAGCGTTTGGCTATGATATTAATTAGGGCTATAGATAAGAAGCATATTTGTGTTATTACGCAATTAAAATAACCAAAAACATAATTAAATTCAAAAGAAAGAGTACAACAACGCTTATACAAATTTATTAACTTAATTCCCGTCACAAAACGCAATTCTTACAAACACTTTCCAGCGGTTGTCAATCTTTGGGGTATTATTATAATTATTTGTAGACCCATCTGATTTCTATTTTCATTTTCTGAAATAATCAAAATGGCCACCCTACGGACTTTGATCAGAAATTCAGTCATTTTGTTTGTTGTTATGTACCGGTACCTTTTTGAATTCCATTTGTATAAATAATGTAGTAACCTTAGTAGATTTGTATTATATTTTATATGTCATTCCCTAAATTACCCAATTGAGTTAAAAAAAAACAGGGGTGAATAACCCAATTAAGCTCAAAAGTATTGGGTGAAATTTTTTGCTAAAACGCTATTGAATTTACACAAACCCTATTGTTGTCAAAAACAGGGGGTGATTACCCAATATACCCCAAAAGTTATCTTAAGCCCTGTTTTAAATGAAAATAATCAAATTATAACGAAATATCAACTTCTCTGAAAAAAAAATTCAATATCAAATAAATATATAACAAGGTATTCAACTAAGGTATTCAACTCGGAATGACCCAAAAACAGGGTGCATTGCTTTGAACAGCTATTACATCATCAATTGTGCAGCGATTTTCACCATCTTGGTCTTTTTCAAGGCAGAAATAAATTTCCTTACTGGAAATGTACATATATTGCAATATTTTTACAAATGCTGGGTCAAATTTTAAGACATAACACGATACACAACTCGCGTGACCTACTTGTCATCCATCAGACCCGATCTAAGACTGAAATCTTCACAGAGTAAAGGGCATTTTCCCTGCAAAGTTCACATACCTCGATACCATAATTCAATAACACATATGAAAAAACATTCTTACCCTTCTTTCCATTACAGTATGCATGAAAGCTTACTGTCAAGTGCTGTTTGAAACCTTTGTTTACATACATTTCAACTGGCCGAAATGTAAATCACACGTGTGATTTAATTGGTCCAATGCGAAGGTGCGTCTTAACTCCTGA
The DNA here is from genome assembly GCF_020536995.1 of Dreissena polymorpha. NCBI lineage: Eukaryota > Metazoa > Mollusca > Bivalvia > Myida > Dreissenidae > Dreissena > Dreissena polymorpha. The sequence continues at coordinate 119,541,253 of NC_068355.1, read as the reverse complement.
AGATTTCATTCATTAATTGGGTCTGATTTGTATAATATAGTTAAGACTGTGAAGTTATGGCCACATTTTTCATAGTTAATTTGCCTTAATAATTACAGCATTACAATTGTTACATTCTGTTTCCAAATATTCATGCCTAAAGGTGATTTTTTGAAAATAAACAACATGTGTGGATATAGGGTCCTTCAAATAAAGCACATGATCCATAAAAACAAGGTTGAAACTAGTCTGGGGATGTACCCAATTTAAATAACTAGGCTTAAAATTTGACATTTACCTACCTAAAATGATGGAGCTTAATTATAATAACAAACTAGTCAAATTAGAAAATATCATAGCACATTGGAGCAGAAGAGATCTAACTCCCTTAGGTAGAGTAACTGTTGTTATGACCTTGATACTTTCATTATTTATTCACCTTTTTGCCTCTTTGCAACAACCTGGAGATGCTATTTGAAAGGATCTCAACGATAAATTATTAAAATTTATGTGGCAAGGACCTTCAAAAATCACAACAAAAGTCATAACAACAGATTTTGATAACGGTGGACGTAATGCATTAAGAAAAATTTAAAGATATCATGGATGAGAAAAGTTTTTCAATGCCAAAACATATTTACATTCCTAGCCAGAAAGATTATAGATTTTAACACACTATGTAATACAGGCACTGAGGCAGTTTAATCTCAATCTTCGCAATAAAACGAATAACCAACAGTGATCATTTTAGATCAATGTTTTAACAATATATTCCCACTATGATAAAGTATTTACATCGATTCTGTTGATCCACTTTTAGATGTACATGCACTTCTTTAACAACTTTTTAACTAAACAATAAATACAGTTTTTGGAAATATTGGTATGATAATGGCATTCAGTTTGTCAAAAATATTATAAAAGACTGTGAACAGTTTTTGTAACTGAAAGAGCTACAAATCAAAGTGAATAAACCAGTAAACTTGTTGCATAATGAAGGCATAAACAAGTTTTTGTCTGTATACTTTGCCACAGTAAAAAATGTCAAATATTAAGAACAGTATAATATACATTCATATCCCATTTTGTCGACCTATATAAAACCAATAATTATAAATTCATGCAGCAAGTTATTATACAATATGTTAAAATGGAACTCTGAAACACCAACATGCCAAACAACATGGAATGAATACTTTGCAATTGATTCCATACAATTGAAAAAAAGTCAAATGTCAAGTATTTAAAAACACGAATAATACATATATGCAATGGCTGCAAACTTAAGGATTAAGATTTATAGATTAATTTTATCTATCTCAATAAGAATATATCTGGAGGTTACAAGGTAGGAATCTTTCTTTTTGCGCTTTAAAGCTTAAAAATAATCGCGTTTGTCAATATTGACGTATAAGTATAGAAATCCTACTTTCGGTTTTAAACTTTTAAAACAAATAAAAAAATACTTGCTTACTAGGCTATAGATTTAATGACAATTCTGCACACTTTCAAATTGCATCTATATGTATTGATTAACATGTACTTCATTTCAAGGTGTGTGGCTTTAAGGCAAATACAATAAGTGAAACAAATAAAGGAGAATTCCGGACAGTTGTAAGACTCTTATGTAATAGATAATTTCATTAATACAAAAATAACATGTTAACTTAGCAACTCTCATTATATATGTTATTGATAATTGCATTTTTTTGAACCTGCGTTTTACTTAGTAATCCACATACTGGTATGCAACTTGCAAATTGTGTTCACTTGATTAAGTTTGTTTTTGTAATTTGCATTGTGGATTCATACTGTAAGTATAATTGATTGTGTTTTATAATTCAATCTTGTGTAAAGTCACTGTTTTGTTCTTTATGTCAATTATAAATGCATTTAGCAAATCTTAGATTACACGGTTTTATGTTATACATGTATTAACACTGTAATCATAGTTAAAGTGTTGTTGTAAATCTGAAATCTTTTTTGTTAAGAATCACTTGTGATAAACATAAATATAAATAAGTATAAAATAAATATTAAAGTAAAGTAAACTGTGTTAAAAATAAAGAAGAAATCATATGGTAATTAAGTTAGTGTATTTATAGTTATTACACAGTTATATGGTACACAAGACATATGGTAAAATAAGTGCATGCATGTACATGCATTTGTAAATTGATTGTATATACATACATTTAGACATGATGAATAAAAACATTGAACAAGAGGGAAAAAAGCCTAAATAATACATGTTTTGTAGCTCTATTAAGATATATATATTGGAAGAAGTGCAATAAAAGAGTTATAGTTTTGCTTTTATGACTAACAAACTAAACATTTTTGTATTATAATAAAAGATTTGAATGAAAATATTTAATTTCATTGAAGTATTTTCAATAACAATTTTAACCTGCCTATATATTCTACCAGTAAAAACTATAATTAATTGTAATGGAAACCAGATTAAAACACCCCCACCAAACATAGTTACTTCCCATAGCAGTTAAAGGGAGTTTTCCACATTTTGGTAAATTGACAAAATTAAAAAATATTGTTTCAGATCATGGCAAATTTTTATTGTAGTTATGATATTTGTGAGGAAAACATTTATACTGAACATTTACTATGCTCTAAAAATATCAATTATAGGCATCTTTTGACCATATAAAAACCTGAAAATAATAAAGTGTTGCAACGCAAAATGATTGAATAATTTGGAGAGTTCTGTTGTTGTCTTTATATTTTGTGACACTACCAGGATTGCTTATATAAAGTATAAAAGAAATCACTAATTGTATGAGCATGGATCGTCAAGTGGTCTAAGCGTTAGACTTTTACTCCAGGGGTCAGTGGTTTGAGCCCAGTTGAGAGTTACTTTTTTTTTCTTTCTTTGATTTTATTCGTGTTTTTTTTTTACAGGAGCTTTTTAGATCCAATGTAAACATTTATTAAATATAAAGCATATAATGACAAACTTCAATAAATAGCAAAATCTTTAACAAAATATGTTTTGAATTATGAATAGTTGCTTGGATACAACAAATTTATAATAACAACATGATTTTTTCAGGGTCAATATCTATTTAGATTTATTATTTAAGGATTTGATAATTTTTTACTTCTAAACTTCGAAAAATGGACCCAAATCAGATTAGAAATTATATCAATGGCATTCAGAGGATTCATTAGAATATTCACTCTAAATGTCACATGTTTGGTTTACATGATCTTCAAGATACTTGGTCAGATAATGCCCCAATACATCACTCTAAATGTCACATGTTTGGTTTACATGATCTTCAAGATACTTGGTCAGATCATATACCCCAATACAATCTTGACTGAGTTTGAAATAAGGTCATGTGGAGTCAAAAACTAGGTAAATTGGTAAAATTAAATAAATAGGCAATAGCTTTTGAACCCTTTTGAACTCATTTACTGCCCAATCTTTATGACACAGACGATTTTACCTGAATTATATCACATTGGAGTTTGAAACAGCATTTACTGCCCAATCAGAATTCGGCAGAACATTTCTCCCAATGATATCTTGTCAAAGTTTGAACGAGGGTCATGTGAAGAAATTTTTTTATGCCACCATGTAAAATTAAATAAGCTTGTGAACACTCTTTAGGTCACTTTGTGAAACTATATCAGAATATTTTTGTTATGAAATCAAGGCCAAGTTTGAAACAGATTCACATGAGAAGGGCAACCAGTTCACAAGATCAAATGAAAGAAAATACTTTATTTGTGGCATATGGTTCTTGTCCATTGAAACCAGAAGCCTAGAAAAATCTTACATATATGGCTATTGTTTAACTATTTTAACTCACTAAGTTATATTTTTACAAACTCATGAAAAGTGCTCAGAACAGTTAAAACATTGACAATTGATTTTTTCAGTAAAATTCTATTTAAACCTCTTTTGATTTTGCAAATAAGTAATAATTATTAAAACAGCAGCAAAATATAAAATCTGTTTTAGGGTGCAGGATCAAAGCCTACCTCTAGAGCTGGTTCAATACGGTCAGGAATTACAGCAGTTTCTGAGTATGATGATGATGACGGAGATGATAGAGAGACATTGGGAACTGAGGTCTGGTCAATTTGATTTGGGTCGTGCTCTGTAAAAAAAGAGGGATTAATGCATGTTCGTAAAGTGTCGTCCCAGATTAACCTGTGCAGTCCCCACAGGTTTATCAGGGACGACATTTTCCGCTTTTATGATATTTTTAGTTTCAAGAAAGTCTCTTCTTTGCAAAAATCAAGTTTAGGCAGAAAGTGTTGTCCCTAATTAGCCTTTACGGACTGCACAGGCTAATCTGGGACAACACTTTCGTACATGCAGTTAACCCCCTTTTCACAGATCGCAGCTCATTTATTTTATTTATGTTTTGCTTTTGGCGCTTTTTTTAGCTAACCTGAGCACACCATGCTCATGTTGAGTTTTTGTGATCGCCTTTAATGTCCGTCGTCCGTCATGTGGCATCAACATTTGCCTTGTTAACACTCTAGAGGCCACATTTATTGTCAAATCTTCATGAACTTTGGTCAGAAGATTGGTCTCAATGATATCTTGGATGAGTTCGAAAATGGTTACATTTGCTTGAAAAACATGGCTGCCAAGGGGCGAGGCATTTTTTTTGATATGGCTATAGTAAAACCTTGTTAACACTCTAGAGGCCACATTTATTTTCAGATCTTCATGAAACTTGCTCAGAAGATTGGTCTCAATGATATCTTGGATGAGATCAAAAATGGTAACATTTGCTTGAAAAACATGGCTGCCAAGGGGCGAGGCATTTTTCCTTATATGGCTATATATGGCTTAGTAAAATCTTGTTAACACTCTAGAGGCCACATTTATTGTCTGATCTTCATGAAACTTGGTCAGAAGATTCATCCTAATAATATCTTGGACGAGTTTGAAAATGATGCCGGTTGGTTGAAAAACATGGCCGCCTGGGGGCTGGGCATTTTTCCTGATATGGCTATAGTAAAACCTTGTTAACACTCTAGAGGCCACATTTATTTTCAGATTTTCATGAAACTTGGTCAGAAGATTTGTCCCAATGATATCTTAAATGAGTTCAAAATTGGTAACATTTTCTTGAAAAACATGGTTGCTTAGGGGTGGGGCATTTTTCCTTATATGGCTATATATGGCTATAGTAAAATCTTGTTAACACTCTAGGTTGCCCAATCTTAATGAAATTTGGTCAGAACATTTGTTTCCTGTGTACAGTAGACTCTGCCAATACGGACTCTCCAAATACCGGAAATCTCCCGATTCCGAACGGTCAGGCCAGTCACGTATTTTCGCCTTCTATTTCTTTGTTAAAAAATGTTGAATAAACCGAACTCTCAAAACCGGAAACCGAACAGATATCTCCTTGAATTTCGTCATTTTTAACATAAAAAACATTGAATACACTGGACGGTCCAAATTCTCAAGATTCTAGAGGCGTGTAAATAACAATACCTAGTCAGCTCGGTGCGTGCAGTGTCACACCTTCAGCTCGCGCATTTATCGATAATTGGATTAAACATACCATAAAGGTGTCAAGTCGTTACCGCGCTATTTAAGTCTGCTTAAAGAATGTAAAACAAACTGTGAATGTCTATTATAGATGTGCGGGACACCAAAAAGTGATTGACGCGATCGCTTTATTAAGCTTATGATAAACAGTTTAATTACAAAATTAATGCATGCCGTTGCGACGATCACTTTTTTGTGATCTTCTCGGGTAGTTGAAAAGATCTTATAGCCATTTTAAACGCTTAAATGGTTGTGACAAGACTTGCTGAGTTTTGTGTGTGTGTGTGTATGTTTTGTTAAATGTGTTATGCCTTGAATAATAAATCGTGTGTCCACAACAATCATATTTGTGTTGTAATTCGTCAAAATTGTCTATGATGTTTGGCGCTTCCTATTTGTAACAAATAAAACTTAATTAATTCAGTGCTATTTATAGCGAGCTCGAACACGACTCACTCGCCTATATGACAAATATCAGGTAAGCATGTACATGAACGTACATGTATAAAGCACCACGCTCACTTAGGGATTAATAAAAACAATTCAGTATGGAATGTTTTTTTGCTTTAAATCGAATAAAAACACATTTTTATATCCCCCACCACTATAGTGGGGGACATATTGTTTTTGCCCTGTCTGTTGGTTGGTTGGTCTGTTGGTTTGCGCCAACTTTAACATTTGCAATAACTTTTGCAATATTGAAGATAGCAACTTGATATTTGGCATGCATATGTATCTCATGGAGCTGCACATTTTGAGTGGTGAAAGGTCAAGGTCAAGGTCATCCTTCAAGGTCAAAGGTCAAATACTAAGTCAAAGCGGCACAGAAGGGGACATAGTGTTTCTGACAAACACATTTCTTGTTTGAAGAATACTTTAAACATAAACATCACATGAGTACAGTTATCACATGGTACATGTTAATGTATATGCATTGTTTTATTCTTATATGATTTTGTACTCAATGTATATTTCGGCAATATGTCTACTCTTAGTAAGCCGGAACTCTCTGAAAACCGGACGATCAGGCCGGTCCCCAGACAGTCCGATTTACAGAGAGTCTACTGTAGTAAAGTTTGGTTTTATTATGTCATTTTTATGTAACATTAACTGTATTATGCAATTTTTCATAACACAGAATTTTCATAATTAACATAACTGTTTTAGCCATTAGCACTTATAATAAGCCTATCAACTAAGAGAAAGCTGAAAGAAAGACAACATGTACATGATTTTGCAGTATTTATCTCCCTTGTTTAACCTGGTTCAGTAATCTATTTTTAGTTCTGCTCTGGAATTTGGGAAGATATTGATCATTGATAAATGGACTTTTCTGATGAAAAATATACTACTCTGCCAGTGATCTCTTCTGAACTGTATAAAATAAGCTGTTTTGGCTGATTTAATCACCTCTTGATGCTTTCTTGAAAAGGTAACAGCTCTTGAAAAAGGTTGGAATTTTGAAATAATTAAACTCTAAATTATTTTAACACCAGCATCAAGACATTTTGGCATTATTTTCTGAATTATTTTTATAATTTAGATTATTTTTATTTGGTATATTCTAAATTAGAAAGACTCTATTTTATTTCAAAAACTTTAGTAAATTCTTCTTATTTTTACATTTGTTTCACTGAAGTTTCATAATCTCCATAAAGATTGTTCTTAAGATTAAGTTAGACCTATTTTGTAAACTAGACTTTTTGAAGCACTTTCTAGACTTACAGTAACTAATATTTATATCAGTTTTTTGACAGATTGTGAACTTCTTTTTAAATTCATTAAGGTATTTGCTGTATGTTGTTCATTTTTTTTAACGATACTTAGATTCCTTAGACTTGGCTCGTACCTGTTCTTAATTCTCTGTCATTGTTCTTCATTTTCCGAGTTCTTGGAATAAAAGTAAGTTATTTTTGTTAAAGCTGCTTTGGTTTTCACTTATAAATAAATTCTTTGAGTGTATTCAGGCGTCTCTGGCTGGACGCCTTTAGTTAATTGAATTACAACCAGTCAGTGGTGTCATCCTGACCGGAAATAAACGTTCATCAAATAAATATTTCGGCATTACATAAGTGCTCACAAAGTAACATAACTCGTAACCGTCCTGTGACCGGTTCATTTGCGTAAGCGAAGGAGACCGCACTACCACACCTGGATACGAAAGTTGAGTTTGAAAATGGTTTGGATTGGTAAAAAAACATGGCCGCCAGGGGGGGGGTCTTTTTCCATGTATTTATATGGTAAAAAAGCTTGTGAACACTCTAGAAGTCACATTTTGTGCCTAATCATAATGAAATTTTGTCAAAACACTAGTTATGTGGATGTCTCGGACGAGTTTGAAAATGGTCGTGATCAGTGAAAAAACATGGCCGCCAGGGAGTGGGGCAGTTTTCTTTATATGTATATAGTGAAAACATGTGAACAGTCTAGAAGACACATTCATGAATTTGGACATATCTTGGAAGAGTTAAAAAATGGTTCAGGTCTGTTAAAAAAACATGGCCACCAAGGGGCCATTTGTTGTTCATTCTTCATGAAACTTGGTTAGAACATTTGTTCCATTGATATTTTGGGCTGCAAAGAACAGGTCATTTCTTTTTATCTCAGGTGAGCAACTTTGGGCCTTTCAGGCCCTCTTGTTTATTAAATATAATATTTCTAAAAATATATTTTGCTACAAACCTAATATTTTGTACATAATATACCCCAGGTAACTTTACACATGTTTACTTTTGAGATTTTTTTAATTCTCCTTTTTCCTACAATGTTACGCTCATTTAAAACCAAAATGTTTATGTTTTGTTCAAATATACATATATTTCAACTTTATAATTAAAAACAACAACAAACAAACTAAATAAAATAAAATTTCTATATAAATGTATTAGTACAATTTGAAAGGCCTGCAACTAAACACACTTTTTATGCTCCCCGAAAATTTTCGGGGAGCATGTAGTTGCCAGTTTGAAGTTCCTTACTTCCTTCCTTCTGTCACACTTTTGTTACAGTTTCTCATAGCGCCTTCAATATTTTACCGATCGGTTACATATTTGGCCTGTAGGTACCTTGCATTGACCTCTACCTTTTAATAAGGTTTGAGGTCACTGGGGTCAAGGTCATCGAGTCTTATAATAGATTTTTCCGTCACAATTTTGTTACAGTTTCTCATAGCACCTTCAATATTTTTCTGATCTCTTATGTATTTGGCATGTAGGTACCTTTCATGGACCTCTACTGTTTGATGAGGTTTGAGTTCACTAGGGTCAAGGTCGAGGTCACCCAGGCTAATAATAGATTTTTCCGTCACAATTTTGTTAGTTTCTCACTAGCGCCTTCAATATTTTACCGTTCTCTTACATATTTGGCCTGTAGGGACCTTGCATGGACCTCTACTTTTTGATGAGGTTTGAGGTCACTGAGGTCAAGGTGAAGGTCACCAAGGCTAATAATAGATTTTTCTGTCACAAGTTTGCTACAGTTTCTCATAGCACCTTCAATATTTTTCCGATCTCTTATATATTTGGCATGTAGGTACCTTTCATGGACCTCTACAGTTTGATGAGGTTTGAGGTCACTAGGGTCAAGGTCACCCAGGCTAATAATAGATTTTTCCTTCACAATTTTGTAACAGTTTCTCATAGCGTCTTCAATATTTTACCGTTCTCTTACATATTTGGCATGTAGGTACCTTGCATGAACCTCTACCTTTTGATGAGGTTTGAGGTCACTGGGGTCAAGGTCAAGGTCATAGAGGCTAAAAATAGATTTTTCCGTCACACTTATGGTACAGTTTCTCATAGCGCCTTCAATATTTTACCGATCTCCAACATATTTGGCATGTAGGTACCTTGCATGGACCTCTACCTTTTGATGAGGTTTGAGGTCACTGGGGTCAAGGTCCACTGAGGCTAATAATATATTTTTCCGTCACAATTTTGTTACAGTTTCTCATAGCACCTTCAATATTTTTCTGATCTCTTATATATTTGGCATGTAGGTACCTTTCATGGACCTCTACCTTTTGATGAGGTTTGAAGTCACTGGGGTCAAGGTCACAGAGGCTAATAATAGATTTTCCGTCACAATTTTGTTACAGTTTCTCATAGCGCCTTCAATATTTTACCGTTCTCTTACATATTTGGCATGTAGGTACCTTGCATAAACCTCTACCTTTTGATGAGGTTAGAGGTCACTAAGGTTCAAGGTCACAGAGGCTAAAAATAGATTTTTCCGTCACAATTTTGTTACAGTTTCTCATAGCGCCTTCAATATTTAACCGATCTCTTACATATTTGGCATGTAGGTACCTTTCATGGACCTCTAACTTTTGATGAGGTTTGAAGTCACTGGGGTCAAGGTCACCGAGGCTAATAATAGATTTTTCTGTCACAATTTTGTTACAGTTTCTCATAGCGCCTTCAATATTTTACCGTTCTCTTACATATTTGGCATGTAGGTACCTTGCATTGACCTCTACCTTTTGATGAGGTTTGAGGTCACTGGGGTCAAGGTCACAGAGGCTAAAAATAGATTTTTCCGTCACAATTTTGTTACAGTTTCTCATAGTGCCTTCAATATTTTACCGATCTCTGACATATTTGGCATGTAGGTACCTTGCATGGAATTCTACCTTTTGATGAGGTTTGAGGTCATTGGGGTCAAGGTCAAGGTCTCGAGGCTAATAATATATTTTTTTAGGTGGTTATTAACACATAGATTGACAAAGCGCATCATCGGGGAGCATCCAACAGTTTCACTGATATTCTTGTTTTATTGAGGTGTCTATTTATATGTGTTATGTACCTTTACATAATCTGCTGACAAACTATGAAGATGTTTATTAAAGTAATATTATTTTTTGCAATTCATCAATTTAATCTTATTTGCTCATTTTAGTCAACAAATGAATGTCGGATTGATTTGTAGATTATTTTCCAACAATTGTACACATGTTTGCCACAGATGTCGGCAGTTATGCCCAGGCAACAGTACAGGCCTCCTGCAAACTTTCACAGCCCAAACATGGCTCGATTTGAGGAATACATAGAAAAGACAGAAGTGCAGACAATTTTCCGAAAGCTTCTGAACATTCTGCTCAGCCGGCCTGAATTGCCGTACAACCCCTATCCAGGCTTCTGTGGCAGAATCAGAATGTACCAAGAAAGGTAGTGATTGATATTATAATTTTTCTGTGATACTTTTCTATATCTACATATATAAATTAACAACAATTTCCTTTGTTTATTTTTAAGAGAGATATGGTTTATTTTGGTCCTTTTGTTGATTTTTTTTCCTTATATCATCATATAACAATAATACTATATATGTATACAATTGTTTAAGGATTTTTTTACGCCCCCCTGATTGAATGATCGGGGGTATATTGTTTTGGGCCTGTCTGTCAATGTATGTGTGTGTCCCAAAACTTAAACCCAAACTTTAACATTGGTCATAACTTTTGCAATATTGAAGATAGCAACTTGATATTTGGTATGCATGTGTATCTCATGGAGCTGCACATTTTGAGTGGTCAAAGGTAAAGGTCAAGGTCATTCTTCAAGGTCAAAGGTCAAATATATGGCTTCAAAGCGGCGCAGTAGAGGGCATTGTGTTTCTGACAAACACAGCTCTTGTTTAAAGTTTAGTAAAATCGTTTGCATCTTTCTACACGTTTTTTGGTTTTGTATTTTAATCTTTATTTTAATTTCAGGTTTCACCTCGAAAAAGAAAATAAAGAAACGATACTGAGATATTTAAGTAAGTTTTTAAATATGAATATTTTTCTTGATAACTGATACTGAGATATTTAAGTAAGTTTTTAAATATGAATATTTTTCTTGATAAGCGGTACACTTTCTGCATGCTGTTTGATATGCATACTTGTAATGGACAAAGATATTTTCACATTTATTGGTCACTGGAATAACTGCCAGACTGACAGCACTGTGTTAACCTGATCAGTATAATTCTATGTGCCAATCAAGTTCCACCACAGCAGTTACTCCAACACCTCAGAAGCCTCCTCAAAACATTGCTTGCTTGCAGTGTCTTAAGAATAAGGAGGTCATTGTATATGGGCTGGGTCATGCCAAAATGTATCTTATGCCAATTAAATCAAACCATTGTACCTAAAGACCAGTATGTCTGCTAATGAAACCATGAAAGCTTGCTTGACTTTAGTCTGCAACAGAGTGACTGACCAAAATGTGGGATTGCCACTGGACGCACATGGCATAAGAACCCTTCTCGCATGTAATACATGTAATTGTTCTTTGTACAAATTCTGTGTAATGTCATCACAGTAAAATGTAATCCAAGTACCTTAGTGCTTTTGTTTCATGACCTATAAATAAATGGTTTCCCATTGGTCAAGAACTAGGTTATTGGCACACAATTTATAATCATATTTAATATAAACAATGGCTGTTTGTAAAACATGCATGCCCCCCATATGGGCTGTCAGTTGTAGTGGCAGCCATTGTGTGAATACGTTTTTTGTCACTGTGACCTTGACCTTTGACCTAATGTAAGTTATCATCCGGAAACCATTGTACTATTTCGAGTCACTGTGACCTTGACCTTTGACTTAGTGACCTGAAAATCAATAGGGGTCATCTGCCAGTCATGATCAAGGGGGGGGGGGGTGGGGGTGAGAGGGGGATATAATGTGGGGTATGGTAATTTATAAGATGTTTAAAAAAAAAAAATTTGAGAGGTGGTGGGGGGTGAGAGGGGGGAATAATGTGGGGTGTGGGGTATATATATGTTTAAAAAAAATGGGAGGGGGGTGGGGGGGGGGGGGGGTAGGTAGGGAGTGGTAGAGGGGATATAATGTGGGTGTGGTAATTTATACAGATGTCTTAAAAAAAAAATTGGGGGTGGGGGGGGGTGGGGGGTGTTGGTGGGGAGTAGGGGGTGTGAGAGGGGGTAATTAATGTGGGGGTGGTTGGGTTATTTATAGAGTTTAAAAAAAAATTGGTGGGGGTGGTGGGGGGGTTGAGGAGTGGGGGTAGGGGGTGAGTGAGAGGGGGTAAGGTAACTGTGGGGTGGTAATTTATTAGATGTTTTTAAAAAAAATTATTTTTTGGTGGGGGGTTAGGGGGGGTGGGGGTTAAGGGGGGTGTTGTAATGTGCGGGAGGGTGTTGAGTAATTATTAGTTTTTAAAAAAATTGGGGGGGGGGGGGTGGGGGGTGGGAGGGAGTGTAGGTGGGTGGGGCGGTGAGAGGGGGGTAAATGGGTGGTGTGGTAATTATAAGATGTTTAAAAAAAATGGGGGGGGGGGGGGGGTCGGGAGGGGGGGTAGGGGGGAGTGAGGGGGGTATAATGTGGGGTGTGGTAATTTATTAGATGTTTAAAAAAATGGGGGGGAGGGTGGGGGTCAGGGGGGTGGGGGTGGGGGAGGTAGGGGTAATAATGTGGGGTGTGGTTATTTATAAGATGTTTAAAAAAAAATTGGGGGGGGGGGGGGGGGGGGGGGGGGGGGGGTGGGGGGGTAGGGGGAGGGGGGTCTAATGTGGGATGTGGTACTTTCTAAGATGTTTAAAAAAAAATCTTTTTTTTTTTTGGGGGGGGGGGTGGGGGGTAGGGGGGTTGGGGGTGAGAGGGGGTAATAATGTGGGGTGGTGTAATTTATAAGATGTTTAAAAAACCATTGGTGGGTGGGGGTAGGGGGGTCGGGGCGCGTGAGAGGGGGGTCTCCTGTGGGGTGGGGTCCTTTCTTAGCTGTTTAAAAAAAAATTGGGGGTTGGGGGGGTAGGGGGAGTGAGAGGGGGGTATTAGATGTTTAAAAACAAATTGGGGGGGGGGGGTGGGGGTAGGGGGGTGGGGAGGTAGGGGGGTAGGGGTTGAGAGGTGGTTTAATGTGGGGTGTGGTTATTTATTAGATGATGTTTAAACAAAAATTAGGGGGGGGGGTGATATCCTCTATTCATTAAACATGAAATTTAAACTTATTGCATTTGTTTCCCCTGTATATAAGAATGATATAATAGTGTATTACCTCCCCTGTCCTGCTTATATTTATATTAATCAACAAAATTAAACATTAACACAATATTTTATATACAAAATATACAAAAAAAATCATATTCTGATAATATTTTTACTGATCCACTTTATTTTACTCAAAGGATGATGTTTCATTGGACTGATAATTATAGATTTAGGATTACAGACCAGTTGCTTCAGTTATATTGTTCAGAGTTCGCCCTGTTGGCCGTGTATGCATTCTTGAGTTATCATCCAAAAACCATTTTACTATTTCGGGTCACTGTGACCTTGACCTTTGACATAGTGACCTCAAAATCTGCGAGTCATGATTGATGTACCTATGAAGTTTCATGATCCTAGGCCCAAGCATTCTTGAGTTATCATCTGACAACCACCTGGTGGACGGACTGACAGACCGACAGACAGACAGACCGACATGAGCAAAGCAATATACCCCCTCTTCTTCGAAGGGGGGCATAATTAAATCTTATTCACCAGGCTAAAAAAAGCTTGTGTTTCTAAAAAAGAAATAATATTTGTTCAAATGCAGCCAAGACAAATCAATTGACATCATTTAAAAAAGCCATTTACAAAGTTACAAATAATATTTGGTGCATATGAAATTGTTTTTAATAAAAAGCATTTATAATATCAGTGAATTATTACTGGTATAATATAGTAAGTCACATAAGAAAACAATCATTTACAAAACAACCATAGAATAGGATTTGATATTCAGTGGGAGAAAAACACGTTGACCGAAGCACATATAATATTTTATGGTCCTCTTGTCAACAAGTGAATAATACTTTCAATTGAATATAATAAATAATTGCTCTAGCATGACAGTATATTCCAGGTATTCAAGTTTCTCAATGACAATATATCCCTGTCATGCATGTTTAACAACACTATATCCCATCGTTTTGTTTCAACATGATGATTCATCCCAGGTATTCATGTTTCACCATATTTTCCCCTGTATAGGAAATGACCTGGAGAGTTGCTATGTCCAGAATCTGTACACAGTTAAGCACTATCGCAATGTCTGGGGAACCAGCAGCATCCTCAAGGTCATTAATCCCGATTCCTTGGAGAAGTATCGATGGCTTGTGAACGATGTAACACCTCGTCTAGAGGATCTCCCCTCGTCTGAAGGCTACTCTGTAAGTGTCCATACGAGTCCAGGAGGAATTTGACTCAGGGAGTGTGTTGTAATTTGACTCAGGGAGTGTGTTGTAATTTGACTCAGGGAGTGTGTTGTAATTTGACTCAGGGAGTGTGTTGTAATAATAATAAACTTTTAAACATGTCTAAAAATATGAAAACAAGTTTCGTGTTCCCTAAACTTGTTCTAACATCTTTTACTGTTGTTAAGAAAATTTTGTTTTTGAACAAATTGAAGTTTTATCTAGAGATTTTTTAATAATCTTAAAGTAAACAAAAACAATGATTTTCGGTACATTTGTAAGGTAGGTAAGTCCCATGGCAAAAAATGGCTCAAAATAGATATTGTGGTGATAAATGTATGTATAATCAACATTTTGTAGTGTCAGTGGCCACATCATTATTGAGCTTGTTGGATGAATACTATAGTCTATAGTGCAGATTACATTATTCGTTTATTTGTGTGTGAAGCTAATAAGCTTATCTGTATTTAACGCTTACCTGGTTTTATATTTATCACGTAAGTTAATAATTTTTCTATGTCTTTGTTTTGATGAGGACCAAAAGAAAATGACAGAAGAAAATGCTGCACATCAAATGACCGCAAATTATTATTATGCTTCACAGATTCATCCCAATCATGATAAAAGGAAGCTAACTTTTTATGATGAAGGCTTATTTAGACAATATTTTTCTGATGGTTGGATATATGAGCCTTTTAACTGGGCTTAATGCTTGTGTATAAAGTATTGTCCCTGTGCAGTCCCCACAGGCTTACCTTTGAGGACACTTTCGGCCTAAACTGGATTTTTAGACTAAGTTTACACACAAAATTTCATAAGAGCGGAAAGTGTCATCAATGTTTAGGGTTTGCAGACGGCAAGGCTAATCTGGGATGACACTTAACGCACATGAAATAAGCCCAATTTTCCCTGGACAGGGCTCATATAACTCCAATCTCCGTGTGGTTGTAGAACCAGGTGATGGTGGCGCTGATCGGCCCCGCAGTGTTTGACGGCTCCTTCTACAAGTCTGTTCACTCCGTACAGATTAGGCTCGAATACCTTGTTGCGGGATTTGACGTCACTCAGGTTTGACATTGGGATGTACTAGTTGTTAGCCAGACTGTTTTAAACGAGTGCATATTCTGCATGGTTGTATGATACATTTCAAGCCACTTCTCGGACAATGTCAACATTCTGTTGTATTTAAGTGATTACTTCTTCATTATCCCTTGAGTGGTGGTAGGCATGGAAACAGTTCAACAATTAGTTTAAAATTATTATGAGATTGTACACTAGGAGACTTGTCTAAGGCAAAACCTTACAAACTCAAACATCTCATCAAAGACTTAATATTTTTATTTAAAATTGTACATGTGATCATTTGACTATTTTACTTTCTGTGCAAGCTCACGACACAATAATTCATCTGTGATGATTGGACACTTAAGCACATGGGTTAGGTATGATTTAATTTTTTTGTATGTGAAAATGGTTAAACATGATATAATTGTTATTGTATTTCAATTCCATCATTTTAGGTAGGTTCTCACATCACATCAGGAAAACATAAAAATTATTTGAAAACACAAAATGACTCGTAGATATTCAGGAGTGCAGCTGCGCAATTGGCATATTGGCTACCTACCCCATGTGCTAAAGCCTCCAATCATCATGGATAAATGATTTTATTGTGAGCTAGCACAAAATGTTGTCCAATTATCATATTTATAATTTTAACTCAAAATGTTAAAGTGAGATTTTTGCAAATAGAAATTTTGCAAAGTGCATGTTGCATTAAAAAAGTCTCTCAAGTAAATAAAGCTGTAAATCTTGATCCCTTTTCAACTTTCTTGTTTGTTATTCAACTGCTAATCCCTACCTAGATAAGACCATCAGTCTATGTTTGGCCAAACCATGGCCTTTCAATGTCCTTAACTATAAAAAAACCCTAAAAATCAAGGCAGTGATGACAGGCCAAATAGGGGCATACTTATAAGCCAAATGGCCTTTGTCTTGCTTACACACTCAATATTTGTACATATACTTAACAAACCCTAAGCAGGGCACTCCTTATGCAGTAAGGGTCATGGATGGGAACAACTTTAAGACAATAAGCTCCCTGTTTGTTTTTTTTCATTCCCTGCTAATCAACAACAAACTGGCACGCAATCTACCTACATACAGGCAAATCAGGGGCGTCACTTTCACCTCTTATGGTGTTTAGGTGTGTAAAGAAAGTCTTTTCTAAACCAATTTATAGTCAGTCTGGGTGGAAATCATCTTCCCTGATAAAATTGTGTGAACTTTACACACAGTCAGTCTGGGTGGAAATCATCTTCCCTGATAAGATTGTGTGAACTTTACACATAGTCAGTCTGGGTGGAAATCATCTTCCCTGATATGATTGTGTGAACTTTACACATAGTCAGTCTGGGTGGAAATCATCTTCCCTGATAAGATTGTGTGAACTTTACACATAGTCAGTCTGGGTGGAAATCATCTTCCCTGATAAGATTGTGTGAACTTTACACATAGTCAGTCTGGGTGGAAATCATCTTCCCTGATAAGATTGTGTGAACTTTACACATAGTCAGTCTGGGTGGAAATCATCTTCCCTGATAAGATTGTGTGAACTTTACACATAGTCAGTCTGGGTGGAAATCATCTTCCGTAATAAGATTGTGTGAACTTTACACATAGTCAGTCTGGGTGGAAATCATCTTCCCTGATAAGATTGTGTGAACTTTACACACAGTCAGTCTGTGTGGAAATCATCTTCCCTGATAAGATTGTGTGAACTTTACACATAGTCAGTCTGGGTGGAAATCATGTTCCCTGATAAGATTGTGTGAACTTTACACATAGTCAGTCTGGGTGGAAATCATCTTCCCTGATAAGATTGTGTGAACTTTACACATAGTCAGTCTGGGTGGAAATCATCTTCCCTGATAAGATTGTTTGAACTTTACACATAGTCAGTCTGGGTGGAAATCATCTTCCCTGATAAGATTGTGTGAACTTAACACATAGTCAGTCTGGGTGGAAATCATCTTCCCTGATAAGATTGTGTGAACTTTACACATAGTCAGTCTGGTTGGAAATCATCTTCCCTGATATGATTGTGTGAACTTTACACATAGTCAGTCTGGGTGGAAATCATCTTCCCTGATAAGATTGTGTGAACTTTACACATAGTCAGTCTGGGTGGAAATCATCTTCCCTGATAAGATTGTGTGAACTTTACACATAGTCAGTCTGGGTGGAAATCATCTTCCCTGATAAGATTGTGTGAACTTAACACATAGTCAGTCTGGGTGGAAATCATCTTCCCTGATAAGATTGTGTGAACTTTACACATAGTCAGTCTGGGTGGAAATCATCTTCTCTGATAAGATTGTTTGAACTTTACACATAGTCAGTCTGGGTGGAAACCATCTTCCCTGATAAGATTGTGTGAACTTAACACATAGTCAGTCTGGGTGGAAATCATCTTCCCTGATAAGATTGTGTGAACTTTACACATAGTCAGTCTGGGTGGAAATCATCTTCCCTGATATGATTGTGTGAACTTTACACATAGTCAGTCTGGGTGGAAATCATCTTCCCTGATAAGATTGTGTGAACTTTACACATAGTCAGTCTGGGTGGAAATCATCTTCCCTGATAAGATTGTGTGAACTTTACACATAGTCAGTCTGGGTGGAAATCATCTTCCCTGATAAGATTGTGTGAACTTTACACATAGTCAGTCTGGGTGGAAATCATCTTCCCTGATAAGATTGTGTGAACTTTACACATAGTCAGTCTGGGTGGAAATCATCTTCCCTGACAAGATTGTGTGAACTTTACACATAGTCAGTCTGGGTGGAAATCATCTTCCCTGATAAGATTGTGTGAACTTTACACATAGTCAGTCTGGGTGGAAATCATCTTCCGTAATAAGATTGTGTGAACTTTACACATAGTCAGTCTGGGTGGAAATCATCTTCCCTGATAAGATTGTGTGAACTTTACACATAGTCAGTCTGTGTGGAAATCATCTTCCCTGATAAGATTGTGTGAACTTTACACATAGTCAGTCTGGGTGGAAATCATGTTCCCTGATAAGATTGTGTGAACTTTACACATAGTCAGTCTGGGTGGAAATCATCTTCCCTGATAAGATTGTGTGAACTTTACACATAGTCAGTCTGGGTGGAAATCATCTTCCTTGATAAGATTGTTTGAACTTTACACATAGTCAGTCTGGGTGGAAATCATCTTCCCTGATAAGATTGTGTGAACTTAACACATAGTCAGTCTGGGTGGAAATCATCTTCCCTGATAAGATTGTGTGAACTTTACACATAGTCAGTCTGGTTGGAAATCATCTTCCCTGATATGATTGTGTGAACTTTACACATAGTCAGTCTGGGTGGAAATCATCTTCCCTGATAAGATTGTGTGAACTTTACACATAGTCAGTCTGGGTGGAAATCATCTTCCCTGATAAGATTGTGTGAACTTTACACATAGTCAGTCTGGGTGGAAATCATCTTCCCTGATAAGATTGTGTGAACTTTACACAAAGTCAGTCTGGGTGGTAATCATCTTCCCTGATCAGATTGTGTGAACTTAACACATAGTCAGTCTGGGTGGAAATCATCTTCCCTGATAAGATTGTGTGAACTTTACACATAGTCAGTCTGGGTGGAAATCATCTTCCCTGATAAGATTGTGTGAACTTTACACATAGTCAGTCTGGGTGGAAATCATCTTCCGTAATAAGATTGTGTGAACTTTACACATAGTCAGTCTGGGTGGAAATCATCTTCCCTGATAAGATTGTGTGAACTTTACACATAGTCAGTCTGGGTGGAAATCATCTTCCCTGATAAGATTGTGTGAACTTTACACATAGTCAGTCTGGGTGGAAATCATGTTCCCTGAAAAGATTGTGTGAACTTTACACATAGTAAGTCTGGGTGGAAATCATGTTCCCTGATAAGATTGTGTGAACTTTACACATAGTCAGGCTGGGTGGAAATCATGTTCCCTGAAAAGATTGTGTGAACTTTACACATAGTCAGTCTGGGTGGAAATCATCTTCCCTGATAAGATTGTGTGAACTTAACACATAGTCAGTCTGGGTGGAAATCATCTTCCCTGATAAGATTGTGTGAACTTTACACATAGTCAGTCTGGGTGGAAATCATCTTCTCTGATAAGATTGTTTGAACTTTACACATAGTCAGTCTGGGTGGAAACCATCTTCCCTGATAAGATTGTGTGAACTTAACACATAGTCAGTCTGGGTGGAAATCATCTTCCCTGATAAGATTGTGTGAACTTTACACATAGTCAGTCTGGGTGGAAATCATCTTCCCTGATATGATTGTGTGAACTTTACACATAGTCAGTCTGGGTGGAAATCATCTTCCCTGATAAGATTGTGTGAACTTTACACATAGTCAGTCTGGGTGGAAATCATCTTCCCTGATAAGATTGTGTGAACTTTACACATAGTCAGTCTGGGTGGAAATCATCTTCCCTGATAAGATTGTGTGAACTTTACACATAGTCAGTCTGG
Organism: Dreissena polymorpha; assembly: GCF_020536995.1. NCBI lineage: Eukaryota > Metazoa > Mollusca > Bivalvia > Myida > Dreissenidae > Dreissena > Dreissena polymorpha. The sequence goes on along the minus strand of NC_068355.1, from coordinate 119,521,001 downwards.
GTGGAAATCATCTTCCCTGATAAGATTGTGTGAACTTTACACATAGTCAGTCTGGGTGGAAATCATCTTCCCTGACAAGATTGTGTGAACTTTACACATAGTCAGTCTGGGTGGAAATCATCTTCCCTGACAAGATTGTGTGAACTTTACACATAGTCAGTCTGGGTGGAAATCATCTTCCCTGATAAGATTGTGTGAACTTTACACATAGTCAGTCTGGGTGGAAATCATCTTCCGTAATAAGATTGTGTGAACTTTACACATAGTCAGTCTGGGTGGAAATCATCTTCCCTGATAAGATTGTGTGAACTTTACACACAGTCAGTCTGTGTGGAAATCATCTTCCCTGATAAGATTGTGTGAACTTTACACATAGTCAGTCTGGGTGGAAATCATGTTCCCTGATAAGATTGTGTGAACTTTACACATAGTCAGTCTGGGTGGAAATCATCTTCCCTGATAAGATTGTGTGAACTTTACACATAGTCAGTCTGGGTGGAAATCATCTTCCCTGATAAGATTGTTTGAACTTTACACATAGTCAGTCTGGGTGGAAATCATCTTCCCTGATAAGATTGTGTGAACTTAACACATAGTCAGTCTGGGTGGAAATCATCTTCCCTGATAAGATTGTGTGAACTTTACACATAGTCAGTCTGGTTGGAAATCATCTTCCCTGATATGATTGTGTGAACTTTACACATAGTCAGTCTGGGTGGAAATCATCTTCCCTGATAAGATTGTGTGAACTTTACACATAGTCAGTCTGGGTGGAAATCATCTTCCCTGATAAGATTGTGTGAACTTTACACATAGTCAGTCTGGGTGGAAATCATCTTCCCTGATAAGATTGTGTGAACTTAACACATAGTCAGTCTGGGTGGAAATCATCTTCCCTGATAAGATTGTGTGAACTTTACACATAGTCAGTCTGGGTGGAAATCATCTTCTCTGATAAGATTGTTTGAACTTTACACATAGTCAGTCTGGGTGGAAACCATCTTCCCTGATAAGATTGTGTGAACTTAACACATAGTCAGTCTGGGTGGAAATCATCTTCCCTGATAAGATTGTGTGAACTTTACACATAGTCAGTCTGGGTGGAAATCATCTTCCCTGATATGATTGTGTGAACTTTACACATAGTCAGTCTGGGTGGAAATCATCTTCCCTGATAAGATTGTGTGAACTTTACACATAGTCAGTCTGGGTGGAAATCATCTTCCCTGATAAGATTGTGTGAACTTTACACATAGTCAGTCTGGGTGGAAATCATCTTCCCTGATAAGATTGTGTGAACTTTACACATAGTCAGTCTGGGTGGAAATCATCTTCCCTGATAAGATTGTGTGAACTTTACACATAGTCAGTCTGGGTGGAAATCATCTTCCCTGACAAGATTGTGTGAACTTTACACATAGTCAGTCTGGGTGGAAATCATCTTCCCTGATAAGATTGTGTGAACTTTACACATAGTCAGTCTGGGTGGAAATCATCTTCCGTAATAAGATTGTGTGAACTTTACACATAGTCAGTCTGGGTGGAAATCATCTTCCCTGATAAGATTGTGTGAACTTTACACATAGTCAGTCTGTGTGGAAATCATCTTCCCTGATAAGATTGTGTGAACTTTACACATAGTCAGTCTGGGTGGAAATCATGTTCCCTGATAAGATTGTGTGAACTTTACACATAGTCAGTCTGGGTGGAAATCATCTTCCCTGATAAGATTGTGTGAACTTTACACATAGTCAGTCTGGGTGGAAATCATCTTCCTTGATAAGATTGTTTGAACTTTACACATAGTCAGTCTGGGTGGAAATCATCTTCCCTGATAAGATTGTGTGAACTTAACACATAGTCAGTCTGGGTGGAAATCATCTTCCCTGATAAGATTGTGTGAACTTTACACATAGTCAGTCTGGTTGGAAATCATCTTCCCTGATATGATTGTGTGAACTTTACACATAGTCAGTCTGGGTGGAAATCATCTTCCCTGATAAGATTGTGTGAACTTTACACATAGTCAGTCTGGGTGGAAATCATCTTCCCTGATAAGATTGTGTGAACTTTACACATAGTCAGTCTGGGTGGAAATCATCTTCCCTGATAAGATTGTGTGAACTTTACACAAAGTCAGTCTGGGTGGTAATCATCTTCCCTTATCAGATTGTGTGAACTTAACACATAGTCAGTCTGGGTGGAAATCATCTTCCCTGATAAGATTGTGTGAACTTTACACATAGTCAGTCTGGGTGGAAATCATCTTCCCTGATAAGATTGTGTGAACTTTACACATAGTCAGTGTGGGTGGAAACCATCTTCCCTGATAAGATTGTGTGAATTTTACACATAGTCAGTCTGGGTGGAAATCATCTTCCCTGATAAGATTGTGTGAACTTTACACATAGTCAGTCTGGGTGGAAATCATCTTCCCTGATAGGATTGTGTGAACTTTACACATAGTCAGTCTGGGTGGAAATCATCTTCCCTGATAAGATTGTGTGAACTTTACACACATGCATCAAGCATATTTGTCTAAGAGCAAGGCTCATATAAATCTTCCAATTGAATTTGACATAAAATGACATCAACCCAATACTCCTTGCATCAGTGGATACAAATTTCTATGTATAACTCACAGATTAAAATAAACTAAATTGTCAAATATATATATATGAAATATCCAAGCAATATACTGTGAAGCCCTTTATTTTTGAAAGCATGAATTTATTTTTTCCGCAAAATTGACTTCATCTCATCTTCATCACCTTAATTTGCCAATGCCAGATTTATAAAAAAAGGACCTTTCCTCTGTCATTTTCGAATTTGTTTGTAATACTTGTCAGCCATAGATGATGGTAGATGGGGTCAACTACAGGAGGTCCTGTTTATTCCATACCAATGGACTAGTCCATGGTAATGAGGTGATAGTAACTGGCGCTTCTTATAGCATGCCTATTCACAAGTAGATGGTAATGATTGGCTGATAAGTAGGAGTGACTGACCTTAAATAAGTGTTAGAAGGTACAAATGTATCTTTTAATAGTGTTTATTGTCTCTGATCCACCGATGATTGGTTGTTAAACCTGCAATATCCCTTAAAGCGTTCACAAACAATGGGTAATAAAGTTAAAAATTAACAACTAGCGCATATCCTTACTTTTCTACCAAACTGAAGTCAACGCTATAGATACAGCTTGACTGCATTAGGGTGGTTCAGGAAAAAGTAATTTGTCAATGCAGAACACAGTATAATGTGCCCCCTTTGCGTATTATTAGATTTTATCTAGATTTCAGAAAAGACTCAGGCAGTGTGCATGGATTACGTTGAATATTAATGTCTTTCATGCCTATGGTAATTCAGTCTTTTTTTAAAACATTCAACATAATTATTCGTACAAACTTAGATAAGTCTACTGACAAAATATACCCGGCAAACAACAAAAAGGAGTCTGTTAATCTAACCCATAAATATGCCAGGGAAAGCCTGATTTAGGAAATTCAAACTGAATGTAAATATACTGGCATACATCTCAAATAAAAATGCAAACATTTATTTGAAAACATCAACACTGTATTGTGAATAAACTCTGTAAATAACAAGAGGCAATCAGAATTTTGTGGAACAAAAAAAGAAAGATTTATTACAGTGACAATGTCCATGCAGTTCATGTTCACATTACATTTTAATGGAATATAACATGTTATCAATGTGCTTTGTAACAAACGTTATCAGAATCAACAAGATGTTACTCTGTACAACATAACACACCTTAGTCTTGATGTGTACTTGGGCAATAAATCTCTCTTTCAATATCTAATATTGATTGCAATGGAGGTGTTATAGTTCCTCTTTAACACACCCTTTCAGCTATACAGCTGTACATCAAAGTGAACTGGTACTTTATCTATCCAGATGCACATTTATTGAGAAAGCTCAGGGGAAGTCGCTGCATGCATCTCTTGAAAGAGATTTTTCAGGGACTGCCTAAATGTTTGCAGCTCTGCCTCGGTGGCCGATATCTTGTCAAGGCAGGCAAACAGCTCTTGGAGTTTCTGGTCCACCAGGGCACTCTGGACCTCGTATGATTGGTACATCTGCTGCTGTACAGTCTTGAACATCCGCGCGGTCTAACAAAGATTACAAGCAAGTAGATCACTGAGTTGTCACGTCTAATAAAGATTACAGCCCAGTCGATCACTGAGTCTGCAATATCAGACTTAACAAAAATGAAACAAGAGTGCAATTCTGTCCCAAAATACACTTGTTTTAAGGTTTTAGTTTTTTGGCTTATGTAAGATAATTAAAAAATTATCAAGATGTGTTTGTGAAACACAATGTCCCCCTATATGATGTTTGACCTTGAAGGATGACCTTGACCTTGACCCTTCACCACTCAATATGTGCAGCTCCATGAGATACACATGCATGTCAAATATAAAATTGCTAGCTTCAATATTGCAGAAGTTACATTACATGAGCAATTTTGACCCATATATTTGACCTAGAAGGATGACCTTGACCTTGACCTTTCACCACTCAAAATGTGCAGCTCCATGAGATACACATGGATGCCAAATATCAAGTTGCTATCTTCAATATTGCAAAAGTATTCATAAAATAAGCGATTTGGGCAACATATATTTGACCTCTGACCTTGAAGGATGACCTTGACCTTTCACCACTCAAAATGTGCAGCTCTATAAGTTACACATGCATGCCAAATATCAAGTTTCTATCTTCAATATTGCAAAAGTATTCATAAAATAAGCGATTTGGGCCACATATATTTGACCTCTGACCTTGAAGGATGACCTTGACCTTTCACCACTCAAAATGTGCAGCTCCATGAGATACACATGCATGCCAAATATCAAGTTGCTATCTTCAATATTGCAAAAGTATTCATAAAATGAGCAATTTTAGCCACATGTATTTGACCTCTGACCTTGAAGGATGACCTTGACCTTTCACCACTCAAAATGTGCAGCTCCATGAGATACACATGCATGCCAAATATCAAGTTGCTGTATTCAATATAGCAAAAGTTATTGCAAAATGTTAAAGTTGGCGCAAACCAACCAACCAACCAACAGACCAACCAACAGACCAACCAACAGACAGGGCAAAAACAATATGTCCCCTACTACTATAGTGGGGGACCTAAAAATCCATAACTCAGAAGTTCTCAAAGCAATCCCTATAGTTATTGTACTTTGTCAAGATTGTATAATGATAAGCATTTTGACCAGGTCAAATTATGATATAATTATAATTATTTTTTTTAAGGGCTGGCAAGTTTATTATTGCCCATTTTTTATATAATCAGTTAACATAATTCACAAGTGCTTCACGCTAACTGGCAGCAGGTTAAAGAACTTGGTGAGTTTATATGCCCTTGTCCATTGACACTGACACCAAGTTTAGTGTTGAACTAATTAAAACTGTTAAAGCTAAACAGCAGACAAAGTAATTTTGGGAAATATTGGATTATTCAAGGGCCATAATACAGAAAAAAGTCTGGCAATCTGTATGGTATCTAAATATGTTGCAAATTATGTTTCCAGAAACATTGTAACGGAATAAGATGATGATATGATCAAAACTATTCAAGTTAGAAGGCAAAAAACTTGTATTTGATCATTTTCCTACAATTTAGATGGCATATCCATTCAAAATTAGATACTAGTACCACACCAATCCATATAATAAATCTGAAAGAAACTCATAAAATGAGTCTGGGTCGTTTTGAAGATAAATGGTGGCTTTTTTTAATTGTCTATTGTTATAAGCAAACATGTTTAACATGTTAAGGTATTCTTCATCTTTTGCCCTTGTTTCTACATGATTGTCAATCAAATAGTCATACAACAGTTTGTGCTAGTGATCACCAATGAATGCTTTCAAACATTTTTTTAGGACTAGTAAAATTCAGAAATACCCAGTATATAGTTGGGCTGTTGGACATAATTGTTGGACAAAAGTTCTGTGGAAATCACCCCTTGGTCTATGCATGTATATTCCAACAAGTGGGTTAAAACTACTAATTAATGTGAAAGCAGGACCATCACAGTCTTACAAACCTCCTGCTCCAATGACTGCCTAAAACTCTCCAACAGCTGACTGTCAGTTTTTCTTTTGTCATTCAGGTCGGCCACAAGCTGTTGAGCAGTGTCAGCAATGTATTTGGCTGTTGGCTTTTCTACCAAGGGCTCCAGCAGCCCAGCATACAACTTGTCCAGGCACTGCTCAGCTTGAAGATTATTGGCATCTCCTTCTAACCTATTCTCTATTGATGTTCTAGGCATGGAAATATAATTTAATTTTCGTAGCCATATAAGCAATAGTTGCATTGGCCACAGGGCTCAGCTGAAATAAGGGAGAAGATAGGAAACTAAAAAAAAAGTGGTTCTTATTCAATGTTTTATCAACTGTTCATGTATATTATTCCCCTCATTACACCACACCCATAATCATTATAATTGATCAGAAACAACATTTAGCAGTTTGCTGGAGAACATTTAAAAATTTTATAAACAAAAATTACTGAAATGTAAATTTAGTGTTATTGTTTAATTTAAATTTAATTAATATAATACCGGTCAATCTATGGCTCAGAGTTTATCTCATAAGGTGTAGAAGTCAACCCCATGTCTCCCTCATGGCTGAGCCCTGGGCATAGTCAACCCCATGTCTCCCTCATGGCTGAGCCCTGGGCATAGTCAACCCCATGTCTCCCTCATGGCTGAGCCCTGGGCTGTAGAAGTCAACCCCATGTCTCCCTCATGGCTGAGCCCTGGGCATTACATTTCATTTCAAAGAACAATAATTTCAATCTTTTTTTAAATATGAGATATTTAAGGAATGGTAAATAGTTGTTGTTCAATAGCCCACAGTCTGGAGAATAGGGGATTTAGAATCAATTCACAAGTGCAAAGCATAAATAATTTGATATCACACATCTTCTGATTCAGCACTCCTTCTTAAAAGAAGATTGTGTTCAGGCGCCTATTTGTTAAGGGGTGAAACTGTACAAAGCTGCTCAGTTGGGTGTTATATAGTTAAAAAATAAAAATCATTTACATTGTAAGTGTTTACAGGTGGATTATAAGGTCTTTAACAGACTTCTGACTTAGAGTCATTATACAACAAAATTTAATTATGCTATGATATATATAAATTTGATACCATCAAGTAATCGCTTGAGAATTTTTTTTATTTAAACTCCGCCAATATTTAAAAAATGAGCATTCATCCAAGCCTTTCAGTTGCATCATCTTCACAAAAAAACAAGATGTCATCAATTTCATTGCTGAAATTTAGCCAATTGATCTCCATTTCATCGATAACAATCCAAGATCCACTATTTGTATATAATGACATCTTGTAATTTATAACGTTACATGCTTACAAAATAAAGCAAAAATAAAAGTATTTTTTTGTGTGTAAATATAATTATCGAATGTAACCCAATTGTTTGTTTTTTAACCAGGTTTTCCGAAGGAAAAAACTGGTTATTAGATTGGTGAATGCTGGCGGGCTGGCTGGCTGGCTGGCGGAACAAGCTTGTCCGGGCCATAACTATGTCGTTCATTGTCATATTTTAAAATCATTTGGCACATTTGTTCACCATCATTGGACGGTGTGTCGCGCGAAATAATTACGTCGATATTTCCAAGGTCAAGGTCACACTTTGAGTTCAAAGGTCAAAATTGGCAATAAATGAGCTTGTCTGGGCCATAACTATGTCATTCATTGTGAGATTTTACAATTATTTGGCACATTTGTTCACCATCATGGGACGGTGTGTCGCACGAAAGAATCACGTCAATATCTCCAATGTCAAGGTCACCACAACTTAAAATAGATTTATTTTGAAACAAACTTACAAAGGGGGTTAATTTTGTTTGTTCATTTCAAAAGTTCAGTTTGAGTTGTCTCCCTTAATCAGATTTTTTTTCACAATGAAAACCTGGTTTTGTGACAATTTTGTCCCTTGTTTCATTATAGTGTACAAAAACTGTAATATTGCAACTATTCTGATAGGGCATGTTTTAACATGGGCATTGCACTGTACAAAATCCCAGCACATCAGAACTATATTCAAACATTACATTCTCTGCCTATAGTTATTGCAGAATAAACCACACTTGATTTCCTTTTTTCCTATAGCAAACACGCCATGTTTGGTGTTAGAACAAGAGGTAAAAGTAATAATCAGCTACTTGAGACATGTATATTCAATAACCCATTTCTTTTAAGATTTTAGCTTTGTAAAATATTGGCAGTAATTGATTACTATCACAACTTAAACATAAATTAATTATATTTTTAGGTCGCGTAAGCAGCCAACTAAATTTACAGAGCATGTTTTGCAAATCAGTATGTGCTTAGCTAGCTTAGCTACGCTAAGGCCTGTAACTCACTATGCTAGGAACGATTACCGCTGCCTGTCTGCACTGCAGGCGACGAATGCTTAGGAACGTCTGCTATACTACTGCAGTGGGTGTATTTACCAGCTTGTAAGTCGACATTGGCCAGTCTATTGTTTATCATTGAAATCTGTACATATTGGCTGCTTTTAGGGAAAATGGGGCTTAATGCATATCAAATAAGATAAGCCTGTGCACACTGATTAGCCTGTGCAATGCGCACAAGCTAATCAAGGATGACAACAGCGATCAACTTCAGTGCCTTCAGTGCTTTGATTTTTTACATCAGCTTAAAGTTAACAAAGATTCTGAGAGGAAAATACCTTGTTCTGTGTTCTGATAGACATTGCTGTTTTTGCCCAGAATATCCATGATTGTCTTCTTTTTCCATGTTGTTGTTTTATAATTTCTACAAGACACCTAACAAATATTATTTTTTTGTTTATAACTTAAAATAAAAAACACTTAATGAATCGGAAAACCTGTATCTTATCAACAATGTATCAACAAGTGGTAATTGGCCAACTAGTCACAAACATGTATTTAAAGTTCTGGGTAACATTAATCTGTGAAGGATTAATTTATTTGTTGATGGCACAGGAAGAAATGAATACAGCAATAAACATGGCAACATTAACTTACCAGATCTTAAACCTTTAAAATGTTTATCTTATTAATTTAATTGTGCAAATCTTATGTAAGGTGTGCATGTAAGCTACCTGTACATCAAATGTTAGTGCACCTGTACATCATATTTCAGCCAATTAATACACACACTTAAATTCAAAGTTTAAGGGGAAATAGTTTTCTTTTTATCCCCAAGCTTTTCATATCCCCACGCTTTTTGAAAAGCCTGGGGATATTGTGGTTATCTCCGCCGTCTGTCTGTCCGTCCTTCCTGGCCACTATCTCCTCCTACACTATAAGCACTAGAACCTTGAAACTTACACACATGGTAGCTATTAGCATATGTGCTACCCTGCACTATTTGGAATTTTGATCTGACCCCCGAGTCAAAAGTTATGGGGGTTGGGGTGGGGCCAGGTCAGAGATTCTCACTCATTTTTAGCTCATCTATTTTTTGAAAAAAATTATGAGCTATTGTCATCACCTTGGCGTCGGCGTCCGGTTAAGTTTTGCGTTGAGGTCCACTTTTCTCAGAAAGTATCAATGCTATTGCATTCAAACTTGGTACACTTACTTACTATCATGAGGGGACTGGGCAGGCAAAGTTAGATAACTCTGGCGTGCATTTTGACAGAATTATGTGCCCTTTTTATACTTAGAAAATTGAAAATTTTGGTTAAGTTTTGTGTTTAGGTCCATTTTATTCCTTAAGTATCGAAGCTATTGCTTTCATACTTGCAACACTTACTAACTATCATAAGGGGACTGTGCAGGTAAAGTAATGTAACTCTGACTGGCATTTTGACAGAATTATGTGCCCTTTTTATACTTAGAAAATTGAAAATTTGGTTAAGTTTTGTGTTTAGGTCCACTTTATTCCTACAATATCAAAGCTATTGCTTTCATACTTGCAACACTTATTAACTATCATAAGGGGACTGTGCAGGCAAAGTTATGTAACTCTGACTGGCATTTGGATGGAATTATGGGCCCTTTATACTTAGAAAATTGAAAATTTTGTTAAGTTTTGTGTTTTGGTCCACTTTACCCCTAAACTATCATAGATATTGCTTTCATACTTGGAACACTCGCAAACTATCATAAGGGTACAGTAAAAGGCCAAGTTACATAACTCTGGTTGTCATTTTTACGGAATTATGGCCCTTTTTTGACTTAGTAACTTTGAATATATGGTTAAATTTTGTGTTTCGATCCACTTTACTTCTAAAGTATCAAGGCTATTGCTTTCAAACTTCAAATACATTCATGCTATCATGAGGTTACTGTACCTGGCAAGTTGAATTTTACCTTGACCTTTGAATGACCTTGACTCTCAAGGTCAAATTATTAAATTTTGCTAAAAATGCCATTACTTCTTTATTTATGATAAGATTTGATTGATACTTTGACAAAACTACTCTTACCTGACATACCACAATAGACTCCACCCAAACCATCCCCCGTGCCCTCCCCCCTCCCCCTGAATCACCCCCCCCCTAATTTTTTTTTTTTTTTAAATCATCTCACAAATGACCACCACACCCTCACACTGTACTATACCCCCCCCACCCCACCCCCCCAAATTGGTTTTTTTTTTAACGTGTAAAAAAACACAAATATTTATTTTTATTATTTTATGTTTGAAATACCCTCCAACCATCCATTACACCCAAGAATACACCCCCCTCCCCCCCCCGATGAATTCCCCCCCCCCCCCCCCTATTTTTTTTTTTTTTTTAGATCATCTCACAAATGACCACCACACCTTCACACTATACTATACCTCCCCCCCCCCACCGCCGAATCCCCCCCCCCTTAATTTTTTTATTTATTTTTTTTAAGATCATTTCACAAATGACCACTACACCCTCACACTATACTATACCCCCCCCTCCCCCCGAATCCCCCCCCCCCCCTGAATCCCCCCCCTAATTTTTTTTTTTTTTAAGATCATCTCACAAATGACCACCACGCCCTCACACTATACTATACCCCCCCCACCCCAACCCCCCCCCAATTTTTTGTTTTGAAACGGTTAAAAAACACAAATATTTATTTTTATTATTTTATGTTTGAAATACTGTCCAACCATCGCACCCAAGAATACCCCTACACCCCCACTCCCCCCCCTCGAATTCCCCCCCCCCCTATTTTTTTTTTATTTTATTATTTTTTTTTTTTTTAAAGATCATCTCACAAATGACCACCACACCCTCACACTATACCCCCCTCACCCCACCCCCCCCCCAATTATTTTTTTTGAAACGGTTAAAAAACACAAATATTTATTTTTATTATTTTATGTTTGAAATACCGTCCAACCATCGCACCAAAGAATCCCCCCCCCCACCCACCCCCCCCCATTTTTTTTTTTGATTTTTTTTTTCTGCATTTTTGGAAGATAATGTAATAAATGTCCACACCCCCACACTATACACCCCTCTTCACTCCACCCCTCCCTCCTTTGTGATTGAAAATGAGAGTCCCTTCACCCTTTAAAAAGAAAATAGATGAGCGGTCTGCACCCGCAAGGCGGTGCTCTTGTTTTAATATTATTTTACATTAACTTCTTCATTTCTACACAGATTTACTTCAAATTGATACTGAACATCTCTTATGACAATACGGTCAATCTCAACTATGCAAGGCCCTATTACCAACCCTGGGGCACCCCGCCCAGATAGACCATGCCCACCCAAAATTGCCTTTTACTATAACTTCTTCATTTCTACACTGATTTACTTCAAATTGATACTGAACATCTCTAATGACAATACGGTCAATCTCAACTATGTATGGCCCCATTACCAACCCTGGGGTGCCCCCGCCTACATAGACCATGCCCACCCAAAATTGCCTTTTACTATAACTTCTTCATTTCTACACAGATTTACTTCAAATTGATACTGAACATCTCTTATGACAATACGGTCAATCTCAAGTATGCATGGCCCCATTACCAACCCTGGGGCGCCCTCGCCCACCAAAAATTGCCTTTTACTATAAATTATTCATTTCTACACAGATTTACTTCAAATTGATACTGAACATATCTTATGACAATACGGTCAATCTCAACTATGCATGGCCCTATTATCAACCCTGGGGCGCCCCCAGGGTCAAACATGCGGAGTGGGGATACGTGTGGACCTAAGTATTAATTATTGCAACAATTATAATATTTTGAACACAATCATGTCCATATATTTATTAAAAATACATGGTTATCAAAAAAACTTAAAAACCTTTTGCCCGTAAATTAGGTAGCACCTATAATCATATTATAAATTAGCAGAGTAAATGTCAGCAAATCATAAAATATGAATAAACATACTAGGTACTGTTCAATAGAACGTCAATTCATTATATATGTGATTAGTTTTCTTATTTTACGTTTTTAGCGTTTACAATTTTCTTGATTCACCGGAAACGGTGAACAGGCAAACTAATGCGTACGCTGCAGACGATGTTTAAGTTGACATTTGCGCGGGAATTTGACACCGTAAACAACATGCGTAATTATGTTAACTGTTCTGCTAGTATTTTAGCATGGCTGTCTTCTTGCAAGTCAATTACTTAAAGCAGGTGATGTATGAAAGTTACATTATATTTGCAAATTGAAGTGTGTGTAACAACTCGTTTGTTTGCTGCTTAATTAAATTGATTTCGGATAAAACACAATTCGGACAGTGATATTTTGTCCTTTGCATCTTATTAATAAAACTTTTAGTTTAATAAAACTGAATAGGGGTATATTTATGATCACAATAAAAAATCATTTCGTGTTGAGTATATTTTTTTGTTGGTTGTTAAGAGAAATTGAAACTTTTTTGCTGAATCTGATACATCGAGTGCCCAATTTCGACGCATACAAGCAGTTTGTTGAACTTTTGTTACTCAATATAGGGATTTATGTAATTAATTTTGATATTCATAACACATTTACCTTTTATTTACACAGGTTAAATTCAATTGATTGTGTTATCAACAAAAATTCTTTTAAAAACGAAATGACCCAAGTCTATGTAACGGCGGCCATATTTGTTGAGAGTGCCCTAAAACGACGCATCTGATTGGTTACCTGATTTCAATGTAAATATAACTCCTGTGGAGACTGAAAGCATAAAATATTAACTCATGAATGTTGTACTTAATTTGTATCACTGTAAAAGCAATATGGAACTGAAATTAATTAAATCAAATAAGGTTTTTAATTTTGGGATGCCATACTTTCTGGCAGTGGCCTTAATAGGGGGCCCTCTCAGCAACCCAGGGCTCAACATTAACCTAAAAACCAATTTACCCTGCCGGGCAAGTACTTAGAAATTCTACTTGCCCTGAACGTAAAGCCACTTGCCCAAACATGAAATATCACATTAACTGTAAACCTCATATTTTTTAATAAAGATCAAAATGCTACACCACAAAACCTTTTTTATTTGTGCACATTTAACAAAATGATTACAGCAATTAAAGTCTAATTGAAGTCTAAATTAAATGCTCTTTGTCCTTTTTTGCACTTGCCTGGGCGGACAACTAGATTATAAAATAACTTGCCCAGACCCAACTTTTACTTGCCAGGGACAATAGGACCCCTTGTAATAAGCTGTTTTAATGGAAGAAGGTGAAAATAACCTGTAGTTCTTTTGTGGAACCTACAATTATAATTAAGTAAATGAAAATTAGTACTAAATAAAATATGCAATTACCAACATAAACACTTACTACATGTAGTTAAAATTGTATAACAGCATAACCAAAAAACATATCCGGACTTCAAATCAAAGTTTACGCGTACACCTTTTTCATAGTAAAAATTAATTTATTTATACGATGTTTTGTCAAATGGCAGTCACGTGACTTATGAATGAAATAATGAACTTTTGCAGACGAAACCGATGCATTATCCCACGGTCTTATTTACAAAGACAATTGGGTGTAAAGTGTTCAAAAAATTTGCATTAAGTAAAATACATAAAAATCCATCAATTGCAAACCAATCAACCATATCTTACCTTTTAACCCGCTATTTTCCACATAACAAACAACAACTATAGTAAATTGTGTGTAGTGTACCATGTGCTATTGTATGACATCAACGGATGTCGCTTATGTATCAAACAGAGGCAAAACAAAAATGCGTCGAATTAGGGCAGCGTCAATTCGGGTCACTCAACGATACTTCATATTTCTCACGCAATTAAAGCAACACTTAAGTGTAGAGGCTGACTCAATGCACTTTTCCAATTATTCTCACTTGATTTAAGAGCTATTTGCCCTTGAGCATAGCTGGCAAAGCACAATAATGTACACAATGTTATTTGCTGCAAATTAGTTTCACAATTTTTAAGCTACAAGACACGTTTTTATTTCAGTGATCAACAGATTTTTTTACCAAGTTATTTGCCCATGGATTTAGATGACAAATTACACTCGACATATACTTTGATGACTGTGAAGAAAACTTTCTCCTAATTGTTAAGCAATGACAAATATGTGATCACCATAAGAAGTAATATATGTAAGACAATTTTTCATCCCAGAGCAGCTTCTCAAATTCCTGCTTTATTAACCCTTTAACAGGTTGGACAAAATTGTGGACAAATAGTCACATTTTCTGTTATATTACTAGTTTTGCTGTTATATTACTAGTTTTGTTGGGGGGGTCAGCATAAGTTACAATATTACCCATGGATATAATTCACAATAAATCGGCACTCACCCAATCTTTATTGGGAACTCCTCTAAGTTGGGTGAATGAAAAATGAAAGTCAGTTGCCGACTTGTGAATGAATAACTTAACTAACTCTATAATGTACCTTACATGTATAATCCTGTGAAATAAATTTGATAAAATTCCATCTTTAGCAGAGGATAATAACCTACAATGACAAGAACAGTATTCAAAAATGTCATAATCACAAGGGTTTCCCAATGTTTTCGTGATCGGTCATTGCCATTGAAAATGGGGATATTCAGCACAGTTATGTCTGCACATCAGACAAAGGTCATCATGATGGTAAAAATACCGGTATTTGTGAGTTTTTAATAAGGAAATAATGCTTATTCACTTTCACTTGTTCATGGACAAGTAGAACATTATAATGTTTCCCCACCCTACATATGAATAGACATGCTTTTTAAATGTTCTTATTATTGAATATATGAATATATAAACTGGGGCTTTTTTGGTTGAACTGCTTTAATTTCAATGACTGGTAAAAAGGTCTAGTTAGATTAGTAACTAACAAGTCCTGTGTCCATGTCTTTGCAGGGTATTTCTATCTTTGTAAACAGCCTGATGCGGGAAATTGACAGTATGTTCAGCAGTCCACACCACTTCCTGTTAGGTGTGAGTGTACCAGCTCTCAGCCCACAGAATCCAGATGTCTGGATCAAACACTACTGGGAACCTGAGAAAATACAACAGGAAAAGGTACACTAATATGGCATTCATATGATTAATTTTAAGAAAAATGTATTCTTTTTAATGCAGGGGCTTTTTTTCCTTCTAAGAGAATGGCTAAGGACGGCCATTTCATTATTTCGACACGGACATTTCACAATTAATCTAGCAAGGCCAAAATACTTATAAAAAAAACGTCCATTTTTAATTGTGAGAATGGGACTTTTTGGGCTTAAAACGGTCAAAAACAGCAATTTCACAAGTCAAAATTACAATTTGATTTCAAATTTTACATAAGCGAGACAAGATATTGACTGTGGTTAGACTTTTCTATGGTTTTAGATAGAGTTTACCAGTCAGAATACATGTTGTATTGTTTATCTAAATGTAAGTGGTTATTTGTTGAAAGAAAAAGTGACATGACAATAAAAATATGATTTTAATGCATTATTTAAAACATTTTAATATGATGCAAGTATTAAACATTCTTTTACTCTACTAATTCTTAACAAACAGAATTTCACAAACAGAATTTCACAATTTTTATAAGTTTGCGAGTTTTAGTTTTTTAGCTCACCTGAGCACAACGTGCCAGGTTTTTTTTTTTACTAAGAAAGTGACGCCGATATCTCAAGAATGCTTTACGCCTAGGATCATGAAACTTCATAGGTATATTGATCATTACTCGAAGATGAAATAATGATGAAACTTGACCAGGATGTTCGTCTGGACAATATCTACCGTAATTACTCTATGTTTTCGGACACTCTAAGTTTTCGGACACCCCATTTTTTTGCAAAAATAATTATTTTTCGTGACTCTTTATTTTCGGACACACGAGTGTTTGTCCATTATTTATGTCTCTAAGTTTTCGGACAGTATATTTTACAGCGCTATTTTACTGAATTTCGATCCTGTTTTCGATATCTAATGACACTTCGATCATAGGGTTTTACAACCAGATTAACATCATAAAACATTGCGGGTGCATGCCTGAGGGTAATGGACCATTACATTTGCGTTTTTGGGTAAATAACCTTGTAAACTGGTATTAAACAATGGTTTTGCCCGATAGCATAAGCGTTATGACAATTACCAGGGGTAGTGCCAATTAACAGTTCAATTATCTTCTGCAATGGTACTACCCCTTCTCAGTAAAATAACTGTGACAAATACATGTACTAAATGTTTCAAAGTGTGATGCACCTTATTACACGTTTTACGAACAATGGAAGGTGTTACACAACAACTATCGGAAATGAACAAAGAATTCATAGTTTGCTTTTTATTGCATTAAGTACAGGTTCATACAAGCCTGTATCGGTACATCACATGCTCATTTTTGAACTCGTTGGTCAAAGTACAAACTTGTGGTAACTTTCTGTCAAATAAATTAAGCATTTACAATTATTTAAAATGCAGTGCAAACATGTATAACTGTAATTTATACTATACGGCATGGTATTTTACAAGCGCATGCTATTACCGGTAGTCGTTGATACAATTGACGCTATTTTCGGACACTTCCATTTTCGACTCTAAGTTTTCGGACACCTGTACTTTGTTAATATTTTTTGTATCTAAGTTTTCGGACACGAATTTTTTTTATTATTTTTAAGTGTCCGAAAACATCGAGTTATTACGGTAGGTCAATTTTGACATTTGGTAAAGATTGAATGAACCGACTCCTCTCAGGTGAGCGAACTAGGGCCATCTTGGCCCTCTTGTTTATAGTTATTGCCCTTTGTTAATTTTAAATGTTGTATGGTGCAAAGCTTGACAATTTTAAGCGTTATTACCTTAAAAGTTCTTAGAAATTATTTCAGGGAAAGGCAGGGCTAAAGAACATAACACTTTATTCCATATTTTTAGAGATATTGCCCTTTGTCAGTATTTATACTTGAATTTTGTCTGGAGCATATCTTAAAAATTATGAGTTGTATCAATTGGATCTAATTGAAGGGATGCATATCCATATTTTGAGAATTATTTCCCTTTGTTATTTTGTTTACAAATGAATTTTGTCCATTGCATGCCTAGAAACTACACTAGGTATCAACTTGAAATTTCATTATTTCTTCAAGGAGACATTCCTTCAGAGGCTCAGTGATGCTGTCATTGGCAACCGCTACATTTCTGTTGAGGTAAGAAATACTGAAGGAGGGGTGCCTTGGCTTTCCATAATTTATGTATTTTAGTAAATGTTACAAAATAATTGGTCTGAATGATGCTTGGTTCTGTCCTATATTTGAACATCCATGTATTATCCAATCATCATTACAGTCTGACATGTCTAATGGTGCTGCGTATCGTTATAGCTTCAACATAACATATTCATTTTAAAAGGTTTGGAAGGTGAAAACAACATAAGAGAATATTGGTAAAAGTTTGTCCAAACTTTACTGGGTTCATATAATTATATAGATCAACTTATCCGAAATCAATATATTTCCAATAGTGATATTGGCATAATAGCTGCATTTGCTCACAAATTGTAAATGCTTACACTACTTTCCAAACATATGTGTATTGTATATGCATTTTAAAAAATTGTAATGTTCGTTTGTTGTATTTGTGTTGCATATTTAAAACATTTTTAAACATAATAATGCACGAAGTATAATATAACTTTTCAAACAAGGAACAATGTAAAATACAAACATTACATATTTATTTTTGCTGAATGTGATTATTATTTACAGCCATGTATGATATCAAAATTTCATTAACTTTTTGACATTTTCTCCTAAGTTAAATCCTTGGAATTGTTGTTTCCTTTCAGTGTATATTCCTGCTAGACCCCTCATATGTGTCATATGTAATTGTTGTTTCCTTTCAGTGTATATTCCTGCTAGACCCCTCATATGTGTCATATGTAATTGTTGTTTCCTTTCAGTGTATATTCCTGCTAGACCCCTCATATGTGTCATATGTAATTGTTGTTTCCTTTCAGTGTATATTCCTGCTAGACCCCTCATATGTGTCATATGTACCTTTCAGTGTATATTCCTGCTAGACCCCTCATATGTGTCATATGTAATTGTTGTTTCCTTTCAGTGTATATTCCTGCTAGACCCCTCATATGTGTCATATGTAAAAGGTGAAAAGCAGTATGGGTTCAATTTCATTGAAGTTATCGAAGAAATGAAGGAAGAAGGGTATGTACACAATTTTAGCAGTTGTTATAAGTTATCGTTAGTATTCATGTTATGTGATATGCAAAACATTGAAATGTGGCTTTTTTATACAAAATCAAACATTTGTAAATGGAATGTGTTTGGATAAGTTTACAGCTTAGTAATATTAATATATGTTGCAATTAAATATTTCAGTTATTCATTTGGTAATAAATACTAATATAGTGTCTCTTGACATAGTGTTTAGCTATTTATAAATTAATTCCAGTTGGTATGTCATGCTATTTTGCTTGATAGTAAACTTAACTAAATTGTATAACCTTATCAAATTTGAATTTAATTAATATGTAAACCATGCTTTCTTCAATATCCTGACTTAATGGTATCTTGATGCAAAAACTTGGTGAGTGTAATTTCCATTTTTGCTTGATAAAAAAGATGCATGTATGTCCCTTATTTGTTCATGCTGAAAAGGAATAACAGTATAGTTAAATACACCGACATTTCTTTGTAAATTTGAAATATGTTATTATAGACAAAAACATGGTATAGCGATAAACTAACCAATAATTGCATGTTATTTCATGATTTAAATGTACTTTTGCCCATGCATGGTGTTGTTGTGTGTGAGAGTGAATCGTAAAGGTGCTTATTTAAAATTTGTACTTGGAATGCAGATATGATATTGCTAGTAATTATTGATGAATACTTTGTTTAGTCACAGAATAGTGTATAGAAGAAAAGTAAAGAAAAAGTAAGTCAAAAGGGCACTATAAATGCACCCAGATTTATAACATTAAGTTATCATTAAATGTATGGAAAAGGAACGAAGAAGTTTTACATCAAGCAGGATATTGCTTAGTTGTGTTTTTTACATATATTTAGGAAAGTACAAATGTTGAAAAGTAATGCGAGTCAAGTTTATGATTTAGATACATGTTGCACATCAAAGGGACCTTTTCACATTTATGTAAATTGAAAAAAAAATGTTTCAGATTTGCAAAGTTTCGTTGTAGTTATGATATTTGTGAGGAAACAGTAATACTGAACATTATTACATGCTCTAAAATATAAAGCGTTACAAACGTGAAACAATTTAATAATTTGGAGAGTTTGGTTGTTATCGTTATATTTTGTGAAATTACGAATATTGCTATACAAAGTATCAAATATACAACTCACAGTATGAGCACTGATGGCCAAGTTGTTTAAGTGCTAGATTTTTACTCCAAGGATCAGTGGTTAGAGCCCAGATGATAATAACTCTTGTCTTTCTTTAAAATGCTAGTTTTTTACTGGAGATATTTAATTTTATAGTTCCAATGTTCACATTTATAAATTCAAAGCATTTAATTCACACTTTAATACATGCCAAAATCTGTGAAAAGGTCCCTTTAAAGCGTGTTAAGTATGTGTTTTTGATGCATGTTGCACAGCGATGTGTGTCTAGTATATGACGTGGATACATGTTAAATTCTTCTATGGGTGAAGTAAATAACAGGGATACATGTAGGATGATTATATGTGTCTAGTATGTTATGGATAAGCTTGTTGCACAATAATTTGTTAGAAGTATGTTTTTGGGGATACTTGTTTCGGTTGATGAGTTTTAAGGAAATTAGAGGATTAAATGTTGCAGAGGGATGTGTTTTAAGTTCATTATGGTGATACCTGTTGCACAGCCAATTTGATGATAATTACAGGGTTAACAAAAAACAAAGTTACAAAAAGTTATTATGTGATGCATTATCACTTCATAGGCTAAGATGATATTGATGACCACCTGCCCAGGCTCATGTCTGAGCTGTTTTTAACCCTTCTGCACTTACTTATTGCTATTCATCACTTACCCAGTACTGTCTGTGTCTGACATTAGAATGTATGTACTGTAATTAACCTAAGTTTTTGGACACTTAAAAATAATATAAAAAATTAATGTTCGCAAATTTAGATGCAAAAAATATTC